>NC_045440.1:39535621-39620182 GCF_002776525.5 Piliocolobus tephrosceles | reverse complement strand
AAGGAAGGAAGGAAGGAAGGAAGGAAGGAAGGAAGGAAGGAAGGAAGAGAGAGAGAAGGGAGGGAGGGAGGGAGGGAAGAGAAAGAAAGAAAGAAACGAACTTAGAAGCACCCCTGCCATGAGTGGTAACAGCATCTGCAGTTGTCTCCCTGTCATGCACAGCTGAAAAACTGGACAAGAAAGACATGTGCAATGACAATTGTCAGACACTGGGTAGTGGGTAGCCTGAGACTGTGATTGCTGGGAGAAGGAAAATGAAGCAAGTAAGCCCTACAGTTTCCCTGGGTCTTTGCTTGTGGGGGATTTCTGAACAAGGGTGCAGGGAGAGTGAATCCCCAGTGGTCTTGTTGAGGCAGAGATTGGAGTTCCGGAGGCTGAGGAAGCTCAGACTTTTGAGGCAGAGAATAGAGATGAATAAACTACTCAGAAAGTGACCCCAGAAATGTGCAGAGGGGTCCTCTTGAGTCTGGGGCTGAGCAGGATGGCATCCTTGAGAATGGGCAAAGAACAACCACTAGGGAAAGAACAATTGCTGAGAGGCTGCTGGCCGAGAGATCTCCAGAGCTTACATCAGACTGGGACTCATTCAATTCCACCAGGTAGCTTGGAGAAGCCTAGTTTAATACTAGAACAGCCGCAGAAGGTACACATCTTGGGAGAGGTACTTAACTAATCTAGAGTAACACTTCTCTAGACCTCCTGCCTGATAAAAAGGTTTTCTTTTTTTTAAAGCCCAAACTATTCAACTGATGTGTGAATAACTTAACTGAAAGCCAGAATAAAGTCCAACACTCTTGAAAGAAATGCAACAAAATCTGACACTCAAGAATGTAACATTCACAAAAGCACTAGATTTGCAAAGAAGCAGGAAAAATGTGACCCATAGCCAGGAGAGAAAAAATTACTCAAAAGAAACCCAGAAATGACAGACATGTGGATTTAGCAGAAAAGAAATTTCGTTTTCCCTATTTCCATCCTCTTGAGTGTGACTGGACTTAGTGACTCACTTGCAAGGAATAGAGGATGGAAGGGGAAAATGGTAACTTCACAGCCAGAGATTTGACAGATACGATCTTCACCAGTTTATCAAGGTTTGTATACCTGCTGATATATCTGGTTAATATCATTTATCCCCTATATGATGTTATAAGAGGGCACTTCACCTCTCTGGTATTTTTTTTTTTTTAACTCTAGCCTAACACTAGGAAAAATATCAAAGAAACTCTAACTGAGAAGCACGTACAAAATGCTGACCAGTACTTTTAAGATCATGGAAAGCAAAGTTTGGAAAGTGTCCCAGTCCAGAGGAGACAGGATAAATGCAGTGTCTGAATGCAAACACAGTCTCCTGGACTGGATTCCAGAACAGAAAAAGGACATTAAGGGGAAAAGTGGTGAAAACTGAACAAAGTCTGGAATTTGCTGTATAGTAATGTACCAATGTTAGTATCTTCCTTGTATTAGTTTTCTAGGACTGTGTAACAAAGTATTAGAAACAGGGTGGCTTAAAAATAATATAAATGTATTTCTCACAGTTCTGGAGCCTTGAGTCTGGTAGGAAGATGTTGGCAGGATGGTGCTTTTTCTGAAGGGCTTTAGGGAGAAATCATTCCAGCCTCTCTCTGCCTTCTGGTAGTCACTGGCAAACCCTGGGATTCTTTGGCTTGTGGATGCATCACTCCAGTCTATGCCTCCTTCATAACACAGCCTTTTTGTGTGTCTCTTCTTATAAGGATTCCAGTCATATTGGAGTTAGGGTCCACTGTACTCTAGTATGACCTCATCTTAACCTAACTAATGACATCTACAAAAACCCTATTTGCAAATAAGGTCACATTTACAGGTACCAGGGGTTAGGACTTCAATATCTTTTTTGGGGAATTCAGTTTAACTCAGAACACATACTTTTGTTTTGTTTTGTTTTGTTTTTTCTAGACAGGGTTTCACTGTATTGCCCAGGCTAGACTGCAGTGGCGAGTCACTGCAACCTCTACCTCCTGGGTTCAAGCGATTCTCCCACCTCAGCCTCCCAAGTAGCTGGAACTGTAGATGTGTGCCACCACATCCAGCTAAGTTTTGTATTTTTAATAGAGATGGGGTTTCACGATGTTGGCCAGGCTGATCTCGAACTCCCGACCTCAAGTGATCTGCCCGCCTTGGCCTCCCAAAGTGCTGGGATTACAGGCGTGAGCCACTGTGCTCGGCCAAAACACATACTTTTAACAGATGTGCCATAGTCATGCAAGATGTTAACATTAAGGGAATCTAGGGAATGGTGTACAGTAACTTTATACTACCTTTACAACTTTCCTACAAATCTAAAATTATTCTAAATTAAAAATTTATTTAAAAAAAATCCATTATAAATATGCTTAAAAATCTAGTGGAAAATATGAAGATAATGGAGAGAGAAATAGAAGATATAAAAAAACAAACAGAAATTCTAGAGTGGAAAAATATAATATCTGAAATGAAAAATGCAACTCCTGGTTTTCTGTTCTCCATATAAGGAACTTAGAAGTTGCCACTCTGTCCTAACAATAAGAGCTGAACAAACTGAAAAATCAACCATTCTTCTTAGATGCATAAGAGAATAGGGCAAACTACTCCTCCCTAAATTAAAGAGACAGACAAGCAAATACAGAGAATCACAGTACATTGGAGCAGCAAACTCTGCAGGAACCACTGCTGCCTGGGAAAACCAGAACTGTAATTGACAAGCTGCTGGAGTCTGGGCATGGACAAATCTGAGACTTAAAAGCTCTAGGAAGACCCAGTCTTAGGAGACCCCCCACACTTATGTGAGTTTTGTCTTCAGGATATCAACCAGGTTCTCAAAGTAAATACTGGAGAAAAATCTCATCACGCTTTCAGCAGGATGGGCGAGAGAAAGGAGCCATTTTGAAATATGCCAGAACACTGTCTTAACAAGGTCTGCTGTCGGGAGAAATTAGTTAACTAGAGTCTAACCTGCTGGAATTTTATCAGAGCCTAATGACCTGGGAGGGAAGGAGGAAATGCCCAAATCCAGCCAGTCCTAACCCTTCTATGTAGGAGAGGGGAAATAACACAACTTCAGCTACTCTAGTCATCCTGTCCAACCTAAGGTGGAGAAAAATTGTGGAGTTCACAGTCCAGAGGCACAGACTCACTAAGAGACAGAAACCTCATCATAGAAATATAGAATGTTTATTCCCCCTCTACACATACACCTTACCGCCACATTACTAAGGATCTATTTATTGCATTTCCTTTACCCACTACATCATGTCTAGCTGTAAAGAAAAAAATCACAAGGCATACTAAAGAACAAAAGACACAGTTTGAAGAGACAGAGCAAGCATTAGAACCAGACGTGGTAGGGATATTAGAATTAGGACAGGAGACTTAAAACAACTCCTGTTAATATGCTAAGGGTCATAATGGATAGAGTAGACAGCACGCAGGAACAGATAGGTAATATAAGCAGAGAGATGGAAATCCTAAGGGGAAAAACCAAAAGGAAATGCCATAGATCAATAATACTGTGAGAGAAAAGAAGAATGGACAAGCCCTTTGATGGATTTCTTAGTAGACTGGACATAGCTGAGGAAAGAATTTCTGAGCTTGTGGATAGATCAATAGAAACCTCTAAAACTGAAAAGCAAAGAGAACAGAGACTGAAAAAAAGAAACAGAACTGTGAGACACTTACAAAAGGTGTAACATACATGTAATGGGAATACCGGAAGGAGAATAAAAAGAGAAAGGGAACAGAAGAAATGTTTAAAATAATAATGACCAATAATTTTCCAAAATTAATGTCAAACACCAAACCACAGGTCCAGGAAGCTCAGAGAACACCAAGCAGGATAAATGCCAAAACAACTACACCTAGACATGTCATTTTCAAACTACAGAAAACCAAACATAAAGAAAAATATCCTGAAAGAAGCCAGAAGGAAAAACCAGCTTAGCTAGAGAGATGCAAAGCTAAGAATTGCATCCAACTTCTCCTCAGAAACCATACAAGCAAGATGAGAATGTAGTGAAATAGTTAAAGGTTTGGGAGAAAAACCCCGCCAGCCTAGAATGCTGTACCCTGTGAAATTATCCTCAAAAGTGAAGAAAAAATAAAGACATTCTCAGCCAAACAAAAACGTAGGGAATTTATTTGCAAGTGGATCTGCCTTGTAAGAAATGTTAAAAGAAGTTCTTTAGAGAGAAGGAAAGTAGTATAGGTCAGAAATTTAGATCTACATAAAGAAAGGAAGAACATCAATATAAAAAAGTTTATTTTTCTTCTTATTAATTTTTTTCTTTTTTAGATTATTATTATTCTGAAAATAGAGGTGGGTTCTCACTGTATTGCCCAGGCTGGTCTCTAACTCCTGGGCTCAAGGGATTCTCCTGTCTCAGCCTCCCAAAGTATTAGGAGTACAGGTGTGAGCCGCTATACCTGGCCTATTTTTCTTATTCTTAATTGATCTAACACATAATTGTTTGTTCAAAATAATAACAGCAACTGTACCTTCAATTATGTACATAAGATATATACATAAGATTTATAACTGAATACATATATATTAATATATGCTTGTGACAACTATACTTATATATACACACTTGTGTATGCTTACATATAAATGAAATGAATGACAGCAATGAAACAAGGAGTAATAAGAGGATTTTGGGTTATTTTGTTATTATAATGTACTCACACTACCCATGAGGCAGTACATTGTTATTTGAAAGTGGGCTTGGCTTAGTTTTAAATGTATATTGCAAATTCTAGGGCAATGACTGAAAAAAGGTAGGAGAAGTATAACTGATATGCCAAGAAAGGAACGAAGATAGAATCATAGAAATGCTCATTTAAAATAAAAAATTCACCAGGAGCAGTGAATTACAGGTGGCTCATGCCTGTAATCCCAGCACTTTTGGAGGCCAAGATGGGCAGATCACCTGAGGTCAGGGGTTCAAGACCAGCCTGACCAACATGGTGAAACCCCCTCTCTACTAAATATACAAAAATTAGCTGGGCATGGTGGTGGGTGCCTGTAATCCCAGCTACTAGAGAGGCTGAGGCAGGAGAATCACTTGAACCCAGGAGGTGGAGGTTGCAGTGAGCTCAGACTGCACCACTGCACTGCAGCCTGGGCAAAAGAGCAAGACATTGTCTCGAAACAAAACAAAACAAAACAAAAAAGATGAATTGCTAGGAAAAAATGAACAGAATTTTGTGACACATTGGACAATATCAATTGGTCAATATACATGTAATTAGAGTCCCAGAAAATGGGGCAGAATAAATATTTGAAGAAATGATGGCTAAAATATGCTCAAATCTATAAAAACTGGAAAGGCACCAATTCAAAAAGCTCTGAGAATTTCAAGTAGGAAAATACAAAGAAAAGCACCTGAGGGCACATCATAAGCAAATTGCTGCAAACGTGATCAAATGAAAATTCTAAAAAAGCAACCCAGCCAACAACAAAAAAAGAGAGACATGTTATGTATTGGAGAGCAAATATAAAATTTTAAGGCTGTTTTCGTGTTGGAAACTACACAAGTCAGACACAATGAAGTGGTGTCTTTGAAGAGCAGGGAGGGAAGGAAAGAAACTTGTCGACAAAAGTTCTATTCCAATCAAAAGTGTCTTCCAAAAATAAGAAAAGGTGAAGTGAAGACTTTTTAGACAAACAAAAGCTGAGAGAACTTTTATCCAAGAGGCCTACCCTACCAGAAATGCTAAATGAAATTCTTAACGCAGAATTAAGATGATATCAGATAGAGAGACATTAGATACACAAAGGAATGAAAAGCACCAGAAACAGAAAATATTTGATTAAATATAAAAGATACTTTCCTTCCTTTTTGAATTTCTTTAAAAGATTGTTGACTCCTTTGTAATAATACTTTGCAAGATTTATAATATCATCACATACCAAATAACATTTTAGTCAGTGACAGATCACATGTATGACAGTGGTCATGCATCACTTAACAGCAGGTTACATTCTGAGAGACGTGTCATTAGGTGATTTTATCACTGTGCAAACATCACAGAGTGCACATACACAAACCTAGATGGTACAGCCTACCACACAATTAGGCTATATGGTAGAGCCTATTGTAACACAGTAGTTTTTGTGTATCTAAACATAGAAAGGATAAAGTAAAACTATAGTGCGAAAGATCAAAAGTGGTAGACCTGTACAGGACACTTACTGTGAATGGAGCTTGTGAGACAGAAAGTTGCTTTGGTGAGTCAGCGAGTAAGTGGTGAGTGAATGTGAAGGTGGCATGGTTTGGATTTGCGTCTGCACACAAATCTTATGTCCAATTGCCAGTACTGGAGGTGGGACCTGGTGGGAGGTGATTGGATCATGGGGGCAGTTCCTAATGGTTTAGCACAATTCCCCGGTGCTGTTCTCATGATAGAATTCTTAAGAGGCCTGGTTGTTTAAAAGTGTGTGGCACTTGCCCCCACCTCTGTTTTCCTCCTGCCTCTGCCATGTGAGATGGGTGTTACCCCTTCCACCATGATTGTAAGTTTCCTGAGGACTCCCCAGGAGCAAAAGCTGCTATGCTTCCTCTGCAGCCTGTGGAACTGTGAGCCAACCCTACCTCTTTTATTTATAAATTATGAAGTCTCAGGTATTTCTTTATAGCAGTGTGAGAATGGACTATTCAGAAGGCTGAGCATATTACTGTATACTTCCATCGATTTTATAAATACTGTAAACCTAGGCTACACTAAATTTATTAAAAAATAAAGTAATTGTATTACAATGTTATGATGGCTATGACTTCACTAGGTGACCAGAATTCTTTGGCTCCATTTTACTCTTATGGGATCATCATTGCATATTCAGTCCATCGTTGGCTAAAACGTTATGTGGTACATGACTGTGCCATATGTTTACTGTATCTAGGACATCATAAGGATCCCAAAGGCATTAATAAAGTACTATTTTGAAAAATTCTATGCCAATAAATTTGATACCCTAGATGAAAAGGACAGGTCCACTAAAGCAATCCACTTACCAAAACTGACTCAAGAAGAAGTAAAAATATGCAATTGACTCACATCAGTGAAAGAGATTGAATTAATAATCTAAAACTTTCCCACAAAGAGTACTGCAGGCCCAGGTGGCTTCACTGAAGAGTACTATCAGATATTTAAGGAAGAAATTATGCTGATTCCACAAGAATATAGGAAATGGAGATGGGAAGAGCATTTCTCAGCTCATCTTTTGAGGCCATGTTTACTCAGGCTACTCTAGTCTGTCCCTTACATGACTGGACTTTCGTTCCTCTGCTCTCAAGTGACCTTTGTGAGCACAAATCTCTCAGTTACTTTACAGCACTCAAATGCTTCTTTTTCTTTTTTCTTTTCTTTGCTTTTGGGGGTCAGAGTCTCGCTCTGCCGCCCAGGCTGGAGTGCAGTGGTGCGATCTCAGCTCACTGCAACCTCTGCCTCCCAGGTTCAAGCAATTCTCTTGCCTCAGCCCCCCAAGTAGATGGGATTACAGGTGCACGTCACCACACCCAGCTAATTTTTGTATTTTTAGTAGAGATGGGGTTTCACCATGTTGGCCAGGCTAATCTCGAACTCCTGACCATGTGATCCACCCACCTTGGCCTCCCAAAGTGCTGAGATTACAGGCATGAGCCACTGCGCCTGGCCGAATGCCTTCTTTTCTGAACTTTGATTGCACTAAGGAGCCCAGTTCTTCTCCACTGAGCATAAGGATGCCCTCTAATCATTCACGTGAATCAGTGTCCCCCAGGATGGATTAAACACTCGGTGTAGATAGATGCGGGGCTTCTCCATGCATCCTATAGTCCCACATACGCTGTGCATGTCCCACTCGGACTTGCGGCCATACTCACACATCAGGAAGCGCTACTGCTTGAAAATGGTGACTTGTCTCCAACTAAACTCCAGGTGCCACATGCCAGCACCAGCCTCTTCCTGTCCCTCCACACGTCTCCAGGCAGTGGTTTACCACCATACCTGTCTCTCCCCTCACTCTGTCCATTCTCATTTTGAGAGATGATGTAGTTTTCCTCTGGGTCACACATTGACCTTGTGGGAGGTGGAAGCAGCCCCTGGCCCTGCAACTAGCCTCTTGTTTGGCCCCGGTGGATCCTCCAGGCCTCTGAGGGGGCCAGCATCCCCGCTTGCCTGGGCCAGTCCCCAGTGACACCTGTCATTTGCCACAATTGTTAATAGTTCCCCTTTTCATTCTCAAAATCCCCTGTTTGAATGATAAATGTTACAGTCACCCTATAGGTCCCTGGGAGGAGGAATTAAAAGGTCAGGATGGTCATTATGGGTTAAATTGTGTCCTTGCTACAAAATCTGTGTGTTGAACTTCTAACCCACAATACCTCAGAATATGACTAATATGACCTTATTTGGAAATAGGTGTAGGTATAATGAGTTAGGATTAGGTCATACTGGAGTAGGTAGAGTGGGCCCCGATCCAATATGACTGATGTCCTATAAGAAGAATGCCAGGCTGGGTGTGGTGGCTCACTCCTGTAATCTCAGCAATTTGGGAGGTCAAGGCAGGTGAATCACTCAAGGCTAGGAGTCGGGGACTGGCCTGGGCAACATGTTGAAACCCCATCTCTACTAACCATATAAAAATTAGCTGGGCATGGTGGTGTACACCTGTGGTCCCAGCTACTCAGGAGGCTGAGGCAGGAGAATCGCTTGGACCTGGGAGGTGGAGGTTGCAGTGAGCCAAGATCATGCTACTGCACTCCAGCCTGGGTGACAGAGCAAGAGTGTCTCAAAAAAAAAAAGTTAGAGACGCCACCCCCACCTTCCACACACATACAGCACACACGCATACAGGGAGAACATGATGTGAACATCAAGACGGAAATCCAGGTGATGTGTCCCTAAGCCAAGAAACACCAAAGTATGCCACCAAACCAGGAGAAGCCAGAAGAGAGACATGGAACAGATCCTCCCACACAGTCCTCAGAAAGAATTAGCCTTGCTGTCATCTTGCTCTTACACTATTCACTTCCAGAGCAATTACACAAAACGTATTTCTTGCTCTAAGGGACCCGGCTCGTGGTACTTTGTTACAGCAGCCCTCAAAAACGAAACACAATGGTTATAGCGGGAGTGGCCCCAAGAGATCTAAGTGTGCCTTCATACCAATGAAGAAGTGGAGGCCCACAGAAGGGAAGTGGTTGCACAAGGTCCCCCAGCTTTCAGTGCAGAGCTGAGACTGAAACCCAGGTCTCTGACTCACTGACAGATGCTTTCTGCTTCGCCAGACTGACATTCAGCCCACAGGAGCAGTCAGCTGCCTCAGGCAGCCTTTCTAACCCTCCTTCCCAGAGAGAGTCCTTCCAGAAGCAGAGATTTATCTTCCCTGAGTGGATGTTTTGAGTTTGGAGAGTTATGGCTGTGGCCTGCGGGTCTGGAGGCTGAGCCCATGAAGGACCAGGACCTGGGAATGAACAGTGTTTAAGGAGGAGAGGAGCAGGTTCTTAAACGGGGTGAGAGACAAGTGCACGTCGTAACTCTCCCACTCTCCTTCCTGCCTGGAGTCAGGGAGCCTCTCACCTTTGCACCAGACCCCTGCAAACCACAGCCACATTCTGCTGTGGGACCGTAGATCACATTCTTGCTAGGTTGCTAGGATGACAGTTACCCAGTACAGATTTCCGCACACTTATTCAGAAAGTATTTGCTGAATGAACTGCTGAATGAATGGTTGTCAGAAGTAATTTGAGCTGCTTGGGGGCAGAGAACATGACATCCACCTCGGCAGAGCTTGGGCCCTGCTGCAGGGCTGGGCACATAACAAGTGCTCATTCTTTCTCACTTCCATGTTCCTGGTTTCACCCAGGGACACCCATCCTTCAGGCCACCGAGATGCCACACCTCATTTTCATACCTGATGCAGTGCCTTGCACATTTGAGCAGGCTGTGCCTTCTACCTGGGTAATCCATCCTCCTTATTTCCAATCCTGAGGCTCTAGGCCCTCACCAGATCAGATGTGAAACAGACTCTTTTGCCTTAAGGCTAGAAAGCAGCAAGAATGCAACTGAGGGCAAGGGTTTCTGTTGGTTCACAAGTGCCTGTAACAGGGTTTGACACACCATGGATTTTTCTGGGTTTTTTTTGAGATGGTGTCTCACTCTGTTGCCCAGGCTGGAGTGCAGTATGCAGTGACGTGATCATTGCTCACTGTAGCCTTGAACTCTTGGGCTCAAGCAATCCTCTTCTTTCAGCTTCCTGAGTGGCTAGGACGACAGGTGCATGCTAGCATGCCTGGCTAATTTTTAAATTTTTTTTGTTGAGTTGAAGTCTCCCCATGTTGTCCAGGCTGGTCTCAATCTCCTGGGCTCAATTGATCCTCCTGCCTTAGCCTCCCAAAGCATTGGGATTACAGGTGTGAGTCACTGCACCTGGCTGATAATGGACTCTTGATAAATATTGAATTAACCAACTTCTCCTTCATTTCTCTTGTAAGATTTACCATCCTAAACTGCAACTCTGATCAAGTCAGTTGTGGCTCCAAAACTTTCAGTTATTCTTCACAAATAATTTATCTACACAATTTGGTCCCAACTTAGATAACCTTCTAAGGTTATCTAAGTTGAAGGAATTTGGTGTTTATCACTCTCACGCTATTTTATATACATGTTTTTGTACTATTTCTACATAGTATGTATTCATAACTAGGTATCATAGTAATAATAGCAACATTTTGCATTTTTCAAATTTTATTTAAATGGTATCACATATATATGTATGCATGTATCACTCTCCAAATTTTAAGAACTGAACTTTGCATGATTTATGTATGTGGACAAGTGCATGGATAGAGTCCATGGATAAAGTGTGTGTTAGATTTTGCATTTTCACTATATACTCTATTATATGCATAACCATAATTATAAATTATAAGTACTCCTGTTGGTGGATTAATAGTTTGCTTCTATTTTCCAAAGAAATCTAAAAAGCATCTCTGAGCTCTGTTCTTCTTTTCAACCCTTTTCTGATCTTTTCAATAAAAGTCCAGAAGCTGAAATATGAGGGAAGGCAGAAATCTCCTTCGAGGGTGAGAGGAGAGGATAAGCATTGAATACTTACACATAAATGTATTTTTGCCTTATCCATCAACAATGCTTACTGAATGCCTGAATAATGATGTGCCTGGGCCCCATGGACTAAATTGTCTTAGACTCTGACCTTATGGAGCTTCTCATCCAGTGGGAAAGACTGGCATGGAGGAAGGGCAGAAGTAGGTGATATTTTGGAATGAATTAGGAAGTACTGTCAACCCTCCATATTCATGGCTTTTGCATCCATGAATGCAACCAACTGAGGACTGAAATATTTGGGAAAGAACATTTCACAGTTGCAAAAAGCAAAACTTGAATTTTTGTTGTGTGTTGACAACTACGTTGATTTCATGCGCACGAAATGATGTGTAGGCTTTGTATTAGGTATTTTTATAGTTTACAGGAGGATGTGCCTAGGTTATAGACAATTTGACATCTGAAACTTGAGGCTTGAGCATCTATGAATTTGGGTAATCTTGGGGTTCTGGAAACAATCCCACAAGGATTCTGAGGGACAACTGCACTCAGGATTGGAAAGGTGTTCTTCCATCCAGGCCCAGCAGCACTACACCAGGGTGCGAATGCGTTCCCTCCGAAGACCTGCCTCCAGATGGACTGCAGCCTAGGTCATCAGGGATTAGCCACAGCCAATGGAGTCTTGTGCAACTTGGTTGGCCCCCCAAGGAGGAGAGGTACAGCAGGGTATGGGATCCTGCTCAGGTGCTAAGGAGTATTTAAAAGCAGTGAGTCCTCAGGGACGGGCTAGGGCCACCTTCTGATCAGGAGAGCTGTGTGTACTGAACTCCACAAGGACAAGTACAAGACCTGGAGAATGAGCACTGCAGAGGCAGCAGGGGCACTTGAGGCAGCACATTGGAGCACTCGGACAGTCACAGCAGGTCCAGCTGACTTTGTGGGAAGGGACAGAATTCTGCCGCAAGCAGTCTTCAAGGGTGGCCCCACCATCACAGGGAGGCCTTTCCTGGCTACTTTCAAGAGAACCATTCTCTGAGTCCAGTATCTGACAAACTAAATGTAGAGACATTCTTACACAATAATAATAAACCAACCACGTGCAAGATCTCATTCTGAGAGCGTTATTTGTATTAACTCTTAATTTTCACAACAACCCCTAGGAGATGGAGTGGGGCGGTTGTGCCGATGAGGAAACCAGGCACTGAGAGGTTAAGGAACTTGCCAAAATTTTCACAGCAAGGAAAGGGAATAGCTGGGATTTAAACTTGATCTCTCAGTGCTTGGGTCTGTGAGGCACCGTGTGTCCAGTGGCTTAGGGCATGGTCTCTAGGGTCAGATAGTAAACCTTAGCCCTACTTTGTTATCAAGTTAAACGTGCATCCATTCAGTGCCCCAGCAATTTCACTCCCAAGTGAAATGAAATCACACGTCCAAACAAATACTTATTCATATCTGCCTTTCTCATAATAGCCCCAAATTGGAAACAACCCAAGTGTTCCTAAACAGGAGGATGGATAAACATATTATATTATATTCGTATATATAGTACATTCATAGTATAGTAGATTCATACAAATCCTATGCAGGAATAAAAAACGAATGAGCTGCTGATAGACACAACAGCATGGTTTAATCTCAAACATATTATGCTAAGTGAATGAAGACATTCACTAAAAAGTACTTTATGATTCTGTTTTTATAAAATCCAAATCTAGGCAATATACCCTATAGTGAAAGATCTCAGATAGTGGTTGCTGATGGTGGTGGAAATATTCTGTATCTTAATTTGGGTGGTGATTACAAGAGTGTCTGCAATTATCAAAACTCATCAAATTGATGACTTGAGATGGTGTGCATCTTATTGTGTGCTAATTATACCTCAACCAAAAGGAAAATCTTGGCTTTGCCACTTACTGGCTGCATGATCTGGTTTTTGAGTTACTTTACCCCTTAAGCCTGAGTTTCATCATCTATGAAATGAAGGACTTCGCCAACTCTTGCAATACTAATGTGTTGTGATTTTATATCTTTTCTTAATTATCTGGAAGAAAATAAGAGCTCGTGTAACTGATCTTGGGATGGAGAGAGCTTTATAAGCATGAGATCATGGGAGGAATCACAAAGGTAACTTGTTAGATTTAACCACGTAAAACAAGAAAAGCCCCCAAACCAGCTATATTTACAAAATCCCTGTATAATACAAGTTAAAAGTAAAATGACCCCCACTGCTAAATTTGACTTACTTTTAAAAATAAAAAATTGTAAAAAGTAAAACAAAAACAGGCAAAAATATTTTCAACAAGCATGACAAATAAGCAGCTTCTAATTATATCAAGTCAATAAAAAATACTAACATACCAACTTAAAAATTACCAAAGGAAACGAACAAGCAATTCTTAAAAGAAGAAATCCAAATGGTCAACAAACTAAGAATTGGTCAAGAGAACCATTAATCAAAAAAAAGGAGTAAAAAAAAAAAAATGAAACACCATTTCCTCCTGCCACTCTGAAAAGCATTTAAAAATACTGACTTGTTTTTGCAATGTGTCTGCACTGACCGATGCAGATAGAACTGTAAATTGGTCAATTTCTGGAAATTATTTGGCAATAAAAATTTTCATTAAAATATTTATATCATTTGTCCCAGTAATTCCACTTTTAAGTATCTTCTAAAGGAAGTAATCAGAAATGTGATCAAAGACTTCTTTTTAAGGCTGTTCATCCTAGCACCATATATCAGAGTGAAAAATTATAAATAACCAGAATGTCCAAAAAATATTGTTCAGCTAAATATTGTGTTTTGGAAGCATTCTTAATGGCAATAAAATATTTATCGTAAAATGTTAAGAGAACAAAGCACAGTAGTAAAACACTTGTATCATGTGACTCAATTTTATTTAAAAATGCAGTTTATTTTTATATGTCTACACAGAATACACCAAAATGTTAGCATGGTTATCTTGGGGAGAGGAGAGATTTTAGGTGATAACAGTTCTCTTCTTCAAACTTTTTTTTGTTTGTTTACTATTTTAATAATTTTAACTGTAAAATTCAGTGGCAGTAAATACATTCACAATGTTGTATAACCATGCCATTATCTACTTCCAGAAACTTTTCATGATTCCACACAAAAGCTTTGTGCCCATTAAACAATAATTCCCCACCTGCCTTTCCTCCCAGCCTGTCATATATATTTTTTTTCTTTATTATACTTCAAGTTCTAGGGTACATGTGCACAACGTGCAGGTTTGATACACAGGTATATATGTGCCATTTTGGCTTGCTGCACCCATCAACTCATCATTTATATTAGGTATTTCTCCTAATGTTATCCCTCCCCCAGTCCCCCACCCCCGACATGCCCTGGTGTGTGATATTCCCTGTCCTGTGTCCAAGTGATCTCATCGTTCAGTTCTCACCTGTGAGTGAGAACATGTGGTGTTTGGTTTTCTGTCCTTGTGATAGTTTGCTGAGAATGATGGTTTCCAGCTTCATCCACGTCCCTGCAAGGACATGAACTCATCCTTTTTTATGGCTGTGTAGTATTCCATGGTATATGTGTGCCACATTTTCTGAATCCATTCTATCATTGATGGACCCCTGGGTTGGTTCCAAGTCTTTTCTATTGTGAATAGTGCCTCAATAAACATATGCGTACATGTGTCTTTATAGTAGCAGGATTTATAATCCTTTGGGTGTATACCCAGTAATGGGATTGCAGGGTCAAATAGTAATTCTAGTTCTAGATCCTTGAGGAATCACCACACTGTCTTTCATAATGGTTGAACTAGTTTACACTCCCACCAACAGGGTAAAAGCATTCCCATTTCTCCACATCCTCTCCAGCATCTGTTGTTTCCTCACTTTTTAGTGATTGCCTTTCTAACTGGCTTGAGATGGTATCTCATTGTGGTTTTGATTTGCATTTCTCTGATGACCAGTGATGAAGAGCATTTTTTCACGTGTCTGTTGGCTGTGTAGATGTCTTCTTTTGAGAATTGTCTGTTCATATCCTTTGCCCACTTTTTGATGGGGTTGTTTGTTTTCTTCTTGTAAATTTGTTTGAGTTCTGTGTAGATTCTAGATATTAGCCCTTTGTCAGATGGGTACACTGCAAAAATTTTATCCCATTCTGTAGGTTGACTGTTTATTCTGATGGTAGTTTCTTTTGCTTTGCAGAAGCTCTTTAGTTTAATTAGATCCCATTTGTCAATTTTGGCTTTTGTTGCCATTGCTTTTGGTGTTTTAGTCATGAAGTCCTTGCCAATGCCTATGTCCTGAATGGTATTGCCTAGGTTTTCTTCTAGGATTTTTATGGTATTAGGTCTAACAGTTAAGTCTTTAATCCATCTTGAATTAATTTTTGTATAAGGTGTAAGGAAGGGATCCAGTTTCAGTTTTCTACATATGGCTAGCCAGTTTTCTGAGCACCATTTATTAAGTAGGGAATCCTGTCCCCATTGCTTGTTTTTGTCACATTTGTCAAAGATCAGATGGTTGTAGATGTGTGGTGTTATTTCTGAGGCTTCTGTTCTGTTCCATTGGTCTATATATCTGTTTTGGTACCAGTACCATGCTGTTTTGGTTACTGTAGCCTTGTAGTATAGTTTGAAGTCAGGTAGCTTGATGCCTCCAGCTTTGTTCTTTTTGCCTAAAATTGTCTTGGCAATGTGGGCTCTTTTTTGGTTCCATATAAAGTCTTTTTTTCCAATTATGTGAAGAAAGTCATTGGTAGCTTGATGGAGATGGCATTGAATCTGTAAATTACTTTAGGCAGTATGGCCAGTTTCACGATGTTGATTCTTCCTATCCATGAGCATGGTATGTTCTTCCATTTGTTTGTGTCCTCTTCTGTTTCGTCAAGCAGTGGTTTGTAGTTCTCCTTGAAGAGGACCTTTGGATCCCTTGTAAGTTGGATACCTAGGTATTTTATTCTCTTTGTAGCAATTGTGAGTGGCATTTCACTCATGATTTGGCTCTCTGTTTGCCTGTTAATGGTGTATAGGAATGCTTGTGATTTTTGCACATTAATTTTGTATCCTGAGACTTTGCTGAAGTTACTTACCAGCTTAAGGAGATTTTGGGCTTAGACGATGGGGTTTTCTAAATATACAATCCTGTCATCTGCAAGCAGGGACAATTTGACTTCCTCATTTCCTAATTGAATGTCCTTTATTTCTTTCTTTTGCCTGATTGCCCTGGCCAGAAATTCCAACACTATGTTGAATAGGAGTGGTGAGAGAGGGCATCCTTGCCTTGGGCTGGTTTTCAAAGGGAATGCTTCCAGTTTTTGCCCATTCAGTATGATATTGGCTGTGGGTTTGTCATAAATAGCTCTTATTATTTTGAGATACAGTCCATGAATACCTAGTTTATTGAGAGTTTTTAGCATGAAGAGCTATTGAATTTTGTTGAAGGCCTTTTCTGCGTCTGTTGAGATAATCATGTGGTTTTTGCATTGGTTCTGTTTATGTGATGGATTACGTTTATTGATTTGTGGATTTTGAACCAGCCTTGCATCCCAGGGATGAAGCTGACTTGATTGTGGTGGATAAGCTTTTGATGTGCTGCTGGATTCAGTTTGCCAGTATTTTATTGAGAATTTTCGCATCGATGTTCATCAGGGATATTCATCTAAAATTCTTTTTTTTTTTTTGTTGTGTCTCTGCCAGGCTTTGGTATCAGGATGATGTTGGCCTCATAAAATGAGTTAGGGAGGATTCCCTCTTTTTCTATTGATTGGAATAGTTTCAGAAGGAATGGTACCTGCTCCTCTTTGTATCTTTGGTAGAATTCAGCTGTGAATCTGTCTGGTCCTGGACTTTTTTTTTTGGTTGGTAGGCTATTAATTATTGCCTCAATTTCAGAGCCTACTATTGGTCTATTCAGGGATTCAACTTTTTCCTGGTTTAGTCTTGGGAGGGTGTATGTATCCAAGAATTTATCCATTTCTTCTAGATTTTCTAGTTTATTTGCATAGAGGTGTTTATAGTATTCTCTGGTGGTAGTTTGTATTTCTGTGGGATTGGTGGTGATATCCTCTTTATCATTTTTTATTGCATTTATTTGATTCTTCTCTCTTTTCTTCTTTATTAGTCTTGCTAGCAGTCTATCAATTTTGTTGATCTTTTCGAAAAATCAGCTCCTGGATTCATTGTTTTTTGGAGGGTTTTTGTGTCTCTATCTCCTTCAGTTCTGCTCTGATCCTAGTTATTTCTTGCCTTCTGCTAGCTTTTGAATGTGTTTGCTCTTGTTTCTCTAATTCTTTTAATTGTGATGTTAGAGTGTCAATTTTAGATCTTTCCTGCTTTCTTTTGTGGGCATTTAGTGCTAAAAATTTCCCTCTACATACTGCTTTAAATGTGTCCTAGAGATTCTGGTACGTTGTGTTTTTGTTCTCATTGGTTTCAAAGAACATCTTTATTTCTGCCTTCATTTCATTATTTACCCAGTAGTCACTCAGGAGCAAGTTGTTCAGTTTCCCATGTAGTTGTGTGGTTTCGAGCGAGTTTCTTAATCCTGAGTTCTAATTTGATTGCACTGTGGTCTGAAAGACAGTTTGTTATAATTTCTGTTCTTTTACATTTGCTAAGGAGTGCTTTACTTCCAATTACGTGGTCAATTTTTGAATAAGTGCAATATGGTGCTGAGAAGAATGTATATTCTGTTGATTTGGGGTAGAGAGTTCTGTAGATGTCTATTCGGTCTGCTTGTTGTAGAGCTCAGTTCAAGTCCTGGATATCCTTGTTAACCTTCTGTCTCGTTGATCTAATATTGACAGTGGGGTGTTAAAATCTCCCATTATTATTGTGGGGAGTCTGAGTCTCTTTGTAGATCTCTAAGGACTTGCTCTATGAATCTGGGTGCTCCTGTATTGGGTGCATGTATATTTAGGATAGTTAGCTCTTGTTGAATCAATCCCTTTACCATTAGGTAATGGCCTTCATTGTCTCTTTTGATCTTTGTTGGTTTAAAGTCTGTTTTATCAGAGACTAGGATTGCAACCCCTGCTTTTTTTCGCTTTCCATTTGCTTGGTAGATCTTCCTCTGTCCCTTTATTTTGAGTCTATGTATGTCTTTGCACTTGAGATGTGTCTTCTGAATACAGCACACTGATGGGTCTGGACTCTTTATCCAATTTGTCAGTCTGTGTATTTTTATTGGGGCATTTAGCCCATTTACATTTAAGGCTAATATTGTTATGTGTAAATTTGATCTTGGCATTATGATGTTCACTGGTTATTTTGCCCATTAATTGATCCAGTTTCTTCATAGCATCGATGGTCTTTACAATTTGCCATGTTTTTGCAGTGGCTGGTACCAGTTGTTCCTTTCCATGTTTAGTGCTTCCTTCAGGAGCTCTTGTAAGGCAGGCCTGGTGGTGACAAAATCTCCCAGCATTTGCTTGTGTGTAAAGGATTTTATTTCTCCTTCACTTATGAAGCTTAGTTTGGTTGTATATGAAATGCTAGGTTAAAAATTCTTTTAATAATGTTGAATATTGGCCTCCACTCTCTTCTGGCTTGTGTGGTTTCTCCCGAGAGATCCTCTTTTAGTCTGATGTGCTTCCCTTTGTGGGTAACTTGACCTTTCTCTCTAGCCAACCTTAACACTTTTTCCTTCATTTCAACCTTGGTGAATCTGACAATTATTTGTCTTGGGGTTTCTCTTCTCAAGGAGTATCTTTGTGTTCTCTGTATTTCTTCAGTTTCAATGTTGGCCTGCCTTGCTAGGTTGGGGAAGTTCTCCTGGATGATATCCTGAAGAGTGTTTTCCAACTTGGTTCCATTCTCCCCATCACATTCAGGTACACCAATCAAACATAGATTTGGTCTTTTCACATAGTCCCATATTTCTTGGAGGCTTTGTTCATTTCTTTTTACTCTTTTTTCTCTAATCTTGTCTTCTTGCTTTATTTCATTAATTTGATCTTCAGTCACTGATACCCTTTCTTCCACTTGATTGACTCGGCTATTGAAGCTTATGAATGCCTCACGAAGTTCTCATGCCATGGTTTTCAGCTCCATCAGGTCATTTAAGGTCTTTTCTACACTGTTTATTCTAGTTAGCCATTCATCTAATCTTTTTTCAAGGTTTTTAGCTTCCTTGCCATGGGTTCAAACATCCTCCTTTAGCTCAGAGAAGTTTGTTATTACCGACCTTCTGAAGCCTACTTCTGTCAACTTGTTAAAGTCATTCTCTGTCCAGCTTTGTTCCAGTGCTGGTGAGGAGCTGTGATCCTTTGGAGAGGAAGCATTCTGATTTTTAGAATTTTCAGCTTTTCTGCTCTGGTTTCTCTCCATCTTTGTGGTTTTATCTACCTTTTGCCTTTTATGTTGGTGACCTACAGATGGGGTTTTGGTGTAGATGAACTTTTTGTTGATGTTGATGCTATTCCTTTCTGTTTGTTAGTTTTTCTTCTAACAGTCTGGTCCCTCAGCTGCAGATCTGTTGCAGTTTGCTGGAGGTCCACTCCATACACTGTTTGCCTTGGTATCACCAGTGGAGGCTGCAGAACAGCAAATATTGCAGAACGGCAAATATTGCTGCTAGATCCTTCCTCTAGAAGCTTCATCCCAAAGGGGCAGCCCCTTATTTGAGGTGCCTGTAGGCCTCTACTTGGAGGTGTCTCCCAGTTAGGCTACTTGGGGAGGTCAGGGACCCACTTGAGGAGGCAGTCTGTTTGTCTTCAAAGCTCAAATGCCATATTGGGAGAAACACTGCTCTCTTCACAGCTGTCCGATAGGGATATTTAAGTCTGCAGAAGTTGTCTGCTGCCTTTTGTTCAGCTGTGCCCTGCCCACAGAGGTGGAATCTAGAGGCAGTGGGCCTTGTTGAGTGGCAATGGGCTCCACCCAGTTTGAGCTTCCAGGCCGCTTTGTTTACCTGCTCAAGCCTCAGTAATGGCGGACGCCCCTCCCCCAGCCAGGCTCCTGCCTTGCAGATTGATCTCAGACTGCTACACTAGCAGTGAGCAAGGCTCCATGAGTGTGGGACCCACCGAGCCAGGCATGGGAGAGAATCTCCTTGTCTGCCAGTTGCTAAGACCTCAGGAAAAGTGCAGTATTTGGGCAGGAGTACCCTGTTTTTCCAGGTAGTCTGTCACGGCTTCCCTTGGCTAGGAAAGGGAAATTCTCCAACCCCTTGCACTTCCCAGGTGAGGTGATGCCCTGCCCTGCTTCAGCTCACCCTCCATGGGCTGCACCCACTGTCCAACCAGTCCCAATGAGATGAACCAGGTACCTCAGTTGGAAATGTGGAAATCACCCATCTTTTGCATCAATCACACTGGTAGCTGCAGACTGGGGCTGTTCCTATGCAGTCATCTTGGAAGCCCAGAGTTTCTTTCCTTTAAATTTTCATTCCTCTCTCACCCTGGGAGGAGACCATTTCTAGGCTTCCTGGGGGACCTGGTGTCTTAGCTGGGCATCTCCCAATACCTGCAGGTCACAGGGCCACAGAGGCTGGGCCTCTAGGAGCAGAGGACGTAGACCAGGGAAGACGAGCTCTTCTTCAAACTTCTAAGTGTATTTATACCTCCAAATTTTCCACAACAGTATAAATTACTTTTAATGGAGAAGTATTTACTTGTATAATCAAAGAGCTAAGCATTTTTTTCTCTCTTTTTTTTTTCTTTTTTTCTTCTTCTTCTTTTTTTTTTTAGAAGCAGCCTTGCCCTGTCCCCCAGGCTGGAGTGCAGTGGGACAATCTCAGCTCACTTCAACCTCTGCCTTCCAGGTTCAAGCAGTTCTCCTGCCTCAGCCTCTTAAGTAGCTGGGATTATGGGCACCTGCCACCATGCCTGGCTAATTTTTGTATTTTTAGTAGAGATGGGATTTCACCATGTTGGCCAGGCTGGTCTCGAACTTCTGACCTCAAGTGAACCACCCACTTCAACCTCCCCAAAGTACTGCGATTATAATTACAGGCATGAGCCACTGTGCCTGGCCCTTTTTTTGTGTGCATGTGCCAGATTTGAAAACACAAGCCTGACTAGGAGCTCCTTGAAGTACACTTGCTTTGTGGGGGCAGTAGCGTTTTTCTCCCCTGGTGAGTGTGGCTGGGTGCAACTAGATGCATCGTTAACATCTTCAATCATCTAGCCAGAGGGAGTTCCCTGGGGAATTGTCTCATCCATCCCGGACCTGGAAGCTCCACATGCTGGCAGTCCTGAGCAGAAAGTTGTAACTTCCCTGTACTTGGGCCATTTCTTCCTCCAAGACAGATATTGGCCGTAGACTGGAACAGAATATAGGTGTGGATTTGTGTAAGCCTGTTCCCACTGGGAGCTAACTAGCTCACAATACATGTCTCCCTGTGGTGGGTCAGGAATGGGAATCATGTTTTTCACACAAGGAGAGAACACAGACTAGCCCTATGACATCATCTTGAAAATAGGGAGGATATAACTTGTAGGGTGGTTGGATGAGTCAATGAGTCAATAGATTCAAGATGGTGGAACAGTGCTTGGTCTATGGTCGATGTTCAGTAAGTGTGAGCCTTGCTGTGTCACCCAGGCTGGAGTGCAGTGGTGTAGTCATAGCTCACTGCAGCCTTCAACTCCTGGACTCTAGTGATCTTCCCACCTTGGCCTCCCAAAGTGTTGGGATTATAGGCATGAACCGTCATGTCCAGCCTCCCTTTATCTTTACAACTTTACAAGATTGACATGGCCTATTGTTTCCTGTTTATTGTCCAATAAATGGCTCCTGAGGGAAATTAAATAATTCCTTAAAATCACAGAGGCAGTCCCAGGTAGGCCCAGGATGGCACCCAGAGCCCTGTGGTATGAATGCCAGCACCACTCTATTTCTTGCACTCAAACCTAATCCAAGACCCTGCTCCTACCTGCTGGCTCTGCTGCTTGTCAGTAACTTTGGGGAACAATTTCAGCATTTTAGTTTCAGGCTTTTATTTGTAAAATGAGAAAAGTATCTGACTTATGTCACATGGCTGCCATTCTCTAGGTCACGTTAAGTTAAAAATATTAACAAAACAGTATTTGTAAATTGTTAGTCATAAACTTAAAGCTCAAAGGCTGCTTTGATGGAGAAACCTTAGAAGGTCACTAGTTGAACATAATGAGGGGCTATTTCTCATTCATATCAAGTCCTGGTCTGCACTCACTCTGTCTGGGTGTTCAGGGACACAGGCTGAAACATGGGGGCTCTGGACATGTGGTTTCCAAGGTTGCTGTGTGTGCCAACATCCTACCAGGATATAGGAAAAGAGAATTTGGAAAAGACCCATCTGCTTTTGTCCTTTTTGGTCTGGAAGTACTCCAATTACTCCCGCTCATCATTCCATTGCTGAGAACGGATCACGGGGCGTCTGGGAAGTGTAGTCTCCTCTGGCTGGGCAGCAGCAAGTCTACACAGAGGAAGGGGTATGCATACCTCAATGGGCATCCACATCTTTGCCAAGGACACCCTATGCTTCAGCGTTCTTCTTTTATAAGATGCAAACTAAGCCAAGAATGGTGACACTGTGGACTCTTAGAATTAGAAACTTAATTAACAACAGAGTAAAATCAGGCATGGAAGTCTCTTACTTCATGCCAATGTCCCCATTGTAATCATCATCTTTGTCATTATTCCTAGGAGGTGAGCCATGGGATAAACTCTTTTTTGTTCATTTCCCACTATAGAGTCCTGACCAACTAAGGCTAGAGTGACTGTCTTCTGTAGGTTTTCTGTAATGTTGCCTGAACTTTGCTGACATCACCAACTGGACAGAGGATGGCAGGACCTATCCCTGATGTCACTTAACCCAAAGCATTCTAGGGCACCTCTCTTCTCTGTTGAGTTGTGTGCAGTTCTTCTTTCATGTTGTTTCAGGAAGGATCAGATCAGTCAGAATGTCACAAGATGTTCCCCAGTCCACGTGCTCCCCACCTCTCCACCTATTCTTTCCCCTCTTCCTTGCATCCCTGGCTCTGCTGAAGATTGGGTTGCAATCCCGTTGGTAGCATTGCTGGAACGGTTTGTCATGGCCCTACCATCTGCAGACTGCAACCCCCTCCCCGCTTCCCACAGGCTTTTCTGAGGCAAACTGAAAGATGTGACACTTTCCCTTTGCTGTGGCCTTTGAAAAACTGACCACATGTCAAGTTTCTTTCCTTTGGCTGGAATTATACCAGTGCAGGGGAGGAATGCTTGGCTTTCCTGGGCTGATGAGCAGCTTTTACTATCTGCGAGTCATAAAAGATGAGAACAAAATTTAATTGGTGGTTATTAAACACATTTTTGGATAGATGGCATTTTAAAGAAGATATCCACAGGGCAAACATTAATCAATGGGCCCGTGAACCACATACTGAGTCACAATGATCCGGGTTCTTCAGGCACTCAGCTGGCAGGATGACTTGCAGGTCTGACCCCATGGAAAGCTTCTAGCAGGACCCGTGGGGTGGCTAAGGCAGCCTGTCAGTGTCTGGTAAGGCTGGCAGATTAAAGGTCTGCAGTGGCATTGACTTGCCATGGTTCAATCAGAGAAGCAGGACCGGTAGGATACATAATAAAGAATTTGTTGACTTGATTTTACACAATTGTGGGAGTTAGTCAAAAGATTTATGACAGATGGCCAGGTGTGGTGGCTCATGCCTGTAGTCCCAGCTCCTCAGGAGACCAGGGCAGGAGGATCACTTGAACCCAGGAGTTTAAGGCTGCAGTGAGCCATGATCATGCTACTGCACCCCAGCCTGGGCGACAGAGAGAGGCCCTGTCTCTAAATAAATACATACATACATACATACATACATACATACATACATAAAGGTTTATGTGTGGGGTTACTGCTTCTTCCTCTGGTGTGGGAGTATGAAGTCAGCAGGCAGGCAGTTGGGAGGCAAGGATGTACCTAAATGGGGGAAGAGAGAACCGGCATCTACGCAGGTGACACAGATGCTGTGACATGGATGAGAACCTGTGGCAACCTCTCATCCTCTCCATGCCTCAACTTTGAAGATGGGCGGTGAAGGGCAGGAGAAACTGGCAGCCGCTGGCATGGAGCTCAGACTCTTAGGAGATGATGGATCAGTGTTGGGGGAAATGGGTGAGGTTGGAGGTGGAGTCACCACACTGGCAAGGTGAGCTCACAGAGTGGGGCGCCACGAGGCAAGCAGTAGCAGTAGCCTGGTACCCTGCGCCAACTTTCTGAATGTAAAAAGGACTTGGCTTTGGCTTCACTTTTGCCATCCAGATCTCACACTAAATGTGTCTTGTGGCTGATAGTAACTCAGGACTTCCAGGAACCACAGCTCTAGTTTTGCTAGAACTGGTCTCACCATGATTCCATAGTCAAGCTAAGTTGACTTGATACATATTTACCACTATCTACCCCTTGTAACCTTCTGATCCACATACAACTATTTTAACATATTTAATTGCCTGAAAAAGACAATATCAAAATAGTGCTTTCACCTAAAATAATGCAACTGTCCATACAACTGAAAACACCCTAACCTTCTCCCTAAAAGATGCAAAGTCCCTTTATCCATTTGTGGATGAGAGTCAATCCATCTCTAGCTGAGATACATTCTCCCATTGACATTATCTGGCTCAAATACTGAGATATAAGGTTAACTACTACTAATACAACTTTCATTAGATGGTTGGAAATTAGAAGAAAGCAAGAGAGAAAATAACTTAATATATACACAAATGTGTTCTTATCAAAATAAAAAGATACACTTATCTATTACAGTTCCATTATTAAGTATCTTCTTGCACTTTTCATTCCATATTTATTTCTCTTGCTTTTAGCAGTCACCTTGGATCATCATAGTTCCCTGCCTGATGGGGTGACCCAAGCCTGCAGTCCTGTCTGTAGTTTTCCATTAATTTATTCCATTATAATTAAAATTCTATTATAATTAATTCTACTAATGTAATCTTGGGGCATGGGAGTACTAGGAGGTACCATGTTACTGGTTGAGTTGTGTCCTCCCAAAAGATACGTTCTAACCCCTGGTACCTGCAAGTATGACCTTATTTGGAAATGGTATCTTTGCAGATAGCATCAAGTTAAGATGAGGTCATTAGGATGGGTTTTAATCCAGTATGACTGGTGGCTTATACGAAGAGGGAAATTTGGACACAGACACGCACATACGAAGGCGAACACCATGGAAGACGCAGACACAGAGAGAAGATAGCCAGATGATGATGGAGGCAGAGGTTGGAGGGATGCTGCCTCCAGCCAAGGAATTCCTTGGGCTACCAGAAGACAGAAGAGGCAAGGAAGAATCCTTCCCCAGAGATTTTGGAAGGAGAATCTTGCTTTTGGACTTCCAGCCTCCAGAACTGTGAGAGAATACATTTCTGCTGTTTCAAGCCACTCAGTTTATGGTGGTTTGTTAGGGCAGCACTAGAGGGCAAATGCACACCCCAAGGGATCTCTTGTAGGAGATTCACTATAATCCTCATATTTTATAATCTTTATTCCATTACAACAGTTCTTATCCTCATTGTGTAATAATAACCCAACTTTCCCTTGAGAATCAGGATCAGTCACCCGACAGTACAGTTACCCCCTCTTTGGCCTCTTGATTTACTGACATGAGGAGCCCAAGGTGGGTGTGTGGCAGTGTTAATTTGCATTTTAATGGAACTGTCACTGTCCCCTGGTGAAAACATTCCTCCTATGGGGATTGCGACTTCTAGACCAGCAGAACCCAAAGCTGCGGTGACAGACTACACAAATTTTCTTAGTGGGTCATCATTTGTGACAGAGAGAGGATCTGCTTTTATTTTCACTCCTTCATTGCTAAGCCTTTGCCTCCAGTCTCTGGAGAAACAGCACCATGTATGGAGAGGATACCTTTTACTTTGGAGGACGTTGCTCCAGCCCTACAAGGTGTTGCCCTCCAGATGGAAGATTCAAAAAGCCACTCCATTGTTTTATCAGGCCAGCTGCTTCAGGACTATGGGATCATGGAGAGACCAGCAAGTTTCATGGGCACAAGCCCATTGCCATACTTCATTTGCTGTAAAATGAGTTCCTCAGTAGGAAACAATTCTGCATGGCATGAATATGGCAAAGTCCATTGGTGGTGCTGACAGAGCTGCAGGCAGGAAAGGCAAATCATGTCCAGAGGAAGGGATTATTTTGGTGAGACCAAATTGCTGCCCCTTCCATGACTAAAGTGATGATTGGCTGATTTTCCCAGGGAATGGCACCACAACAAGGGTCCCATGTTGGTGTCCACTGTTGGCAGATTGAACTCAGCTGTGGTTGTGGCTGTAGTCAGATCAGTCATGGTGAGAAGTCTATGCTGAGCCCATGCAAGACTTCCATCCATGTTGCCCTAGCCCAGTAAGCAAGGACAACTGTCAGTGGGAAATGACATTGACTTATTTTATTCATAGGACAGGTTATTTTTTCCATATGATCATTCTGTTCCCTCTCTGCTGAGCTTGCTCTTCTAAGAGCTTTCACAAGAGCCACATACCTTCGCATGTGGTACCCATTCAGGAGATCTAATCACCTGCTTCTTCCCTAGATTACATTGTTACCAATTTTCCAATCATGTTACTAACAAATCCCCAACTATCCCCGCTGAATCATGAGCATGTGTTTGTATCTCTGGCTAATCCTCTTACAGTCAAAGTGAACAACATGTGCTGTCTTCCTGGTTCTGCCCTCTGTGAAGATGCTGCTTCATGGCTGTTCTTTCGGCCATGCCTAGTGGGCTATAGCGCTACAGCCATTCATTTGCAGGTAGTGTTGGAATGTTTTAGAGGAACACCCATGAATGAGGCCCAAAGGTTTTGTTTCTCAGACAGCAGGTCTTAGGGATCTCTGGATGAGATCCTCAGTGCAAGATAAGAGGAAGGAGGCAATGGAGCAGGAGAAGGGGCTGTGGGCATCTGCCCCACTGCTCATGCCACTTGCTGTGCCTTCAGGATATGCTCAAGTCCAGTAGCATGATTATCACTGCCAGCTGATGATAGAGTGCCTCTGTGCACACCCAGATTTATCAGACAACACACAGTTCATGATAGCTCAAGTTCTACAGTAACTTAGTGGTGCATGGTCAAGCGTTCAATCTACAAAGGCCATGTAGCACCCCAGGAGCTGCTCCTCAAAGAGACAATGGTTCACCACAGAGGATGGCATTGCTTTGCCCCCAGATGCCAGCCATCTGTGCCACGATTTCTCCAGAGGGACCTGTGAAAGTTTCCATCATATGGCATTTACATCTGCCACAGGCGCTTCAAGCACCAGTCATGTCCTCAGTCGGGTAGCGCACATAGTCTGGACCTGTTGCCAAGCCTTCTCTTGTTTTGCTGGTAGCTTTTTGGGCTTCTCAGTAAATATGTCAGAGTACTCAAATGAGGTGTATGCCGCCTTGAAATCCAAAGAAGCCTGCTAGGCACTGTGTCTCTTTCTTAGTGGTAGGAGGAATCAGAAATAGCAACTTGCCCTACAATTTGGAAGGGATATTTCAACATGTCCAAGACCACTGGATCCCAAGAAAGTTCACCCAGATAGAAGGTCTCTGAATTTTTGTGGGAAATTAATCTCTCACAGTCTGGCATTTGTGTGTCTTACCAATGTGTCTAACGTAGTTGCTACTTCCTTTTCACTAAGACCAATTAATATGATATTATCCATGTAATAGTCAGTATGCTTTCCTGCAGAATGGAGAGACTTTCTAAGGTCCCTATGGAGTGGATGATGACATAGGTCTGGAGGGTGGATTAGCCCTGAGATAGCACAGTGAAGGTATGTTTCTGGCCCTGTGAGCTAAAAGCAAACTGATCCTGATGTCCTGAGTAACAGGTGTTATACTGGGCTGAATATTGCCTCCCTCTCCATCACCCTTTTTATGTCTATCTAAACTTCAGAATGTGACTTTATTTGCAAATTAGGTCTTTGAAGTATGTAAGGCCTTATCTTGAATATGACTGGTGTCTTTATAAAATGAGAAAAGAAGCCAGGCTTGGTGGCTCACACCTATAATTCCAACATTTTGGGAGGCTGAGGCAGGAGCATTGTTTAAGGCCAGAAGTTCAAGTCCAGCCCAGGCAAAACAGAGAGACCCCATCTCTACAAAACAAATAAATAAATAAAATTAGCCGGGTGTGGTAGCATGTGCCGGCCTATAGCTCCAGCTACTCAGGAGACTGAGGCAGGAGGACCGCTTGAGCCCAGGTGTTTGAGGCTGCAGTGAGCTATGGTTGCACCACTATACTCCAGCCTGGGTGACAGAGTGATACTTTGTTTCTAAAACAAAATAAAATATTTCTAAAGGTTGCAAAAGAAGAGAAGAGACACATGGGGGAGAACACCAGGTGAAGATGGAGGAAGACATTGGAGACCCATCTACAGGCCAAGGAACCCTGAGACTGCTGGAAGCCACCAGGAGCTAGAAAAGGCAAGGGCGCTCTTCCCTGCAGCCTTCATGGGGAGCAGGGCCTTGCTGATGCCTTGATGCTGAAGGTCCAGCCCCAGAACTGTGAGGTGATAAATTTCTGTTGCCGTTTTTTTTTTTGTTTTTGTTTTTTTTTTTTGAGATGGAGTTTCACTCTTGTTGCCCAGGCTGGAGTGCAGTGGCACGATCTCGGCTCACTGCAACCCCCGCCTCCCAGGTTCAAGCGATTCTCCTGCCTCAGCCTCTCGAGTAGCTGGGATTACAGGCATGTGCCACCATGTCCACTAATTTTGTATTTTTAGTAGAGACAGGGTTTCTCCATGTTGGTTAGGCTGGTCTCGAACTCCTGATCTCAGATGATCCCCCCGCCTCAGCCTCCCAAAGTGCTGGGATTACAGGCACGAGCCACCACACCTGGCCAACTTTCTGTTGTTTTAAGACACCCAATCTGTGGTGCTCTGTTACAGCAGCCTTAGGAAGCTAGCACAGAAATACAGAAAAAAGCATTCACCCGATCAGTGGCTGCATGTGGATCCTATGGGACAATTGATTTTCTTCATCAATGAAAACATATCAGGAACAGCTGCTGTAATTGGAACCAACATCTAATTAAGTTGATGATAATCCACTGTCATTTTGAAGATTCGGCTTCTGCACAGGTCAAACATGTGAGCTGACAGCGATGCAGTGGGAATCACCACTCTTACCTCTGCCAAGGTCTTAGTTGTGGTATGAATCTCTCAGTCCCTCTAGAAATGGGATGTTGCCTTCGGTGTTGTATTTCAGGAGGTGCAGGCAGGTGTCCTGGCTTCTCCTTGGCCTTCCTGCCATTACAGCCCTCACTCTGTGGGTCAGGGTGGAATGTGAGGATTTTCCCCTTGCTGAGTTTGAGTATTCCAGTTCCCAAACAGAGGGAATAGCAACTGAGTATTTTGGGGCTTTAGGGACACACTTAGACCTGAGCCAAAATCCCATTGATTTAATTATCCTGTTAAATGTTCTCTACATGGTGATTTTGTTGTTGTTGTATAGTTCCATAAAATTTTATTACATGTATAGACTTGCATAATGACCACTATAGTCAGGATTTAGAACTGTTCCATACCTCAAAGAAAATCCCACGTGCTGCCCTGCACAGTCACCCTCTTCCAAACCTAACCCCCGCAATCACTGACCTCTTCTCCATCACTGTTTTGTCATTTTGAGACTGTTACATAAGTTGAATCGTATAATATGTGACCTCTTGAAATGGGCTTTTTGACCTTGAGACCCATCTAATGTATTATGTATATCAATAGTTTGTTCCTTTTTATTGCTGAGTAATATTTTATTGTATAGCTCCAGCAATTCCACCTCTGGGTATTTATCCAAAGGAAATGAAGTCAGAATGTTAAAGAACTAGCTAGGCTGAGTATGGTGGCTCATGCCTGTAATTCCAGCACTTTGGGAGGCTGAGGTGAAAGGATCTTTTGAGCTCAGGAGTTTTAGACCAGCCTGAGCGGCATGGCAAGACTCTGTCTCTACAAAAACTTAAAAAAAAAAAAAAAAAAAAAACCGGGGATGGTAGTGCCTGTAGTCTCAGCTACTCAGGAGACTGCGGTGGGAAGATCACTTGAGCTTTCGAGGTTGAGGCTGTAGTGAGCCATGACTGTGCCACTGCACTTCAGCCTGGACAGCAGTGAGATCTTGTCTCAAAAAACAAAAACAAACAAACAAAAGAAGAGGAATCTGTGCACTCCCACGTTCGTTGCAGAATTATTCACAAGAGCCAAGATATGGAATCAACCTAACTATCCATCAACAGGTGAGTGAATACAGAAAATGTGGCACATTGACACAAAGGAATATAGCCCCAGCTACTCAGGAGGCTGAGGAAGGAGGACCGCTTGAGGCCAGGAGTTTGAGGCTGCAGTGAGCTATGGTTGCACCACTACACTCCAGCCTGGATGATAGAGTGAAACCCTGTCTCTAAAATAAAATAAAATAAAATAAAATATTTCTAAAGATTGCAAAAAGAAGAGAAGAGACACATGCACCCTACTCCCTGACAGGCCCCGGTGTGTGATGTTCCCCTCCCTGTGTCCATGTGTTCTCATTTTTCAACTCCCAGTTGTGAGTGAGAACATGCAGTGTTTGGTTTTCTGTTCCTGTGTTAGTTTGCTGAGAATGACAGCTTCCAGCTTCATCCGTGTCACGGCAAAGGACATGATCTCATTCTTCCCTTGTAACTCCAAGTGCTGCAATTACAGCACTTTGGGAAGCCACATCCAGCCACTATTAACATTTTGGTAAAAATTAAAATTATAGTGGGGCTGATTGATTGTTTCTAAATGCACGTACCACATGTTCTTTATCCAGTTTATTACTGATGGGCATTTTGGTTGGTTCTATGTCTTTGCTGTTGTAAATAGTGCTGCAATAAACATATGTGTACATGTATCTTTATGGTAGAATGATTTATATTCCCAGTAATGGGATTGCTGGGTCAAATGGTATTTCTGTTTCTAGATCCTTGAGGAATCACTACAATGTCTGTCACAGTGGTTGAACTAATTTACATTCCTACCAACAGTGTAAAAGTGTTCCTATTTCTCCACAACCTCACCAGCATCTATTGTTTCTTGACTTCTTAATGGTGTGAGATGGTATCTCATTGTGGTTTTGATTTGCATTTCTCTAATAACCAGTGATGATGAGCTTTTTTTCATATGTTTGTGGGCCACAAAAATGTCTTCTTTTGAGAAGTGTCTTTTCATATGTTTTGCCCAAGTTTTGATGGGGTTGTTTGTTTTTTTCTTGTAAATCTGTTTAAGTTCTTTGTAGATTGTGGATATTAGACCTTTGTCAGATGGGTAGATTGCAAAAATTTTCTCCCATTCTGTAGGTTATTTGTTCACCCTGATGCTAGTTTCTTTTGCTGTGCAGAAGATCTTTAGTTTAATCAGATCCCATTTATCAATTTTGGCTTTTGTTGCAATTGCTTTTGGTGTTTTCATCATGAAGTCTTTGCCTATGCCTATGTCCTGAATGGCATTGCCTAGGTTTAACTTGCACTTTCTTAATGGCTGGTAATGTTCAACCTCTTTTCATGTGCATATTGTCATCCATGCATCCACTTTAGTGACATGTCTGTCCAAGGCTTTTGCACAGTTTCTAATGCCTTCTTAGGTAGTTATTCACATGTTAAAATTCAGATAGTTATTTATGTATTCTGGGATTTAGATCTTTATTTAAACATTCTGGATACACACCTTTTTACAGATATGCGATTTGCAACTGTTTTGTACCAGTTTGTGTCTTGTCTATTTATTTTCTTGACTTCTAAGGCTTTTGATACAATTATCTACAATATGCCAAGGAATCTGGCGTTTTAACCACATGTTGTGTAGACCAACTTTTTGTCATGGTTTCTGTCAACCAACCAAGCAAACTGTTAGCACCACTATCAGCCAACAGTTTAGATAACTTGAGATAACTCACTGATTCCAGCATCTCTGCCTAGTAGGCCCATATCAATACATTTGGCTTGCTGCAACTTTATTTTCCTCCCAGTGGTCTCACACCAGTAGGAGCCATTCCACACATGTTCTCCATGTTTGTATCCACAGAAATTGGTAAAATTATGGAATTATTTTGGTGCGTATTACACTTCCTCCTGGATTGCACTTTACACTTTTTCCTCTGGGGCCTGTTGGACTGGAGTCTGGCTGTAGTTCTAGAAGCAAACAGAGGTGGTGAAAGTAGGGGGTTGAAGAGGCACAATCCCTTCCTTGCAAAGACTCCACGTTAGGGTAATGCATCATAGATTCTTCAGCCAAGAGGACACTAATCACCTCATTCCGGGCACTGGCAGGGAGATAGGCAAAATTCACAGGTTGGAATCTATTCCTGTGTCTCTTTCCCAATTTTCAGGGTCCCGCTCCTTCAAAATCTGTGTCCTAACTACATTAGAGACCCTGTAAAGTTGAGAATTTACTTTGTCTTCCAATTCAGCTACCTCTAGTACTAGACTTTAGGTTAAGTTCTGGTTTTCAGAAATCCCAACCTGGTGACTACAGGAGAAAGGTTTATTTTAGGTCCAGAATAGAAACTTTCAAATTCCTTTTAGGAAGCTTGGGGATTTTAAGCCCTGGTCTCGTTACTTTGTTTCTTCAGATTCTCCAGTGCATTTAGAAACAATCAATCAGCCCCACTATAATTTTAATTTTTACCAAAATGTTAATAGTGGCTGGATGTGGCTTCCCAAAGTGCTGTAATTGCAGCACTTGGAGTTACAAGGGAAGCCAAGGCAGGAGGATTGCATGAGGCCAGGAGTTCAAGACCAGACAAGGCAACATAGCGAGACCTTGTCACTAAAAAATAAAAATAGCCAGTTGTGGTGGTGCGCACCGGTAGTCCCAGCCACTGGGGAGGCTGACGTGGGAGGATTGCTTGAGCCTAGGTGTTTGAGATCGCAGTGAGCTATGATTGCTTCACTGTACTCCAGCCTGGGCTGCACTCCAGCCTGGACTAAGTCTTTATAAATCAATCAATCAGTCAATCATACCTGGCCTAGGAATTGAAGATGCTGAAGGGGAGGATCTGGCAGGATCTGGGGTTGCTGAGGGCCTGGTTGCATCCCCACCCCAGCAAGGTGAGGCGCAGGTAAGTGGTGCTGTTCATGAGATGTTACAGCACGTGGTACATTGGCCTGACCTTCTGAGGGTCCAAAGAATCTGACTTCTGATTCAAAATATGGCATATGATGCCTCTGGTCAGCCTCACTAACCTGGGACGATGCAAGGGAATTTGAGAAACCAAGTTCACTTTAACGAAGTTGACACCACACAAATCCACTTATTACAAAGCTTGGGAAAACATTCTTCTCAAGTCTCCATGATTCTTTTACAAACAGACACCTTGGCCGGGCACGGTGGCTCATGCCTGTAATCCCAGCACTTTGGGAGGACGAGGGAGGTGCATCACCTGAGGTCAGGAGTTCAAGATAGGCCTGGCCAACATGGTGAAACCCCGTCTCCACTGAAAACACAAAAAACTTAGCTGGGCATGGTGGTGGGCAACTGTAATCCCAGCTACTCAAGAGGCTGAGGCAGAAGAATCGCTTGAACCTGGGAGGCGGAGGTTGCAGTGAACTGAGATCACGACATTGCTCTCCAGCCTGTGCAACAAGAGTGAAACTCTGTCAAAAAAAAAAAAAAAAAAAAAGGCAGCTTGAGAGACAGAGGATCCCAAGAAACATAACCACTGTGTCTCTGAGAACAAAACCTGTTGTTTTGCCCTGCCCCGATGCTGACATTTGGGTATCAAGCAATAAGATGCCACCCCTGTTGGAGACAGAGCTATGGGTCCAGGGCTTAAAACGGTCACAGGCCTGTTCTCTCGTATGGTTTTCCACTTCTAGGTCCTTGTAGGACTTCATTCTATCATTCTTATTGCTCGTACAATAATTCCTTATGTCATTTAAACTTTTAAAAAGTGTTTTAACACATATTTTCTCATTAAGTTCTTACAGAAATGCAAGGCAAGAGAGATTTGACTTACCTAAGTCATCTCCAAAATAGGTGAGGTAGCATGAGAGTCTCAAGTCAGGGATTCAGGATCACTTTTACCTCCTTAGCCCTGACAAGAAAGTTGTCTTGCATAGAAAGTTCTTGTCAGGGCTAAGAGACATTATGCTGTTATTAATGATCTCCTTAGCAACTTGAACAGGAATTTGCGGAACCAGAAAGTAATCATGTTAATTACTTATCATTTCAGTTGCTTAGAAAACTATCATGTTGGCTGGGCGCGGTGGCTCAAGCCTGTAATCCCAGCACTTTGGGAGGCCGAGACGGGCGGATCACGAGGTCAGGAGATCGAGACCATCCTGGCTAACACGGTGAAACCCCGTCTCTACTAAAAAATACAAAAAACTAGCCGGGCGAGATGGCGGGCGCCTGTAGTCCCAGCTACTCGGGAGGCTGAGGCAGGAGAATGGCGAAAACCCGGGAGGCGGAGCTTGCAGTGAGCTGAGATCCGGCCACTGCACTCCAGCCTGGGCGACAGAGCAAGACTCTGTCTCAAAAAAAAAAAGAAAAAAAAAGAAAACTATCATGTTTTTAACCCAAATCCAGGGGTCTCTCAATGCCCTCAGTGACTGGTTGGGTCTCATGAGGAGCTACTTGAAAACACATGTGGTAGGGGGACTACCCTACTTTCAGGGGCATGTTTGGGGTGTGTCTTAGTCTGTTTTGTGTTGCTGAGAAGGAATACCTAAGCCTGGCAATTTATAAAGAAAAAAAGGTTTATTTACCTCACAATTCTGGGGGCTATAAGTTCGAGATTGGGCACCTGCATCTGAGGAAGGCCTCAGGCTGCTTCTACTCATAGCAGAAGGCAAAAGGGAGCTGGTATGTGCAGAGATCACATGGAGAGAGAGGAAGCAGAAGAGCAAGAGGGGAGGTTCCAGGCTCTAGTTAACCACCAGTTATCATGGGAGCTCAATGAGGACTCCCTCTCCCCCAAGGGAGGGCATTAATCTATTCATGAGCGAGCCACCTTCATGACCCAAACACCTCCCATTAGTCCCACCTCCAACATTGAGAATCAAATTTCAGTATAAGGTTTGGAGGAGACAAACAAACCATACCTAAACCATGGCAGGGTGGAAAGGTGTAGGGTAGTCTGTGAGTTTCTGATACTCATTCCTTCCAGTTGAGAGTGTCTGTTCTATTCTTCACATTCAGCATAATTCCAGGATATGACTATTCTTTTTCTTTTTTTTGAGAGAGACAAGGTCTCACTCTGTTGCCCAGGCTGGAGTGTGGTAGTTCAGACTGCAGCCTCAAACTCCTGGGCTCAAGTGATCTTACTCCCTCAGCCTCCAGAGTAGGTAGGATCACAGGTGCATGCCACCACACCTGGCTAATTTTCAATATTTGTAGAGACAGTGGCTCACTATGTTGCCCAGGCTGGTCTTGAATTTCTGCCCTGAAGTGATCTTCCCACCTCAGCTTTCAAAAGCGCTGAGATTTCAAGTGTGAGCCACCATGCCTGGCCCGGGACTATTCTAGTAATCATTTTTGCCTAGATAATATATCTATGCAGTTATAATTATATGCAAATATGCAAATAATATATGAGTGCAAAGTTAAAGACTTTACAAATAGCGTTCAATCAAATGTTGATTTTAATTCAGGAAATAGTATATATATATATAGGTGCTTATAACTTATAGGAAACATCCTATTGGACTCTGTTATGACAAAACTATGTCCACATATCAATTAGTGTTTGGGTCATGAAGGTGGCTCCCTCATGAATAGATTAATGCCCTCCCTTGGGGGTAAGGGAGTTCTCATTGAATTCCTATGATAACTGTTTGTTAACTAGAGCCTGGGACCTCCTCCTTGCTCTCCTGCTTCCTCTCTTTCCATGTGATCTCTGCACACACCAGCTCCTCTTTTCCTTCTACCAGGGGAATACTTCACTGTTGACCGTGTTAGTAAGGCTAGTAAGTCCTCCTTAAGCAAGAACTTTGTTCTTCTCCAGGATACAGGTATATCTGTGTTTGAAATGCTGATGATGTGCTTGTATCATGGGCACACTGGAAGATGAGAGGTAAAGCGGCCAAGTCTGTTGGATTTCTTCCTCTTCTGCCATGACCCATATAGACTCCATTCTTTTGCATTGATAACATGCCACACAACTAAGCCAGTCTCCCAAATCAAACACTAAAATAAAATGGCTTTCGAATTACATATCTTGGAGGAGAAAGGCAGTGTTTATACACATCATCACCATATCCTGTTTTGAATTCAGAAACCCCACCCCACTCCCTTTTTGTTCTTTTTGCCATTGGTTCATTCATTTTCCAGCAGAGGGACTCAGCTAGTTTTTTATGATCAACCCCTGCCAAGTGTGTCAGAAGCATGCAGAATGTCTATAGTTGGATGAGGTTATGTTATAACAAGACAAATAAGCACTCTGGTTTCCTAAAGGCTGTGACTTTTCTTATTGGCATTTCGTATGATTAATGGAGTGTCTAGCACATGGTGCTCAATAAGTAGTTGTGGTTGTGGATGAAGAAGGAGAGAGGAGGATTCCTGGACCAATCAGAGAATAGTATGATACACTTAGTTATTGGAACATGATGTCACTTGAAGAGAATCGATTTCTGAAAAACAGCAAGCCTTCCAAGAGTTAATGCTTGTGTCTTGGGGTAGAGACATACATTGTTTACTTTCTCTTAGAATCTACAAAATTCTAAAAAGGAGAATGGGTGAGAAATAAGAAATGGACAAACAAGTGCTTATTGAGTTTCTGCTGTATCCTGAGCAGCACACTTGAGGCCATAAAAGCACTGAGAGTAAGCCATGGTCTATGCCCGTAAGGAACTCCTGTTTCCTTTGGGGAGAGGGAGAGATTAATGTATGGAACATTTCATAGAAGTGATATGGTCAGGCTTTGTGTCCCCACTTAAATCTCATCTTGAATTGTCATCCTCATAATACCCACGTGTCAAGGGAGAGACCCAGTGGAGGTGACTGAATCATGGGGGTGGTTCCTCCATGCTGTTCTCCTGAAAGGAGTGAGTTCTCATGAGATCTGATGGTTTTATAAGGGGCTCTTCCTCCTTCACTCAGCATTTCTCCTTCCTGCCACCCTGTGAAAAGGTGCCTTGCTTCCACTTCGCCTTTAGCCGTGATTGTAAGTTTCCTGAGGCCTCCCCAGCCATACTGAACTGTGAGTCAATTAAACCTCTTTCCTTTATAAATTATCCAGTCTTAGGCAGTTCTTTCTAGCATTGTGAGAATGGACTAATACCAGGAGTAAATGGTGTAGTCAAGTTATAAGGTGGTTAGGGAGTGTGGTGTGGTCAGGGAAGGTTTCTAGGGCAAGTAGATGTTGAACCGGGCCCTTGAATAGGGTAGGATTTCCATGTGAACCCCAGAGAGAGACTGAGAGAGAGAAGCAGGCTTCCAAGTTGGCCGGGGTCACCAGTAGGTCACCACTGCAGAGAGAGAAATGACATTAGTTTGTTATGGTTGCCTAGGGAACCTCCTCTCGTTTCTGGCTTTCCTCCAAGCAACAGGCCCATTTCACCCCTGGGCCAGTCCTTACCAGAGCAGCCACATCTTAACCCTGTTCCTTCTAGCAGGTGGTCTTTCTGTCCTTAGGCCAGGGGGACTTCTGTGCTCAGCATGTTTCTTCTCTCTCATCCTGCTGTGTCTGGCTAGTGTGTGACTAGATTGTTGCTTTAGTTCTCTAATATGTGATCTAACTCACCCCCTAAGGACCCAAACACCCAGTCAACCTCTGTCTCTGGAAGCTAAGCCCCATTATCTATAATTGAAGCTGGTGGGCACCTTTTTTCAACCAGAGGGGCTGGTAGGAAGCATGTTACTGCTGTTAACCTTTGCACATTGCTTCCTGGGGCTCCAGCTGTGGGGCCAACACCCCATCCTGGGCTGTTCAGGCCCCATCCTTGTGCAGACCAAGTTCACCATGACTCAGTGGGTCCTCAGTTATTGCACTCTATGGACCAATCATTGTGTGTTCTGTGATTTTGTTTTTCCCAAGAAACAATCTGGAGCAGTGTTTACTATTATCTGCTTATAGCCAATTGAATTGTATCCCCCAAAAGATGTGTTCAAGTCCTAATCTCTGGTACCTGAGAAGGAGACTGTATTTGGAAATAGGGTCTTTGTAGATGTAATCAAATTAAGATGAGGTCATACTGGATTAAGATGGGCCCTAAACACAATGATTGCTGTTTTTATATGATAAAGGAGAGGGAGATTTGTATGACCAAGGCAGAGATTGGAGCAATGTGTCTGCAAGCCAAGCTTTGCTGGCAGCTTCCAGAAGCTGGAGAAGAAAGGAGGATTTTCCTCATCACCTTCAGAGGGAGCGCGGCCCTGCTGACACGTTGAATTTAAACTTCTGGCCTCCAGAACTGTGAGAGAATACGTTTCTATGCTTTAAGCCTCCTGGATTGTAGTATTTTGTTATGGTATCCACAAGAGACTAATACAGATGGACTTGCACTTTGAATTTTGAATTATAATCTTTTCCCAGGCTAGCAATATGCATTTGATGCTGTCTTTTGATGCTAGGCAGCAATGAGCCGCAGCTCCCAGGCAGCCCTGCAATCACAAGGGTGAATGGCCTATAGAATCAACCTCTGTATCCCGGGGTTCCACATCTGTGGACTCAACCAACTGCAACTTGAAAATATTCATGGAAAATCAACAACAGCAGATGGTGGCATCTGTAGTGAACATGCACAGACTTTTCTCTTGTCATTATTCCCTAAACAATACAGTATAACAACTATTTACATAGTAGTTAGATTGTATTAAATATTAGGTATTGTAAGTAATCTAGAGATGATTTAGAGCAAGCTTGTTCAACCTGTGGCCTGTGGGCCACATGCGGCCCAGGATGGCTTTGAATGCAGCCCAACACAGATTCAGAAACTTTCTTAAAACATTATGAGTTTTTTAATTTTATTTTTGTTTTAGCTTATCAGCTATTGTGAGTGTTAGTAAATTTTATTTGTGGCCCAGGACAATTCTTTTTCTTTCATTGTGGCCCAGGGAAGCTAAAAGATTGGACACCCCTGATTTAGAGTATATGGAAGGATATGGGTAGGAGACATGCAAAGACTATGCCATTTTATATCAGAGGCGTGAGTATGGTGAATTTTGGTACAGGTTGGGGGTCCTGGGACCTGCACTTTCTGATGTACTACATTGCCAGTGTTTATTGGATATTGTGTTTTGTTTCTCATTCCATCATGTCTGCAAAATGCCCATGTGTGTACGGAGATCAACATTTGATTATAAAACAGGCTTTGTGGCTGGGCGCGGTGGCTCATCCCTGTACTCTCAGCACTTTGGGAGGCTGAGGCAGGCAGATCACCTGAGGTCGGGAGTTCAAGACCAGCCTGACCAACGCGGAGAAACTCCGTCTCTACTAAAAATACAAAAATTAGTCGGACGTGGTGGCGCATGCCTGTAATCCCAGCTACTTGGGAGGCAGAGGTTTTAGTGAGCTGAGATCATGCCATTGCATTCCAGCCTGGGTAACAAGAACGAAACTCTGTCTCAAAAAAAAAAAAAAAAAAAGGTTTGTGTTAAATGATTTTGCCCAACTGTAGGCTAAGGTAAGTGCTCAGGGACGTTTAAAGTAGGCTAGGCTAAGCTATGATGTTCAGTAGGTTGGGTGTGTTAAATGCATTTTCAACTTGGGATATTTTCAATTTATGATGAGTTTATCAGGAGGACATAACCTCATTGTGAGGCAAGGAGTATCTGTATACCCCTTTTTTACAGATATAAAAATAGAGGATCTCTCTCAGAGAGTCAGTCGCTGGTCTAAGGGCACATAGATCTAGGTGGGAGACCTGGAGTTGACACCCACATCTTGTTCTAAAACCTGGTGTCTCTCTTGCAGACCAGAACAGGGAGACCACAGTCTTACGTGTGCACAAAGGGCCTCACTGCGGACCTTCTGCTGTCCTCTCACTTCTCCCTGTCAATGTTTTTGGGAACTCCATCCAACATGGGGACTTCTACAGCATTTTGAAAAATACCCACATGGAAAGAGCCTCACACATAAAATGTATAATTATGTTACAACAAAAAGAGAGCTAAAAATCCCAGCTCATGTAAGCAAATACACATGTGTGAGGCTTCAGAGAGGCCCTGCCGGCAGCTACAATCATACAAATAGTAAATGTTCTTTTGAGTCACTGTACTATACTATGAAAGTAACTTCCATTTGGAGAATATTGAACCTTGTTTGTGGAAGTTTGTAACTGATTCAATAGGGAACTATGAAGGCTATTTTAACATTCTTTCTTTCCCCTTTTTTTGTGTCACTGATCTAGTTCAACACAGCAGAAATGAGGTCCAAGTTTATGTTGTAGGTACAGATTGAGCCTGTTGCAGATCTGGGCAGGTGCCGAGGTTTTGCTGAAGTTCTCAGGTCTCTGGAGTATGTTCACTTGGACTTTGGACCAGCCTGTCCAGCCAGAGCCAGCAGCTGCCAGCCCAGTTGCCATGATTACTGCTCGCCTGGATGGATCACAAAAAGGACAGATGTTCCCTCCCGGCCAGCTAACAAGCCCTCGTGACGTGCCAGGTGGCAAAGAAACAGCACTGTGGTATCTGATCTCAAGGATTTAGGGCCTAAGTGAGGAGTCAGGACTAATTGGCTTGGCATAAAGGGAGGAAGCCAAGTTCTAGGCTTGAAAATTCAGGGGAAGGAAGAGTCTCTTTGGCCTGGAGTGGGCGAAGGAGTCTTACTAAAGAGGAAGGTGGAGCAGGTCCTGGAAGGATGGGAGCACTTAGGAAAGCCAGGGTGACACAGACCCTGAGATGCTAGAGAAACTTGGAGTCAGGAGAGAGAAAACTGAGAGGGAGCAACAAGCGAGATACTGGCAGACTGTGCAAGCATAATGGAGAGCAGTTGGGGTGTTGGCCCCTACTTCCAGCTTGTGTAATGGGGAGCCTTTGGGCAGCTTTGAGGATGGAGGTATTTAAGGAACTAGAGACATGGAATAAGCCTGCAAACACAGGCAAGGTCATAGCCTGTTGTGGAAGCTCTGGAAAAGATGCTAGATGCATCTGGCTCTGCTGCTGTTTTTCTTGCACTTCTTGAATCGTTATTTATTTACTTGCCTTGCCTGGATTTGCTTCGCTTTGTTAAGTTCTTACGAACTCCAGGTGCCAGAGTAGAAGGCACAGCCCAGCTGAGGCTCCCTTGTGGGGAGATGGACTGTGGCAATCCCTGGTGTTTGATCGTCCCAGTTGTTTCGGGAAAGGGGTGGTACATGTATGTGTGTATGCACGTGCATGTGTTTTCATGTGCACATGCTCTTGTGTGCACGTGTGCTTATGTGTGCATTGTGTACATGTGTGTATGTGCATGTTTGTGTGTGCATGTGTGTTTGCTTGTGTGTGTGCATGCACATGTGTTTGTGTGCCCATGTCTGTGTTTGTGTGTGCACATGTGTGTGCATTCTGTGCATGTGTGCACGTGTGTACTTGCATGTGTGTATGCAGGCACATGTTTGTGTGTCCATGTGTCTATGTGTGTGCTCGTGTGTACATGTGTGTGCACGTGCATGCTTGTGTGTGCATGTGTGTTTATATGTATGTGTGCATGTCTGTTTACATGTATATGTGCATTGTGTTGGCATGTATTGTATGCCCATGTGTCTATGTGTTAGTGTGTGTGCATGTGTGTGCAATTTGCACATGTGTGCATGTGTATGCTTGCATGTGTGCATGTATGCACATGTGTTTGTGTGTCCATGTGTCTGTGTGTGTCCATGTGTGTGTTTGTGTGTGCATGTGTGTGTTTTGGGTGGAGGATCATCCTTAGAAGACATGCCCACTAACCTTATGATCATGTCTTCTGCATTTGCAGGAAATCGGGAATAAATAAAGTAATGAGAAGATTACTAGCCAACTTGAACCACCGTGGCAGAACAGGAGAAAGGCTTCCAGATTCTTTGTTAAGTGTGACACTGCCAGAATCAGTAGGCTGTCTTCCCCCAAAAACCCCCCGTTTGATCCAGGCCTGCTCCCAGTCTCGTTCCTCTCTGCCCCTTCCCTGGACTGATTGGAGCCATGTAAGAAATGAACCTCCTACAAATTAGCAGCAGAGAACCTTCTAGAGCAAAGAAGGTCCAGCAAATGCTGTGCGCTGTGACACTGCCAACGTCTGGATCTCCACCACCCACGTTCTCGCCACTGTGGTCATCACTCTGTTGCTGTGGGCCGGGCCCTCCACTGCCTCTGTCTCTCCCAGTCTTTGTTCCTCTTTGTGGTGCCCTGGGAGGAGCTTGGCGTGGCCCCCTCATGGCACTTCATGGAAATGCAGGGTGCTGCTGAAGGTGGGGACTCTGGAGCACACGTATTGGAGTCCCCAAGTCCCCAGTGTGGCTCTGCCACTGCCTCTGTGCCCTTCATCTCTCTCAGCATCAGTCTACCCCGGTGAGAATGCCTGCATCCTGGAGTTGTTCTGAGGCTCACATAAGCTACTTGGAACTCAAGTGAGGCTGTTCTGTCCCAGTGCTGGTTTGCCTGCTGGGCATCCCGGAGGGTGAGGTCCTGAGCCAGGTGTGCCCTGGGACCCTCTTAGACCTAGCCTAGCATCTCAGGACATGAGTATCAGAGTTAAGCTTGATTATTGAGATGAACAAATAGACCCAGTTCCTTTCCTCTGAATGTCTGTTGATTGGTCCTCCATCTTGGAAAAGGTAATTTTATTTCAAGTAACAGTTTCATTCAGATCACGCCTAGCATCCTCATAGCCCTGTGACCAGAAGATGGAAGAATGACAAAGCCTCTCCCACCCACAGAACGTGTTTACACTTTCTTTTCCATTTCATATTCTGCCTTCTCAGTCATCCTGAATGTTTATTTAACAATGCTCCAAGACCTTTTAAGCTCCCTTGGTTGAATGTTTACTAAACACCCTGTCACTTCCACTTCTACTGATAATTTCCTGCTTGCTGCAGAGTGGCCCATGCTGACGCACGGTTTGGAAACTCTTAATAGAATGACTCAGGCTCAGTCCCTCCATGATGGGCTCCCCACAAGCATGTGGGCAGCCCATGAGGTCAGTGTGCTCTCTGGGGAATAGAAAATGAAGAAAATGAAGAGGGACTGTGATGTTGGGAAGTCACTGGAAATTCAGGAGCTTCTAAGAATTTTAGCCAAAAGTTTCAAGTAAATGGTGATGACTGTCAGAATCCCAGGCAACAGCAATGTGGGTCAACCCTCGGCTTGGCCCAAGGTCTTGCCCAGGGCTTCCTCATCATGGAGAGGGAGCGAGGGCATGACCAGATGCCAGGTAGTGGTTCAGCCTGGTTCCTGGCACTTGAGACAGAGAATGCCAGGGAGCATAGGCTGTCCCTTTCCAGGCCACAAGCTACATTTTCAGCTGAACTCATCCTCTGTATGATCTCTTTTTGTTGTTGAGGGCCCTAGATAAACAGCTACACAAAGATGACTTCCAGGTGTTGGACAGGACTGCTACGTGTGGTTGTGCAGGTTGCATACTGAACAATCTAGGGGGTGACGGTCACTTGCAGTCTAAGTTGTCTGGGGACACAGATTAGAAATAGACCCAGAAACAAGTTGGGTGACTCAGTGTCATAGAACCAGGGCAAGGCTGAAGGCAATATATACAAAGGTCATGAGCTTTCAAGCAGGAACATTCACACTGTACCAGCTCCCACCCTGCTCCACTCCATCCTGCCCCAGTGCAGCAATTCTGGAGTGGAAAGTTCAGATTCTTGGAGCACTAAGTCTGGAGTCTGTTATTCAGGGGTTCAGTGCAAATGAACCCCTTCAGTGCAAACGATCCAGTGGAAGTTATAAACCAAGAATCCCGGGCTACATCAGGACTTGAAGTTCCTCTGATAAGGATAGCAAACGGCAAGAACAGAGTATTTCAGGGCAGAGGGGGAACAATGCCTGCTAGAGTGGTTAGGGAGCACTCTCAGAAGAGCTGGGTCTTTAGGTGCTGCTTGGAGAATGGGTTGGATTCGATGGGTGTAGGGGACAGGGGAGCAGCATTCATGCATGTGATGGATGGGGCTGAGGGCCAGAAGGACAGGGAGATGTGAGCACTGGCCTGGACTGGGAATGGACAGGGCTCAAGAAGTGTGCTCGCCAAGGCTGTGTTCATACCAAGGGATGGGAGACACATTGAGGTAGTCCAGTGGGGCCAGATTTGAGAAGCTTCAATTGGGCTTGGGGGAGTTGGAATCTATTCTGCTGAAAAGCCACAGAAGCCTTTATTTTCAGAGACAGGGTCTTGAAAATAAAGATTTGTGCCCAGATTGGATGCAGTGGTGCAATCATAGCTCACTGCAGTCTTGAACTCAGGGCTCAAGCGATTCTCCAGACTTAGCCTCCCAAGTAGTTGGAACTACAGACACATGCCACTGTGTCTGGCTAATTTTTTAATTTTTTGTAGAGGTGAAGTCTCACTATATTGTCCAGGCTGTTCTCGATCTGTTCTCAAGCAATCTTCTTGCCTCAATCTCCCAAAGTGCTGGGAACATGAGCTGTGTTGCCTGGCCCTTCTGAATGAGATGCAGTTACGAACTGAGAAGGGAGTTGTAGGGGAGAATTAGCAATTCTCGGCTTTAGCCCCCATATCTGCTCTTTCCTCCACCAAGCTCTTTTCCTTTTGGACCAGGATAGCTCCATCTTCAAGGACAGAGGTGGCTATAGCCTTCTGGGGGCACAGCCAAGTCTCCAGCAATGACCAGTGCTGGAGGTGAAAGAGGACAAATGACCTCTACTGCCTCTCGTTGCTGCTGGCTGGCTGCTTCAGAATGGCTGGCAAATCCTGGCCTTTCTTGTGCTCTGTAAAGGCCTTCCCTGACCACTGCATGGTGGGGAACCCAGGTAGGAAGAACCTAAGTGAACCCCAGGAGGAGGAGCCCAGGTGAACAAGGGCTGCTGCCATGCTGCCATCCCCCGGGGTGTCAGTGTCCAGGAGCATGGTCAGAAGTTGCCATTTGGGCCACATAGACCAGAGAAATTAAGTATTAGAGGTGATGTTACATGAGATGGCTGCAGACATGTGTCACTTCAGCCTCAAACACCTCTGCTAGTTTTTCAGGGCTCTTCTGGGAACTGACTGACCCTAGGGCTGCCTTCTGCTTTGAGCCTTGCTGTCAAGCTCTGATTATCAATCTGAGAGCAGACTGATGATAGACAAGCACGATGAGCTGCTCCCATCAGCCTGTCAGGGGGCAAAGCCATCTGCTCTCTGTTAGGGCTCTGGAGGCTGAGCAGCAGATTGACAGGCTGACTTTCTAAGCCAATGGGAAAACCCCATTGATCTGTAACTTTCCTGGAAAACAATCGCTCATCACCTGATCAGCCTGGAGAGCTCTTCAGGCTTCACTGATCTTGGGTAGTGACTGTCATCTGGTGGACACAGATTCTGCAAAACCAGAGCAGAAAACGTGTTTCTACTCCAGCAGCTTCAATGACTTGGGAGGCTCATTCTAAAGCTAATGCAGGCCTGGTGCCGTGGCTCACAGCTATAATCCCAATAATTTGGGAGGCCAAGTTGGGAAGATGACTTGAGGCCATATATTAGTCTGCTCTCACACTTCTTTAAAGACATACCTGAGACTGTATAATTTATAAAGAAAACAGGTTTAATCGGCTCATGGTTCTACAGGCCTTCTGAGGTAGGCCTCAGGAAACTTACAATCACGGTGGAAGGTGAAGGGGAATCAAGCACATATATTTATATGGCCAGCAGGAGATAGATGGGTGGTGGGGGGCGGGGAGAGAGAGAGAGAGAGAGAGAGAGAGAGAGAGAGAGAGAGAGAGAAGTGGGAGATGCTACACACTTCCAAACAAGCAGATTTCGTGAGAACATTATTACGAGATTTGGATGGAGACACAGAGCGAAACCATATCAGGCCAGGAGTTCCAGACCAGCCAGGGCAACATAGAAACACCCTGTCTCTACAAAAAATAAAATAAAATAAATTAGCTGGGCATGGTGGTGCACACCTTTAGTACCTGCTACTTGGGAGGCTGAGGCAGGAGGATAACTTGAGCCCAAGAGTTTGAGGCTACAGTGAGCTATGATCACACCAGTGTACTCCAGCCTTGTCTCTTAAACCTGACGAGGATCAGAACAATAGAGAGGCAGGCAAGCAGTGCCAATCACATTGCTTCATGTGCCTTTGCGTGCAGCAGGGGTCCTTGGTGAAGCTGAGATGCAGTGCCATTTCAGGGCAAGGAAGGGAGCTCCAAGCTGCCAGAGTCTTATGATACCATCTATCAGGTGTGAGAGTGACTGAGCCCCTGTTGTGTGCAGAAGGTTCTAAAAGGGAGTACTCTTGTCTCCTTGGCTTAGAAACCTCTAACTTTTTATGTTCCTTGGAGAATGGTATTTAAATTTCTCCCTTGGTTGGGGGGGCAGAGCAAGATGGCTGAATAGGAACAGCTCCAGTCTCCGGCTCCCAGCACGAGCGACACAGAAGAAAGGTGATTTCTGCATTTTCAACTGAGGTACTGGGTTCATCTCACTAGGGAGTGCCAGACAATCGGTGCTGGTCAGCTACTGCAGTCCGACCAGCAAGAGCTGAAGCAGGGCAAGGCATGGCCTCACCTGGGAAGTGCAAGGAAGAAGGGAATCCCTTTTCCTAGCCAGGGGAACTGACACACACAACACCTGGAAAATTGGGTAACTCCCAACCCAATACTGTGCTTTACCAAGGGTCTTAGCAAACGGGCACACCAGGAGATTATATTCCACACCTGGCCAGGAGGGTCTCATGCCCATGGAACCTCCCTCATTGCTAGCAGAGCAGTCTGTGATCTAACGGCAAGGCAGCAGCAAGGCTGGGGAGGGGCGCCCCCCATTGCTGAGGCTTAAGTAGGTAAACAAAGCCGCTGGGAAGCTTGAACTGGGTGGAGCTCACAGCAGCTCAAGGAAGCCTACCTGTCTCTGTAGACTCCACCTCTGGGAGGGCACAGCTAAACAACAACAACAACAACAACAACAAAAGCAGCAGAAACCTCTGCAGACACAAATGACTCTGTCTGACAGCTTTGAAGAGAGCAGTGGATCTCCCAACATGAAGGTTGAGATCTGAGAACGGACAGACTGCCTGCTTAAGTGGGTCCCTGACCCCTGAGTAGCCTAACTGGGAGACATTCCCCACTAGGGGCAGACCGACACCCCACACCTCACACGGTGGAGTACACCCGTGACAGAAAGTTTCCAAAGCAAGAATCAGACAGGTACACTCGCTGTTTGGCAATATTCTATCTTCTGCAGCCTCTGCTGCTGATACCCAGGAAAACAGGGTCTAGAGTGGACCTCAAGCAATCTCCAACAGACCTACAGCTGAGGGTCCTGACTGTTAGAAGGAAAACTAACAAACAGGAAAGACACCCACACCAAAACCCCATCAGTACGTCACCATCATCAAAGACCAGAGGCAGATAAAACCACAAAGATGGGGAAAAAGCAGGGCAGAAAAGCTGGAAATTCAAACAATAAGAGCTCATCTCCCCTTCCAAAGGAACACAGCTCATCACCAGCAACGGATCAAAGCTGGACGGAGAATGACTTTGATGAGATGAGAGAAGAAGGCTTCAGTCCATCAAAATTCTCAGAGCTAAAGGAGGAATTACATACCCAGCACAAAGAAACTAAAAATCTTGATAAAAGAGTGGAAGAATTGATAACTAGAATAATGCAGAGAAGGCGATAAACGAACTGACAGAGATGAAAACCATGACACGAGAAATATGTGACAAATGCACAAGCTTCAGTAACAGACTCAATCAACTGGAAGAAAGAGTATCAGCGATTGAAGATCAAATGAATGAAATGAAGCGAGAAGAGAAATCTAAAGAAAAAAGAAGAAAAAGAAATGAACAAAGCCTGCAAGAAGTATGGGATTATGTAAAAAGACCAAATCTACGTCTGATTGGGGTGCCTGAAAGTGAGGCGGAAAATGGAACCAAGTTGGAAAACACTCTTCAGAATATCATTCAGGAGAACTTCCCCATCCTAGTAGGGCAGGCCAACAGTAAAATTCAGGAAATACAGAGAATGACACAAGGATACTCCTCGAGAAGAGCAACTCCAAGACAAATAAATGTCAGATTCACTGACTTTGAAATGAAGGAAAAAATCTTAAGGGCAGCCAGAGAGAAAGGTCGGGTTACCCACAAAAGGAAGCCGATCAGAATAACAGCAGATCTTTCGGCAGAAACTCTACAAGCCAGAAGAGAGTGGGGGCCGATATTCAACATTCTTAAAGAAAAGAATTTTAAACCCAGAATTTCATATCCAGCCAAACTAAGTTTCATCAGTGAAGGAGAAATAAAATCCTTTACAGATAAGCAAATGCTTAGAGATTTTGTCACCACCAGGCCTGCCCTACAAGAGGCCCTGAAGGAAGCACTAAACATGGAAAGGAACAACCAGTACTAGCCATTGCAAAAACATGCCAAAATGTAAAGACCATCGAGCCTAGGAAGAAACTCAACTAATGAGCAAAATAACCAGTTAATATCATAATGGCAGGATCAAGTTCACACATACCAATATTAACCTTAAATGTAGATGGACTAAATGGTCCAATTAAAAGACACAGACTGGCAAACTGGATAAAGAGTCAAGACCCATCAGTTTGCTGTATTCAGGAGACCCATCTCACATGCAGAGACATACATAGGCTCAAAATAAAGGGATGGAGGAAGATCTACCAAGCAAACGGAGAACAAAAAAAAAGCAGGGGTTGCAATACTAGTCTCTGATAAAACAGACTTTAAACCATCAAAGATCAAAAGAGACAAAGAAGGCCATTACATAATGGAAAGGGATCAATTCATCAGGAAGAGCTAACTATCCTAAATATAAATGCACCCAATACAAGAGCACCCAGATTCATAAAGCAAGTCCTTAGAGACTTACAAAGAGACTTAGACTCCCATACAATAATAATGGGAGACTTCCACACCCCACTGTCAACAGTAGACAGATCAATGAGACAGAAAGTTAACAAGGATATCCAGAAACTGAACTCATCTCTGCAGCAAGCAGACCTAATAGACATTTACAGAACTCTCCACCCCAAATCAACAGAATATACATTCTTCTCAGCACCACATCACACTTATTCCAAAATTGACCACATAATTGGAAGTAAAGCACTCCTCAGCAAACGTACAAGAACAGAAATTATAACAAACTGTCTCTCAGACCACAGTGCAATCAAGCTAGAACTCAGGACTAAGAAACTCAATCAAAATTGCTCAACTACATGGAAACTGAATAACCTGCTCCTGAATGACTACTGGGTACATAACGAAATGAAGGCAGAAATAAAGATGTTCTCTGAAACCAATGAGAACAAAGATACAACATACCAGAATCTCTGGGACACATTTAAAGCAGTGTGTAGAGGGAAATTTATAGCACTATATGCCCACAAGAGAAAGCTGGGAAGATCTAAAATGGACACTCTAACATCACAATTAAAAGAACTAGAGAAGCAAGAGCAAACACATTCAAAAGCTAGCAGAAGGCAAGAAATAACTAAGTTCAGAGCAGAACTGAAGGAGATAGAGACACAAAAAACCCTCCAAAAAATCAATGAATCCAGGAGTTGGTTTTTTGAAAAGATCAACAAAATTGATAGACCCTAGCAAGACTAATAAAGAAGAAAAGAGAGAAGAATCAAATAGATGCAATAAAAAATGATAAAGGGGATATCACCACTGACCCCACAGAAATACAAACTACCATCAGAGAATACTATAAACACCTCTATGCAAATAAACTAGAAAATCTAGAAGAAATGGATAATTTTCTGGACACTTACACTCTCCCAAGACTAAACCAGGAAGAAGCTGAATCCCTGAATAGACACATAACAGGCTCTGAAATTGAGGCAATAATTAATAGCCTACCAACCAAAAAAAGTCCAGGACCAGGTGGATTCACAGCTGAATTCTACCAGAGGTACAAGGAGGAGCTGGTACCATTCCTTCTGAAAATATACCAATCAACAGAAAAAGAGGAAATCCTCCCTAACTCATTTTATGAGGCTAACATCATCCTGATACCAAAGCCTGGCAGAGACACAACAACAAAAAAAAAAGAGAATTTTAGACCAATATCCCTGATGAACATCGATGCAAAAATCCTCAATAAAATACTGGCAAACCGGATCCAGCAGCACATCAAAAAGCCTATCCACCATGATCAAGTGGGCTTCATCCCTGGGATGCAAGGCTGGTTCAACATATGCAAATCAATAAACGTAATCCAGCATATAAACAGAACCAAAGACAAAAACTACATGATTATCTCAATAGATGCAGAAAAGGCCTTTGACTAAATTCAACAGCCCTTCATGCTAAAAACTCTCAATAAATTCAGTATTGATGGAACGTATCTCAAAATAATAAGAGCTATTTATGACAAACCCACAGCCAATATCATACTGAATTTGCAAAAAGTGGAAAAATTCCCTTTGAAAACTGGTACAAGACAGGGATGCCCTCTCTCACCACTCCTATTCAACATAGTGTTGGAAGTTCTGACTAGGGCAATCAGGCAAGAGAAAGAAATAAAGGGTATTCAGTTAGGAAAAGAAGAAGTCAAATTGTCCCTGTTTGCAGATGACATGATTGTATATTTAGAAAACCCCATTGTATAAGCCCAAAATCTCCTTCAGCTGATAAGAAACTTCAGCAAAGTCTCAGGATACAAAATTAATGTGCAAAAATCACAAGCATTCTTATACACCAGTAACAGACAAACAGAGCGCCAAATCATGAATGAACTTCCATTCACAATTGCTCCAAAGAGAATAAAATACCTAGGAATCCAACTTACAAGGGATGTAAAGGACCTCTTCAAGGAGAACTACAAACCACTGCTCAGTGAAATCAAAGAGGACACAAACAAATGGAAGAACATACCATGCTCATGGATAGGAAGAATCAATATCGTGAAAATGGCCATACTGCCCAAGGTAATTTATAGATTCAATGCCATCCCCATCAAGCTACCAATGAGTTTCTTCACAGAATTGGAAAAAACTGCTTTAAAGTTCATATGGAACCAAAAAAGAGCCCGCATTGCCAAGATAATCCTAAGTCAAAAGAACAAAGCTGGAGGCATCACACTACCTGACTTCAAACTATACTACAAGGCTACAGTAACCACAACAGCATGGTTCTGGTACCAAAACAGAGCTATAGACCAATGGAACAGAACAGAGTCCTCAGAAATAATACCACACATCTACAGACATCTGATCTTTGACAAACCTGACAAAAACAAGAAATGGGGAAAGGATTCCCTATTTAATAAATGGTACTGGGAAAATTGGCTAGCCGTAAGTAGAAAGCTGAAACTAGATCCTTTCCTTACTCCTTATATGAAAATTAATTCAAGATGGATTAGAGACTTAAATGTTAGACCTAATACCATAAAAACCCTAGAAGAAAACCTAGGTAGTACCATTCAGGACATAGGCATGGGCAAGGACTTCATGTCTAAAACACCAAAAGCAACGGCAGCAAAAGCTAAAATTGACAAATGGGATCTAATTAAACTAAAGAGTTTCTGCACAGCAAAAGAAACTACCATCAGAGTGAACAGGCAGCCTACAGAATGGGAGAAAATTTTTGCAATCTACTCATCTGACAAAGGGCTAATATCCAGAACCTACAAAGAACTCAAACAAATTTACAAGAGAAAAACAAACAACCCCATCAAAAAGTGGGCAAAGGATATGAACAGACATTTCTCAAAAGAAGACATTCATACAGCCAACAGACACATGAAAAAATGCTCATCATCACTGGCCATCAGAGAAATGCAAATCAAAACCATGATGAGATACCATCTCTACACCAGTTAGAATGCAATCATTAAAAAATCAGGAAACAACAGGTGCTGGAGAGGATGTGGAGAAATAGGAACACTTTTACACTGTTGGTGGGATTGTAAACTAGTTCAACCATTATGGAAAACAGTATGGCTATTCCTCAAGGATCTAGAACTAGAAGTGCCATATGACCCAGCCATCCCATTACTGGGTATACACTCAAAGGATTATAAATCATGCTACTATAAAGACACATGCACACGTATGTTTATTGCGGCACTATTCACAATAGCAAAGACTTGGAATCAACCCAAATGTCCATCAGTGACAGACTGGATTAAGAAAATGTGGCACATATACACCATGGAATACTATGCAGCCATAAAGAAGGATGAGTTTGTGTCCTTTGTAGGGACATGGATGCAGCTGGAAACCATCATTCTCAGCAAACTATCGCAAGAACAGAAAACCAAACACCGCATATTCTCACTCATAGGTGGGAACTGAACAATGAGATCACTTGGACTCAGGAAGGGGAACATCAAACACTGGGGCCTATTATGGGGAGGGGGGAGCGGGGAGGGATTGCATTGGGAGTTATACCTGATGTAAATGATGAGTTGATGGGTGCTGACGAGTTGATGGGTGCAGCACACCAACATGGCACAAGTATACATACGTAACAAACCTGCATATTATGCACTTAAAGTATAATTAAAAAAAAAAAATTTCTCCCTTGGTAAAACCCCACCAGATCATGGGGCAATTAGCAAATCTCCTTTTTTTCCACCCAAGGGGTTGAGTCACAGTTTGTATCAGAGTCATGGACTGTCAGAGCTGGAATGAATCTTGGATCACCTGCTGACTTACCCCCAGGGCCCTTACCTAAAGTCACTGAGGCCCAGGGGTTGGAGAGATGCGTTCAACGTCATGTTGCTGGTGAATGTGCAACTAAACTTAAGAGCCTTGTCTTCCGACTTCCGGCCCAGCCTTCTCTCCACTCCACCAACTGCCTTTCACTGTCTCGATGTTTCAGTCTCAATCAGGGCTGGTAGAGAGGTGGGGATTCCACCTCTGGCACTGGCAAAGACCTCCCCTGTTCACACACACACACATATGCGCACACACAATCATACACACAGCTAATTTTGATGGGAGGTAGAAATGAAAACAGAAATTCTCTGGCAGAAACCTGACTCCAGCCCTGGCCTATTAAACCTGAACGTCTCCTAGTAGGGCCCGATTGCGTGTATGCTTTAAAAGCACCACTGGTGATTCTAAAGTGCGGCCAGCCTGGAGACCATGCTTCTGGGAAGGCTCTCCGAAGACTACACAGACTGCAGTATTGATCTGGTGATGGAAAGGGGCAATGGTGGCTTTTACAGCGTGGCTCAAGAGGCAAGTCTCTGCTTTTCAATTCTTTTATGCGGGGACAGCAGATAATAGGGAAGGAGCAGGTGGGAGTAGGCCAGACCAGATGCCATGAGGATGCAAGCTCTCTGAGGACCAGAAGTCCCTCTAGGCCCAGTGTATTCTCAGCCTCTGTGACTGTTTATTTATTTATTCAATTTATTTTTTTTGAGACAGGGTCTTGCTCTGTTGCCAGGCTGGAGCACAGTGGTGTGATCACTGCAGCCACAACCTCCTAGGGCTCAAGTGATCCTCTTGCCTCAGCCTGTCAGCATCTGTGACTGTTTATTGAATGATTAAATGAATATATGGTGGTGCTGGAGCTGTGCCTGCTCTTCAGCCTGTTTTGTGGATGATTCCCATTCAATCCCAATTGATTGAGATGAATTAAACTGATGCCCGTGGAGCCTCTGCCAAATGCGGTACAGGTGTCCAGGCCCATGCCCACTCAGGGGAGCTGAAACCCCTGGCTCAAATCCCCCCACTTTGGAAAGAAAAAGATCTTATACAGTCAAGGCTGTGGAAGATTAGAGAATCGGCTCCCAAAATGTGACAAAAGCAAACTCAAGTCTTAGCTGCTCCTTAAATGGCTTTCTTAGGAAGGAAACTTTCTTGTAGGTCTGATGTGGGTGCATGCGTGCTCATGTGTATGTGTCTGTGTGTGTGTATGTTTTTGGCAAAGTAGTATCTCAAGCAGTCTTGGAACTCTCATTCCCTTTTTTTGGCCTTGTACTGCTGATTAGTGTTTTCAGAGTGGTGATCTCATCATTGGAATCGCTCTGTGGAACAAGAAGGTGACAGTGGCCAGAAATCAATCAAATGATCAATCAGTCAGTTCATTCAAGGCTACTCACTCATATTTGCTTGAGGCAGAGAAAACAGGAAAGTACTTAAGTTCTCAGATAGTTGACTCATTGAAATGGAAGGAATTCACCACGAAAGAATGCAAGCCCCTGGGTTAGCGCAGCTTAGAAGGGAGGTAAGGAGCACATCTAGACTTCACAATAGCTGAGCTAAGAAATGTTAAGGAACTTTAGTAAAACTGATAAACCCCTTGGGCTCAGGGCAGTGGAAGGAGGGCTGACATGAAATTTGAGTACAGAGGAGTGAGAACAAAGTTCTGGGGGACCCCATGTCTATATCTGGGGTAAAAAAGTTTAGGCACAAGGGAGTCTGAGAGCTGAAGAAGAAAATTGTTCTCTTTTTAAGAATTGTAATTAATTGTGTTTTTAATTCAATAAATTGCATTTTTAAGAATTGTAAATAATTATGATTTTTAAAATAGGAAAAATTGCCCCTGCCTGAATTAACTACCTCCCTATGTGCCTAACTAGGTTAGTGTCTTTCTGAAAGGCCCAAAGTCCCACTGAGAGTCTGGGGAACCCCTTTGCAAGAACACCACTTTGGTGAGCCTTATAAATCTAGCCACAGGAAAGTCCTCTGGCCCAAGGTCGCAGGGTTCCTCTATGGGTGGATGCCTGCGAATGGTCTTGCCCTGCTCTGGAGCTGAAGTGCCTTCTCCCCATCAGACCTGTGGTATTCTCCCTGCAGGTGCGGGGCACACCTCTCCCTTCCATTTCGCAGCTGCCTGGCAGAGCACCAGCTCTGTCATGGCCACAATCAAATCGTCCCTGACATTTGTATAATCCCTTAATAGTTTACTAAGTGCTGATCCTGCACTATCTCTTTAGCTCCTCATAGCAGCCTTGAGCAAAAAGGCATGTGTTAATTATGCCAAGTCCTCAAACGTTTATGGAGATGTGGTTGCGTGTGTGCCAGGAACCCCCTAGACAGCATGATGAGTGATTTCTTTTGGGAACAAGGCAGTAAGCTCGAGGAGAGCAGGCCCTGATGGTTTGCTCTTGAGTATCTGCACAGCACCCAGCAGAGTGCCTGACATAGAGTAGGTGCTCAATGAATGCATGAAGGAAGGAGATCGGCCAGGCAAGTGTTTTTGTTTTCCTTGTTCAGATGAAGACCCAAGGACAGAGGTGTTCCTGGGGATGCAGGCTTGAGGGTCTTGCTTATGGGCAACCAGGACAGGGGGCCCAGGCCTTCTTGCCTTCATGCCCCAGTCCCTCCCCTCTCCTCCTGCTGGCAGCCCCTCAGAAGGATAAGCCTGGGTGGCGTGGCTACAGGAAGCACCACTATCTCCTGGGAGCGGCTCCAGGGCAGTGGGGCAGAGGCTGGTGTGTGCAGGGGCCAATGCAGAGTGTGCTTAGGTGGCTTCTGGGAACTCTGAGCCTGTTCCTGGACCATCCTGGCTGAGGGAGCACATCCAGGCTAGGGCTTCCTGGAGGTAGTAGCTGTTTGGTTGGCCCAGAGTTGCCTGGACTTGCTTTCCCCTGATAAAGCAGCCTCAGTAGGGGTGGGGAAGGGGCTGGGCTGTCCACCCTACTGGCTCCCAGGGTTGGGGGCCACTAAAGAGAGAAGAGAGGAAGCGTCTTGGAAGCAGGCATCATCAGGGGACCATAAATTGACCACGCATGAAGCTCTTTCCCATGGACATCTTTGTGGAGGCTCTTGGCCCCGGGGCTGGCTGCAGAGTTGCAGGGCCCAGCAGGCTGTCTGTGTGAAGCTCTGCAGAGCAGTCTTGCGGGGAGAGACTGTGGAGACTAATGGAGACGAGCCAGCAGATGGGTAGTGGGCCTGGCCCCAGCCGGGTTCCTTGCTGACACAACTCAGGCTGGAAGTGTGCGCTGGCTCTCTGTGAGGGCAGTGTGGGCTTCTCTAAGGAAGGAGTTCTTGGGGTTCTTCTTGACTCACTCCAGGAGTAATGTCCAGGTGAGGACTGATTAGACAGGGAGTGGCAATTAAAGAAGGGTCCAGGCACCCATCCCCTCCCACTGGGATGGCTGGAGAAGACAAGACAGACAGGGCAGAGGATGGACGTGCTGAGCTGTGGGACAGCCAGCCAGTCCCTGGAGGGGCTACAGTGGGTCTCACCTGCACAGAAAAGAGCCATGGACCGGGAGGCAGAGGTAGAGGGAGAGGTTAGAATCCTCACTTTAGTTAGTTAGTTAGTTAGTTAGTTAGTTATTTTTTGGGACAGGGTCTTGCTGTGTCACCCAGGCTGGAGTGCAGTGGTGCAATCACAGCTCACTGCAGCCTCAACCTCCCAGGCTCAACCGATCCTCCTATCTCAACCTCCTGAGTAACTGGGACCACAGGTGCATGCCACCACACCTGGCTAATTTTAAAATGTTTAAATATTTTTGAATAGAGGTGGGGTCTTGCTATGTTGCTGAGGCTGGTCTTGAACTTCATGCCCCCAGGAATTCTCCCGTCTTGGCCTCCCAAAGTGATGGGATTACAGTTGTGAGCCACTGTGCCTGGCAGAATCCTCACTTGTTAGCCAGGCATGGTGGTGCATGCCTGTAGTTTTAGCTACTTAGGACACTAAGGCTGGAGGATTGCTTGCTACCAGGAGTTCAAGGCTGCAGTGAGCTATGATCACACCATTGCACTCCATCCTGGGTGACAGAGTGAGACCCCTCCCTCTCTAAAAACATAGCATAAAAAATAAATGAAATCTTTGTCTCGTCGCTCTTGGGCTGTTTAACATGAAGCAGGTTTCTGAATCCCTCTGTACTGCAGCTCTCCCACTCACGTGGAGGATTCAGGAACTACCGTGACTTCCTACTTCACGGCCCTTTGGCTGTGAGGATCAAATGTGATCGTGCAAGTACAAAGAACCTGACAACCTGAAAAATGTGGTGTGACCCTAAGTGCTTCTACCCAGAGCTGGCAGGCAGTGTGTGGGCCAGGGGTATCGATCACTTTAGTATAGTCAAGGTCAGTGCTATCTGGGGCCTAGAATATGTCTTATGTCCTCTTAAGAGCTTTTCCTGGTGATCACCTCCCTCCTCCCTCCCACATATCACACCCAACACCCTCATCTCTGTGGCTGCAGCTCTCCCCCAAACCCCACGCCACTCTGGGCTCCAGAGACAGTCGACCTGCCCCACCAATTCCTGGTGTGTGACTTTAGAGTGCACTGACCCCTGCTGGCTTGGCTTTCTCTTCTCACAGTTGAGGAAATTGATAATGCTGTCGGCTTGAGAGGATTTAAGTGAGATACTGTATGAGAAACTTACCATACAAAGGTAACTTTTTAATCGCTGCTCTTGACAATTACTCATCTTCAAAGCCAGCGTGGGATCGGCAGTGTGATCACTTCTTTGAGCCCCACTCCAGACTGTGGTGGAAGGTGATTTTCTCTCCCCGTCTATCTCTCGTGTTCCTTTCCCTTTATCCTAGGTGAGCCCAGGGGCACAGTATGATGACCTCGTGGTTTTAGAACTCAGAGTTAGGGCATGAGGTAAGGGGTTTCCCCTGGTTTCTGGGGCCCTCCAGCTCCTTGGGATTATCTTGCAATGCAGCCTCCAAGGTATGCACAGGAGCCCCAGCGCTCAGCTAGGCTCAGTGGACTGACTCCTTAAAGAGGTCTGAATGACAGACACTTCCCAGAGAAAATAAGCCAAACCAGGAAGTTGCCCTTCTGCGACCTCCTGGGGCCTGAGAGAGTGAGCTTTTATGGAACTGTTTCCCGCTGTTCACTGACCTTTTTCCTAAAGGCTCCTAATGCTAAGAAGGAAACTGTCCAAGGAAAACAAGGAATATTTCCATATGAGAAAGCCAGTGGTCTAAATTACGGATCTGTTTCTTGGAAACGATATGAACCTCTGGCAGGAGATGTTCAGAGACAGGGAGGTATGCAGTGCTGTAAAAACACCTGTCGCTGTTGTGTCTATGGGTGATGATGGAGAAGTCTTGGGTATGAAATAATTGACCAAGCAGAGGATGTGTCCTAGCAGGAGGATGCAGAATTGCACAGCTCTTCCCACCTGCAGTGAAGGGGGATGGGCAGATTTTATAATAACAGATTGTACGTTTCTCTTTTGCCTTGCTGAAGAGACCTGTACACTAGTTCTGTGCTACCCAGAGTAGTAGCCACTAGCACATGTGGCTAATTTCATATAAGTTACCTGAAATGAAATACATGAAAAAGTCCATTCCTCCAGCCGACAAGCCATGTTTCAAGTCCTCAGTGGACACATACAGCTAGCGTGGGGATGGCACAGAGGGTATTTCCACCATTGCAGAAAGTTATTTTGGACAGCATTGCTTTCATCTGCCCCAAACATTCTTGTTTACAAGTGGGAGAGAATGAGAAAAGTTATTTAAGAAATGCAAAGAGGAAGAACAGCTTCGTATTCAGCCCTTGACATTCAGAATTTGATCCTTCAGCAATAAGAGAGCTATGTACACCAGGCTATTGTCTTCAAAACCCATTTCCACATCTCCGTCCCTCCCCCTTTAACATTTCAGCATTGGAGCCTGGGTGACTCCTCTCAAAGATTTCTTCCATAGCGTAGAGGAGAGTCTCTTGGTTTGGCTGGAGCCCAGGAGAAAGAGGGAGTGAGGCAAGAGAAGCAAAGGACAAGTTGGAGCCCCTTTCAGCCTTGGAAATATAAGGAGCAGGAAAGAGAAGGGCTTGGCTGGCAAGTGGCTGGGCCTGGGTCTGCTCTATTGTCCCTTCCAGGCTTAGGCTAGTGATATGGTTTGGCTATGCCCCCACCCAAATCTCACCCAAACGCTATGATTGAATTACAGTTCCCATAATCCCGTGTGTCATGGGAGGGACCTGGCAGGAAGTGAGGGGATCCTGGGGGCTGCTGCCCCCATGCTTTTCTCATGATAGTGAATGAGTTCTCACAAAATCTGATGGTTTTATAAGCATCTGTCATTTTCCCTGCTGGTACTTTTCTCTCCTGCCGGCTTGTGAAGAAATACATATTTGCTTCTCCTTTGGCCCTTCTGTTTCCTGAGACCTGCCTAGCCATGTGGAGCTGTGAGTCAATTAAACATCTTTTCTTTATAAATTACCCAGTCTCAGGTATTTCCTCCTAGCAGCATGAGAACAGACTGGTGAGGGGCATGGGTGCAGGCAAAGTGAAGGACACATAGAAAGCAGAGTCTGCCACATACCAACCTGGGAATGGACACATCAACCTGTGGCACTAGGTGGCCCTGGGAAGCCAGGGTCTTGCCTTCTCTAGCTGCCTTGGTCACCATGTTAGTTGGACATTGATCCGGCAGCCAGGGGCCTGCCAAGGTGTGCATCATGGCAGGTTAGAGGTGACCCATTGCAGAGGCTGGAACTTTCAGGGCGGTGAACTGGGTGGTGCATGGATGAAGACTCAGCATCTGTTGCTAGTGGCAGCCAGTTGAGGCCAAGGCAGTCTGAAGTGCACATGAGATTATCAACAAGACAAGCAAGAGCAGCCGGGGGGGAGACACACAGAGGCCTCACATAGGGTGAGAACAAAGTAGGCTGGGTGCATTGGCTCATGCCTGTAATCTCAGCATTTCAGAAGGCTGAGGTGGGAGGATTGCTTGAGGCCAGGAGTTTAAGACCAGCCTGGGCAACAGAGCAAGATCCCAACTTTACAAAAATAATAATACTAATAAAAATTATATAAAAAATAGAATGAGAGCAAAGCAAAAAATCTCCTCTCAGAGAAACAGAGCCAGCTGGGTGGTCATGGTGATGGCATGGTGATCAAAATAGACTGGGTAATTTATAAAGACAAGAGGCTTAACCCAGTTGCTGGTACAGAATGATCTTGTGTGTCCTAGTGAGGAGGAACTGGAGCTCAGTGCCAGACCTGCTTGATGAGTCCCCACATCCTTCTTTGGTGGTTTTGTATGTGCCCTAAGAGTCTCTCTATTGCAAGTGACAGAAACTCCAACTAAAATTAGGAAAAAAAAAAAAAAAAAAGAGAGAGAGTTTACTCCTTCATGTAACAGAAAGTCCAATAATATATATATGTTTTCAGGTCCAGCTACAGCTAGATCCAGAGCTCAATTATTGTCATCAAGTCTCAGTTTGAGTGATTTTCTCAGCTCCACTGTTCTTCATCTTGACTTCATTCCAAAGTCATTCCACAGTGGCAATATAGCTGCCAGCAGCTACATAAACCCAAAGGCAACAGCCCATGCCCTTCTCCCAGAAGTTCCATAAAGACTCTCACTGCTTTTCATTGGCTCTGATTGTGGCCGACGCATCCTTTATCCAATCACTGTGGCCAGGAGAATCCAGCGCTCTCATTGGTCAGGCGTGGCTCCATGGCCACCTGAAGTCAGGAGTGGAGTTAACTCCACCTGCAACACATGGACTGATGGAGAAGGGAAAAAGATCTGGAAATCCAAAAAGCTTGGAGAGCAAATTGTATTTCGTTTCTATTACACAGTGCAGCAGATTTAATTATTCTTGAAAACATTTTTTATCTTCAAAGGGACTCAAGCTGAAGACCTCCTTTAGGTATGTTGTCGGCAGATACCTACCTCCAGCGGCTGGCTTGTGTTAGCCTCTTGGTCAAGATGACGAATCTCAGAGTGGACTACAGCCCATGCTCTTTTCCAGAGCGTGTCAGAGGACAGGCTGTCATGAAGGGAGGCTTCACAGTGCGGGTTTCCTGAGACCAGGGGAAATGTTGTGGCTGAAGGGGTCATTAATGTCTAACCTCCTGTGTCATTCTGGGTGCAGTTCTAATGCCCAGACCGTTGGTGTCTCCTGGAATGTGCCCTTGGGTCACAGCAAACTTCAAGTTATTGTTAATGAGGTTGTGCATATTTGCATAAACTTTCAAGGTGAAATATTTCAGGGTTTTTCTTGTGGCTGGCATTTGTTTTTCTTTCTCTATCTTTTCACTTACTACAATTGATTCAAACCCCTTAAGCCTGGAAAGGACATAGGAGCAAAGGGGGACCCCATAACTGGGAGGCATGCAATAATGGAGGCATTTCATGCAATAATGGAGGCGTTGAGAGCAAGCCAGAGCTCTGGCCAAAGATGGTCAGACAATGGTCCAGGTCCCTGTTATTACACTTCCCCAGGCTTCATTTGTGGGAGTGGTGGTGGGTTGAATATTGTCCCCCCAGAATTCATATCTGCCTAGAACCTCAGAATGTGACCTGATTTGGAAATAGAGTCTTTACAGCTATATTAGTTAAGATGAGATCATGCTAGATTAAGGGTGGGCCCTAAATCCAAAGGAGAGGGCACAGAGACACACACACAGGGGAAGAGGGCCTGTGAAGGTGGAGGCAGAGAACAGAGTGACGCAGCGACAAGCCAAGGGGCACCGAGGATGGCCAGAAGCCACCGGAGGCTGGAAGAGCAAGGGCAAAGTCTCCCCTGGAGCCTGCAGGGAGCCTGGTTCTGCTGACACCTCGACTTCTGAGTTGTAGCCTCCAGAACTGTGAGGGAATACACTGCTGTTGCTTTAAGCCATAGCATTTGTATTCGTTTGTTACAACAACCCTAGGAAACCAATCAGGGGCCCTTAAAGGAATCCAAGGCCTGAGGCAAAACATGGGTCAGAGAATGGAAATGTGGACACAGAAGTCCCATTGGAAATGCCTTGACGGGACTTGTTTGAAGGATGAACTTCTATTCTTTACTGGGTCACTACATTGGCTCTGCAGTTTGCACCCCCAGGGGGAGAGAAGGGACTGGAAATCCTGTCTGTCTCTCTCCACTGAGCCAAGTGTGCTGGTGGTACAAAGCCTCATTCCCCTGGAGAAAAGGGTTTCCTTTTTTTGGCTTGAAGGTGCTAACTATCCTGTCTGTTCCTCAAGCTGTGTGCTGGGGGAGTGAGGCTGCGCAGAAGGGCTACCGCCATCTAGTTCACATGATGGGGCCAGACACAGTGATTCATGCCTGTAATCCCAGCACTTTGGGAGGCCGAGATGGGTGGATCACTTGTGGTCAGGAGTTCAAGACCAGCCTGGCCAACATGGTGAAACCCCGTCTCCACTAAAAATACAAAAGTTAGCCGAGTGTGGTGGCATATGCCTGTAATCCCAGCTACTCACGAGGCTGAGGCAGGAGAATCACTTGAACTCGGGAGGTGGAGGTTGCAATGAGCTGACATCGTGCCACTGCACTCCAGCCTGGGCGACAGACAGAATGAGATTCCGTCTCAAAAAAAAAAAAAATTCACATGACAGTACCATAGAGACTAGTGGCCCTGATCCGGCTGCACACAGCCCTCACTCACATTGCCCAACCACAGAATCCCTCATTCTTTCCACAAGCACCCACACCCATTCCCCCACCCACTCACACGCTTTCAATATTCAGTCTCTCTTCATTTTTCACTGGCTCCATTTTTGCAAATTTGCCTACTTGCTAAAATTTATCTCTACCCCCAAATCCATACTCAACGACAGGCTCATGGTCATTTGCAGACATTTGCAGAGTGGCAAAAATTTGGGGTCTCCAAATGTGCATGTTTACAGCTGAGATCAAACAGGGCAATACTCTGCCCTGCTCTCTTTTTTTCTTATTCTAAATAAGAGTCCTTTTCATAGTTTATGTAGTGCCATGTTTTTCGCATTTTTGTGCTTTTGCCATTTAAAATGGTCCCCAAGGGTAACACTGAAGTGCTATTAGTATTGCATAGCCCGGGAAGGATGTGATGCGCCTTCCAGAGAAAATATGTGCATTAGGTAAGCTCTGCTTAGGAATGTCACAGTGCAGGTGGCCATGAGTTCAGTGTACTAATGAATCAGCAATACATATCATAGGAAGTGTCCTTAAACAGAAACAGAAATAAAACTGTCAGAGGCGTTCAAACTAGAGTGACTCCATCTTGAATAGGGGCTGGATAAAACAAGGCTGATGCCTGCTGGGCTGCATTCGTAGGAGGTTAGGCATTCTTAGTCACAGGATGAAACAAGAGGTCAACAGGACTGACATCACAAGATACAAGTCACAAAGACCCTGTTGATAAAACAGGAATCTGTAAAGAAGCCAATCAAAACCCATCAAAATCAAGATGGTGACAAAAGCGACCTTTGGTCATCCTCACCGCTCATTATATGCTAATTGTAATACATTAGCAGGCTGGATGCAGCAGCTCACATGTGTAATCCCAGCACTTTGGGAAGTTGAGGCAGGCAGATGGCTTGAGCCCAGGAGTTCAAGACTAGCTTGGGCAATATGGAAAGACCCTGTCTCTACAAAAATTAACTGGGTGTGGTAGCACATGCCTGCTGTCCCAGCTTTTAGGGAGGCTGAGATGGGAGGATCATTTGAGCCTGGGGGACAGTTTGCAGTGAGCTGAAATTGCACCACTGCACTCTAACCTGGGTGACAGAGTGAGACCCTGTCTCAAATAATAATAATAAATAGTAATAATAATAATAATAATACATTAGCATGCTAAAAGTCGCTCTCACCAGTGGCATGACAGCTTACAAATGCCATGGCAAAGTCTGGAAGCTACCCTATGTGGTCTAAAAGGGTGAGGAACCCTCAGTTATGGGAACTCCTCTCCCCTTCCTGGAAAGCTCATGAATAATACACCCCTTGTTTAGTGTATAATCAAAAAATAACCATAAGTTTACTTAGTCGGGCAGCCTCTGCCACTGCTCTGGCTGTGGAGTAGACATTCTTTTGTTTCTTTACTTCTCTAATAAACTTGCTTTTGTTTTACTCTGTGGACTGGCTCGAATTCTGTCTTGCATGAGATCCAAAAACCCTCTCTTGGGGTCTGGATCGGGACTTCTTTCTTGTAGAAAAAAAAAAAACGAGGTTATGAATCAATCAGCTGATGAAGATGTTGTGACCGGAGACTCATAGGAGCATAACCCTCTATTTCCCCTAGGAGCAATGGTTCAGTATTCACCATTCCAGCACTCCCAGAAAGTTTATGGAACATCACTATCTCCAGTAATGAGAATTGCTTATATTTTTTTACCCAGGCCTAGTGAGGGGAATGGTGATGAACGACGGATTGGTGTCCCTGGCCTCATCTGTCTCTCCCTATGTCACAAAATGAAGGATGTCCTGTAGAGAGGAGCTCTGGAAAACTCTAGTCTACACCTGTGAAGATTACTTCTCCCCTTTAGCAAACATCTTTAGAACACCCATGACATTAGGGAGGGCTATGCCACTGTGGGGTAGGGTCTTCCCCGAGAATTGAGAGACCATAAGCTCCTTTTCTGCAGTGGTTTATTCACTGGCTCCAAACAGTGTGAAAACAAAATAAAACAAATGAAAACACAAACAAAGAAACAGAAAACAATAAAAGCTAACCACTGCCTAATAACGGGCATCTCAGAGGAAACAACAGTTGCTATTGGGCCAATTCAATGCCATCAATGCCGGTGGACATTTTGGGAGGAATGTCAGCATATAGGTAAATAAAGCATTATGGATTAGACTAGGAAAAAAAAGTAATAAAGCAGTCCATTCACTTCTCTCATAAATGTGTTTCTGTGTTACCGTCATCCTTTCAATCCTCATTAAAAACAAAACAGTGATAACAAAGAGAGAGAGAAAGACAAAGGGTGTCCCTGTTCACTCTAGACTTCCCAGGTTCTGGGTCTGGGAAGTCTAAGGGCTTCCCAGAACCAGTTAAAAAGTAGCTGTGCAAATTACAAGTCTTGAAAACACTGACACAGCTGAGCTGGTGTTAAGAAATACACAGTGAAACCTCATTCATTCACCCACCAGTAACTCAGAATTTCGGTAATTTGAAGAGGGTCAAGTCTGGTGTTTAACTTGGCAGTTACCCGAAGAAATTTAACCCAAAGACATTACTTACAATGCAAATTAATATTGGAAAATAATTTACTCAGAGGAAATGTTAAAAGTATGTAAGAGAACAAACTTTTAAAATTAGCCCCAGGCAACTAGGGGCCCATCAACACATATCTATGGTATTTTAGTGCCTTTTCCTGCAAAGGATTCTGTATTTTCCCAAGTTAAAACTGATGTTTGCCACCGAATAACCTTGGGTGAATTGCATCCAACTCTCTTTGAGCTCTAGCTTTTTCTTTTTCTAAAAATGTGTAAGTCACAAGGTCATCATGAAGGTCAAATGGCAATGTACTGGAAAGAGTGCCCTAAATTATAAGGGCCATGCGGTAGCCAGACCAGCTGACATTCCTCTTGCCTTGGCTCAGCTGTTCCCTTCCAGCTCTGTGCCCAAATTCTCCTCTTCTCTTTCTCTTTCTCCCTTCCTTCCTTCCTTCCTTCCTTCCTTCCTTCCTTCCTTCCTTCCTTCCTTCCTTCCTTCTTCCTTCTTTCTTCCTTTCTTTCCTTTGTCCCTCCTGCTCCTCCAGCTCCTCCTCCCGCCGCTGCTGCTGCTGCTGCTGTTGCGGCTTCTTTCTTCCTTCTTCCTTCTTTCCTCCTCCTCCTCCTCCTCCTCCTCCTCCTCCTCCTCCTCCTCCTCCTTCTTCTTCCTCTCTCTCCCTCTCTTTTTTTTCTCTCTCTCCCCCTGTCTCTCTCTCTCTGTCTCTCTCTCTCTCTTTCTCTCCTCTCTTTCTTTCTTTCTTTGATGGAGTTTCACTCTTGTTGCCCAGGCTGGAGTGCAATGTCCTGTTCTCCGCTCACTGCAACCTCCATCTTCTGGGTTCAATCGATTCTCCTGTCTCAGCCTCCTGAGTAGCTGGGATTACAGGCATGTGGCAACACGCCCAGCTAATTTTTGTAATTTTAGTACAGACGGGGTTTCACCATGTTGGCCAGGCTGGTCTCAAACTCCTGACCTCAGGTGATCTGCCCACCTCTGCCTCCCAAAGTGCTGGGATTACAGGCGTGAGCCACCGCACCTGGGCAAATTCTACCTTTCCCTTGAGAAAATCAAAGAACATTTAACCGAGGAATGCAAGTCCTGTTAAATGATCAGATCCAGACAGACATTGATGTGAACCAGCCCTGGCGTCCTCCTTCACCCCCAGCTGCACGTTCATCTGTTGAAGCTGCCTGCTGCTGCCACAAGCGTCTAGAAACAAACCAGTAACACTGCAGGGGACACGCTAACCCACACTGAGAGCTTCACAGTGTACAGCCAATCACTAATCAGTGCTACTTCTATTAACCAATGAGAATTCTCAACAGACAACTTTCTACCAGCCACTCCCGGTCCCTTGTCTTTAAAAATCTGCTTGTAACAAAGGCCAAATAGAGCTCATATCCAAGGTTACTTGGGTCTGAGTCTTCCGGGCAGTTGTCCTAACTTTAGCTCAAGGACTAGCTTTAGCTCAAGGAAACTTTTTTTTTTTTTTTTTTGAGACAGAGTCTTGCTCTGTCGCCCAGGTTAGAGTGTAATGGTGCAATCTCAGCCTCACTGCAACCTCTGCCTCCCAGGGTCACACGATTCTCCTGGCCTCAGCCTCCTGAGTAAATGGGACACTGCAGTTACGTGCTACCACTCCAGGCTAATTTTTGTAATTTTCACAGAGACAGGGTATCACTATGTTGCCCAGGTTGGTCTTGAACTGGGCTGAAGCGATCCTCCCACCTCAGGCTCCCAAAGTGTTGGGATTATAGGCATAAGCCACTGTGCCTGGCCAAGGAAATGCTTTAAATCACATTTTGTCCCTCAGTTTCTTCCTTTTAGGTCAACACCCCCACCACTCAACTCATATCTTACTGCTTTTATGAAGCCTTCCTTGATTCCTCCAGCGGGACGATTCCTCTCTCAGTATCTTCCGTGGTATGTTGGTACGTTGCTGTTGCATATTCTGTCATGTGTCACGTTATATTCTATATGGCAGCCACTTTGTGTGAGAGTTTCATAATTCTCTGCTTGTTTAATGGCTTCTTGAAATTCAGTACTGTAACTTACCGATCCCGCTCTCCCATCCATTACTTATCTCAGTGTGTCCGTGAGAAACAACACTTCTCTGAGTGCACAACACGCCTTCCAGGCGGCTCAACCCAGCCAGCCTCCTTGGCACAGGGCCCAACTTTCAAGGGTTCCTTGGAAACTCGGGAACTCAATGCTGCCACCAGGGTCTCATTCGAGAGTGTTTCAGGAAGGCTAATAGAGCGTCAGGGTACAGGTTGGAGCCAGAATGGGCTGACGACAATTGCAGGACAGTAGCCACCATGGATTTGGGTTAAGTGTCAGAATCATTGCAATGGAATACCTCAAGGAAGAACTTAATGTGATAATCCTCGAGAGAAAGGAATTGTCTAGAATTGGGTTTTTATAGTTGTAGCAGTTATCAGGAATTCTTGATTGACTACAGGCATCACAGGTAACGCCTGTTCTCCTCTATCCACCTCCACCCACATTTGTTTTGTTTTTGAGAGAGGAGTGAGGAAGTTATGGAGGGGGAAGCAAGTCCTTTTACCCTCTCCCAGAAAAAGCAGAAGATGAGTGGGTGTTAAGGAGTCTCCTTCCCTTGAGCCTATGGAGTCAGGATGATCTTTATAGACAGGGGCCTGGAGGTTGATACTATTGCTAATAGAAACATTCCGAAAAGACTCTGATACTCTGTGTCCAGGCAGAGTTGCTTAAGGCTGGGGAGATAAATGCAGCCTAGAGCAGTGTTGCTCCCTCTTCTACTGCCCTGCCAGGAACCAGGCTTCCAGGGAAAGGAAATGTCGGGAGCATTTGAAGACCACTGTAGCAGAGACAACAAATAGGGCTGTAGTAAGCCTACTCCAAGAGACCTTCGTGAAGGTAGCATGAGCAGGTGGGGGTGTGAATGAGAGCCCAGTGAAGAGGCAGAGGTTGCACAGATACAGACTGGATTGGGGGCATCTGAGAAGCTCCCTTTAGAGCTCCCAGAACCTGCAGGGCCACGTTGGGGCACAGAAGCTCTGTTTCTGCTTGGGTGGTAACTGTGGAGCTGACAAATGCCTGGGTGCCATCTGATTTCCAAAAGAAATTTGATGAGGCTCAGTGGCACAAGAAAAATACCACTTACTGCCAATAATTGGGACACTTGATTAGAATGTTTTATTTATTTTGATGATCAAAATTGAAATGGAACAAAGGGTAGACAGTGAAAAGTCTGCACCTAATCCCTCCTTCCTAGACATTGTTTCCTCTCTAGAGGCAATCAGGGTTACATTTTCTATGTATCTTTAGAGATATTCTATGTAAAAGTATATGTATGTGGCTGGGTGTGGTGGCTTACACCTGTCATCCCAGTGCTTTGGAAGGTAGAGTGGGGAAGAATGCTTGAGGCCAGGAGCTCAAGACTAGCCTAGGAAACATAGTGAGACTCTGTCTCTACAAAAAAAAATTTTTTTTAATTAGTTGGGCATGGTGGTGTGTGCCTGTAGTCCCAGCTACTCTGAGGCAAGAGGGTCACTTCAGCTCAGGAAGGCGAGGCTGCAGTTAGCTATGATCATACCACTGCACTCCAGCGTGAGTGAGGGTGCAAGAACCTGTCTCTAAGGACAAAAAAAAGTATATTTATATTTAGATATTCTCTTCTCCCCTGACCTTTCTAGTACAGATGACAACAGCATGGGATGCATGCTGTCCTGCACTTTGCTTTTTCACTTTACAATATATCCTTAACAGTCTGCATCAAATCCATCCATCCCAGACTATCCCGTCCCTCCACTTTATTTTTTCATTTTTATTTATTTATTTATTTTTTGAGATGGAGTCTCACTCTGTCGCCAGGCTGGAGGGCAGTGGTACGATCTCGGCTCACTGCAACCTCCACCTCCCTGGTTCAAGCAATTCTCCAGCCTCAGCCTCCCAAGTAGCTAGGCTACAGGCGTGTGCCACCACACCCAGCTAATTTTTTGTGTTTTTAGTAGAGATGGGGTTTCACCATGTTGGCCAAGATGATCTCGATCTCTTGACCTCGTGATCCACCCACCTCGGCCTCCCAAAGTGCTGGGATTACAGGCGTAAGCCACCATGCCTGGCCCACCACTTTATTCTTTACAGTTGCATAGTATTCCATTGTATGGATGCCCCATGACTTGTTTAAGCAGTATCCCCTATTAGTAAACATTTAGGTGTTTCCCCATACCTTGCTATTGTCAATAATGCTACCACGAACAACTTCGTATGTATATTATCCACATACATGTGAGAATGCATTTGTTTGGCAATTTCTTGCAAGTAGGATTGCTAGGTCAAAGGTGTGTACCATTGCAGTTTGTATGAATATTGCCAAATTACACTTTAGAGAAGTTGCATTAATTAATCTTTACCTATCTTAAAGATGAAAAACTATAGATAATATAATTTTAAGTTAGCTTTTCTCTTAGTATGAATAAGGTTGAATACACTGGCCTATGTTGTAATCCATTTTTAATTTCATTTCTCTGAGCTGTCTTGTTTATATCCTTTCCCATTTTTCTGTTGGTGTTTGATCTCTTAATTTTGCAGTGTTATTTGTATGCTAGGGAAATCTGAATTGTGCATTTTTTCATCAATGTATTGTTTTTATAGGTCATTTGGAATAACTTAGTGCAATATAGTATTGACTGAGTTTAGATGCTTTGTTTACTTAAAAAGTATAAAATCATATATTGAAAAAGAATGCTGTGCAAATTAAAAGTTTACTATTACTGAATCTTCTGTCTTCAGATGCAGAGCATCCTAATGAATAAGAATTGAAATAGTCAGGAAACACTGAACACAGCCTTTGGTGCTGTGAGTAACACAAACAAGTATATTTCAAAATCTATCACTGAGTAAGTCAGAAGTGATGGAGGCCTGGCTCATGCCTGTAATCCCAGCACTTTGGAAGGCTGAGGCAGGAGGATCACTTAACTCCAGGAGTTCTAGACTAGCCTGGGCAACATAACAAGACCTCATCTTTACAAAAATAATTTTAAGAAAATTAGTGAGGTGTGGTGGTGCCCACCTGTAGTCCTAGCTACTTGGGAAGCTAAAGTGGAAGGATGGCTTGGGCCCGGGAGTTTGAGGCTGCAGTTAGCTGTGACCACACCACTGCACTCTAGCCTGAGCCAGAGTGAGACATTGTCTTTAAAAAAAAAAAAGTGATGGATCAATAAAATGATGGAAAGTGGAGAGAAGGTGTGGGCACATTGTTTGGACAGAGTGAGGATGGGAGTGGGAACCCCTTTGCCTGCAGGAGAATGCTGCATGAAGCAGGCATGTTCAGGAGTCCTACGGGGAAAAAGAAAAGAGACAGTGCAGCGACCTAAGAAGTGTGCAGGCCACCAGGCAAAGGCTTAGAGTGGTCAAGTCAGCAAGTACGAGCCCAGTGCTACCAAAGGAGTCAAGGCCTAGATGAGCTGGCCTTCTCACCAATACACTCCCATAGCCTCCTCTGTGGCTAGGGTCATAAATACATCTGTGACTTCTTCTGCTATCCCATGTCCAACCCATTGCCCAGGGCACCTGAATGAGGCTTCCAGCACCCTTGAACAAGCACCAAAGACATAGGTCTAAGTCAGCCTATAGGGAGGTGGTGCAACTTCAGGTCACCCCATCTCCCTCTTCAGTTCCTGCTTAGGGCTCCATTTTTCTGTTACAAATGCCAGAAAAGAGAGGAAAGAAAACCAAACAAATTTGTTTTCCCTTAAAGAACAAGACTAGCTGGCGAAGCTCAGGCCTGCTGGGCATGGTGGGATAAGATACTGACAGAGTTATCAAGGAAGCCAACGCCAAAGATAATGCCAAGATGCATTATCTATGGCAGCTGCAGTCAACCAGCAATTTTTGATAGCTATTAACATTGTAATACACTTTTCTGTTGATTAGATCGGTTAGGCCATTTGAACTACTCTAGCCCTGCAGAATTTCTGCAGCCAGACGTAAAATGCTGGAAATCTGCTCTCTTGTAAGGTCTAGGCATGCATCCTTGCCAATTCCTTTCTGTATTTCCTAGGCTTCTTGTCCAGTTTTCACAAACTTGGATACACATAACAGATCGAATTCTAGCTTGGATGCATGGAGTATTGGAACAGTAAAAACCTTCAAGTGTGGTCTCAAGATCATTAACAAACAAGTTGTTTCCATAACATGATAGTAGCCCACTAATTGCCTCCTTATGCCATAAACTGTGCATATATGTTCTTTCTAAGTCTCTCAATTGTCCAAGGTAGGTATGATATTCTTTATATTTTTATAGATGAAGCAACCTGAACTCAGAAGGGTTAATTGCCTAAGGTCATACGGCTAGTATGCAATTAGCTAGAACTGGGATTTGAACCCAGTTCTGTGTAAACCCAAGGCCTGAACACTTACTACTTCCCCTTGCTACATTCTCCATTGCCATGGCGAGGCCAAGGTTTCTTTTCTAAACTACCAGATGTAGAGCTCCATAGCATCTCCAGATTGTGTCAACTCTCAAATCCCATAATACTAGGTATTGATCTAAATGATCAACACTGTTCTTAAGATTCTGATAACCGTACAGAAGTGAATAATTACCTGCTCACTGCAACTGGAGAGCCGTTACACACATACACACATACACACACACACACTCTTATGATGAATTACTAGACTATAGATTAGAGATGATAAGGACATTTAAAGTACATGTAGTCACATGGTACAATAAGCCAAAATCATTGGGGAAGGCTTTCTGATGGAAAGAATTTATGTTTTAGACCTCATAAGGTGATTAGAATTTTGAGAGTACAAAAGAAAGAAGAGGGTGGCTTTGCCTTCTGGCCATGTGGTGGACTAGATGTCCTAGAAAAACTCTCCACTCAATATGGCTAAACTTGCAGGATACAAAATTCATTTGAAATGCATCATTGAGTTTACAAAAAAGTGAGAGTATTTCCCAAGGGCTAAAAACAAAAAGAGTTCCTAGTGCTTTTGGTGGTCCTGGATGTCCAGAGCAAGGGTTGGCAATCATTTTCTTTATAGGGCCAGATAGTAAATATTTTTGGCTTTACAAACCCAGATGCTCTCTGTTCAAATGACTCACCTCTGCCTCTGTGGCATAAATGCAGCCACAGACAATGCATAAGCAAAAGGGCATGGGAGGCCTTGCCTAGCTGTGAGCTCAGTTTGGCCCATGAGTTATGCTTTGCTGATCTCTGGTCTAGGGTCTTGGGTTTTAATGCCTTTTGTGGATCTTCTGATTTGGGGCCCACATAAGGTGAGAAGATTGAACTGAGACAACCCTCACATGCATAAAACAGGATTCCTGGGGCTGGTGTGGACTAGAAGAATGAGGCCCCTGGAAAGGGAAGACAGGTAGGGAAACTTGCTTTCTGAGGTTCAACTCTGGTGAAAAACAGAAATTTGAATTTGTTACTATAGTTAGGCCTACTGCTATGGCTTGAATGTGTCCCCTCCAAAATTCAAATGTTGTCAATGTGATAGTATTAAGAGACGGAACCTTTGAGAGGTGATTAAACAATTAGACCATGCGAGCTTCTGCCTCGTGAATGGGATTAAGGCTGTTTAAAATAAAAGCTTCATGTGTCATTCGGTTGACTAGTCCTCCAGCTCTTCTGCCACGTGAGGACAGTGTGCCAGCCTTCTGGAGGATGCAGCCTCACCAGACAGTCAAATCAGCTGGCACCTGGATTTTGGACTTTCCAACCTCCAGAACTGTGAGGAATAATCATCTATTCATTATATATCACCCAGTCTCAGATATTTGTTGTAGCAGCACAGACAAACCAAGACACTTACCCTCACACATGCTTGAGGTTTGGATGTGTACTAACTGCATTGTACAGGAAATTTCAAGCTATGAAATTAACTTAAAGAGGTTATTTAAGTGGTAGTGCCTCAGGGGACCTTAGCAAACATGAGTTCATAATCCAAAATCACACACCACAAAAGGGAATAAGCCACCAGGAGCAAGAGTCAGCAGAAACAACAAATGGCAGAATTATTCTTTCAAGGATTGTGGGCATTGTAATGATTTGGTTACAAAAATGTTTAAAGAAATAAAAGGGAAAATGAAAAAGTTTAGAGGATATTTCAGGGAAGGGGAGGAAGAGATACAAAGAGTCAATGATGGGGATGAGAACATGTTAAGGGGCAAGAAGGAAGTAGTCCAAGATAGGAGCTATGTGATGGTATTAATAAATTAATGAACATTGATTAAACTCATAGTGCACACCAGCACTTGGCTAGGTACTAATGGTAGAGATGGGTAAGAGTATAGGATTGCCCTCAAGGAAGTTCCAGTCTGGGAGAAGAATCAGATCATCAGGTAAATGAATAAATGCCGTAAACTGTAATGAGTTCTATAACTAAACGTAACAGAGGTGAAGGAAGAAGTTGCCCATTCTACTCAAGGAATTCAGGGCAGTTTCTTGGAGGATTTTATGCTTAAATCAAGTTTTGAAGGGTCTGGAGGAAAGTGGACTTTACAGTATGGGTTACAGGGAATTTGAATAGTTTTAAGACGGGAAATAAAATGATCAGACTTACAATTTAAAAAACATACTGATGGCTGCAGTATAGTGAGTAAAAAGGAGAATAAAACAATGGGAGACCAGATATGACATTGTTTCGATAGTCATGAAAAGAAGCCACGAAGCCCTCCTATAAGGCAGAAGTGTAGGCGCATTTGAGAGGTATTTTAGAATTTTGTTCATTTGGGGATTACAAAAAGTAACTACACACATTTACTGTCTGTAGCTCTACTTCTAGTGCTGTGTGATGGTTAATTTTAGGTGTCAGTTTGACTGGATTAAGGAATACCTAGAGAACTGGTAAAGCAGCACTTCTGGGTGTATCTGTGGGGTGTTTCCAGAGGAGGCTGGTGTGTGAGGTGGTGGACTGAGTGCTTATCAGCTGGGGGCCTCAAGAGCACAAAAAAAGACAGAAAAAGATTTCCTCCTTCTCTCCTGGAACTGGACACTCTTCTCCTCCTGCTCTTGAACATCAGAACTCCAGGTTCTCCATGAGTTGCACCAGCAGTTCTGTGGGCTGTCAGGCCTTTGGTCGCAGACAGAGTGACACCATCAGCTTCTCTTGGCTCTGAAGCTTTAGATTTGGACTGAACCATGCTCCCAGCATCTCAGGGTCTCCAGCTTGCAGATGGTCTGTCATGGGACTTCTCAGCCTCCATAAATTCAAAAGCCAATTCTTCTAATAAATCCCCATTCATGTATGTATGTATCTATCTATCTATCTACCATCTCTTGATAGATCTATCATCTATTATTGATCTATCATCTATCTGTGTATTATCTATCGATCTGTTACATATCCATCACTTATCTCTTTCTTATTGGTTCTGTCTCTCTGGAGAACCCTGACTAATACACTGTGTAACCTTATACCTCCCCCTCCCAGGTGTTCCCAGGAGTCTCAGGGTTGTCTTGAAAATGCTCGTGAGTAAGGTCAGGAGATCGAGACCATCCTGGCTAACATGGTGTCTCTACTAAAAATACAAAAAATTTAGCTGGGTGTGGTGGCGGGAGCCTGTAGTCCCAGCTATTCGGGGGGCTGAAGCAGGAGAATAGGGTGAACCCGGGAGGCGGAGCTTGCAGTGAGCAGAGATTGGGCCACTGTATTCCAGCCTGGGCGAGAGAGCAAGACTCTGTCTCAAAAAAAGAAAAACTTGGCCGGGCGCGGTGGCTCAAGCCTGTAATCCCAGCACTTTGGGAGGCCGAGACGGGCGGATCACGAGGTAAGGAGATGGAGACCATCCTGGCTAACACGGTGAAACCCTGTCTCTACTAAAAAATACAAAAAACTAGCTGGGCGAGGTGGTGGGCGCCTGTAGTCCCAGCTACTCCGGAGGCTGAGGCAGGAGAATGGCGTAAACCCGGGAGGCGGAGCTTGCAGTGAGCTGAGATCGCGCCACTGCACTCCAGTCTGGGCGACAGAGCGAGACTCCGTCTCAAAAAAAAAGAAAAATGAAAAGCTTGTGACTGTGTGCCCACCTCCCACCTTGTTCCCCCATGTCCTGCCCGGTGCTTCTACCACCCCCAGCTGTTGTGCTGCAGCCAAGACAGAGTGGAGGGTGAAAGTCTTTTCCTTCTCTTTGGTGTTAAGTGTGCTGAAGGAGTTCTGCTTGTTCCCTAATGATTACCAAGCTTACCAACCATAAAATGGTTCTTTGTGTTGTCCCTTATTGATTCCCTACCCTCCACAAGATCAGGAATCCAGTGGGGAAGAAGTCCAGTTGCCTGTGCCCCTCACTTCTGACAGCCCAGCGCATGGTGCTGGTTCCTTCTAACCTCAGGGCAGCCTGTGGGATCCATAGCAGGGGTGAGAGGGAGGGACAGGTTTGGCTCTCCCAGGATGTTACTTAGCCATCTCCCAGGATGTTACTTAGCTTCTGGCAAAGGTCTCACTAATTTGCTGGAAACACCTGCCCTGAGACCCAAGGGGGCCATCCATGCAAAGGTGAGACCCAGAGCTGTGAGTCACCAATGGGAGATAGAATGGGGGCTGGGAGGAGGTGGGAAGATTTACAGGCCTAACAGGAAAGATCACGGAACAGATCAGGCAAGGCCTTCAGTGCTTGCCTATTGAGTCTGTTCTTCCCTGCAAACCAGTGTTTCTCCAAGAGTGGACTAGTATATATCAGCCTCTGAGTCATATGAGAGCTGGCTCAAAATTTCGATTTTAACACCTATCTGAATCAGGACCCCTGATGAGTGGGTTCGGGAGACTTGCATTTTTAACTGGTGATCCCTAGGTGGTAGTTGAAGAATCTACACACATTTCCATAATAATTAGGTCCATATGTCATCTCTTTAGGTAAAATGAAGGCTCCTGAGTGTAGGTGCTGCCTCTAAAGCCTCTCTTACCTCTCCTGCAAGTGCAAGCACACAGTCCATATACGGTGTCTATTTATGGAAGCTGAGCAAAAGAGGAAATGCTGAAAACAGAATGATTGTGGTTAAAACTGCTCCTTCCAACAGTGAAACATTTAGATACTTACTTGTTTCTTTATTTCTTTTTTGAGACAGGGTCCCATTCTGTCTCTCAGGCTGGAGTGCAGTGGTGTGATCACAGCTCACTGCAGCCTCAATCTCCTGGGTTCAAGCCCTCCTCCCACATCAACCTCCATGGTAATTGGGACTATAGCTGCATGCCACCATGTATGGTTAATCAAAAAATATTTTTTGGATTGGGCACAATGACTCACGCCTGTAATCCCAGCAATGTGGGAGGCTGAGGCAGGTAGATCACCTGAGGTCAGACGTTGGAGACCAGCCTGGCCAACATGGCGAAACCCCTTCTCTATTGAAAATACAAAAATTAGAGGGGCATGGTGGTGCATGCCTGTAATCCCAACTACACAGGAGGCAAAGGCAGGAGGATTGGTTGAACTCAGGAGGTAGAGGTTGCAGTGAGCTGAGATCATGCCATTACACTCCAGCCTGGGTGGCAAAGCAAAACTCCCTCTCAAAAAAAAAAAAAAAATTTTTTTTTTGTAGAGACAGTGGTATAGTTTGGATATTTGCCCCTGCCTAAATCTCATGTTGAACTGTAATCTCCAGTGCTGGAGGGTGGGGCCCGGTGGGAGATGTTTGGGTCATGGGGGTGGATCCCTCCTGGCTTGGCGCTGTCTTGGTGATAGCAAGCTCTTTTGAGATCTGGTCATTTAAAAGTGTGTGGCAGCTCACCTCACACTACTTTCTCTCACGTGCTCCTGTTTTTTGTTTTTTTGTTTTTTTAAGTGGAGTCTTGCTCTGCAGCCCAGGCTGGAGTGCAGTGGCACAATCTCTGCTTACTGCAACCTCTGCCTCCCGGCTTCAAGCAATTCTCCTGCCTCAGCCTCCAAATAGCTGGGATTATAGGTACCTGTCACCACACCCAGCTAATTTTTGTAGTTTTAGTAGAGACGGGGTTTCACCATATTGTCCAGGCTGGTCTCGAACTCCTGACCTCGTGATCCATCCGCCTCGGTCTCCGAAAGTGCTGGGATTACAGGTGTGCGCCACCGTGCCCGGCCTGCTCCTGCTTTTGTCATGTAACTTGCCTGCTCCCACTTCACCTTCTGCCGCTAGCAAAAGCTTCCGGAGGTCTCCCGAGAAGCAGATGCTGGCACTATGTCTCCTGGGTAGCCTGCAGAACCCTGAGCCACTAGACCTTCTTTCTTATAAATCACCCACTCTTAGGTATTTCTTGATAGCAATTTAAGAACTGCCTGATATGGATGGGATTTCTCTGTGTTGCCCAGGCTGATCTTGAACTCCTGGGCTCAAGCGATCCTCCCACCTCGGCCTCCCAAAGTGCTGGGATTACAGGCATGAGCCACCAAACCTAGCCTTTATTTCATTTTTATTCTATAAATACTTAGTGCCATTTCCAGGCAGGCACTGTGCTGGGTGTTGAATCCCAAGAGACTTGCAGTGAGAGAGGCTGTGGCGCCTGGGGTGGAGAAGGGTGCCAAGGGTACCATGTGAGTGAGGTGGGGTGTGGCCAACGAGGCTTCACAGAAGAAAACGCCGTCTGTAGAGCAGTGAAAGTGAACAGCTCTGAGAGGTTTTCCTTGGGATGAATTATAATTTGCACGTTGTTTTCTTTTCCCAGATGAAGAAAGACATCTCAATTCCCCTCTGAATCTCCAGCTTCAGGGCATGGCGGGCAATTTGAAGACTTCTGGAGTCAAGAGATAAAGGGAAGTATTAGTTCCATTGGGTCCCGTTTGATCTTTGTACCATCAACAAGGGGCTCAGAGCTTCCCTGCTTCCCTTTCGCTCCTCAAGGTCGCCAGAAGGACGTGGGCTCTTTGATGTTCAAAGAAAAGTCTGAATGCCTCGCCTGGTCTTCTGAGCCGGAGCGTGCTGTTGGCAGGCTCTTCTGAATCAAGTTGGGGCAGAGGAGGATTCCTCATCTCTTTCTGAGGCAGATCCCACAGTCGTTAGGAGCTGGATGAGCATGTTCTTTAATAGATTTCCTTTTTATTTTTCTGGGTCTCATCTGAAATTTCTGACCCTTGCATGTCTCCATTCTCTCAAGCTTCTTTCTGACCAGAAAATTCCTTCTGTAATTTTGGCTACACAAGAGCAGCAAGGAATGCTTAGGGGGCAAACAGAGTACTTTGAGAATAGTCATGCATTCAGGCCAAGCTCCCAAGGCCATGCTGGGCATACCTCTCTGCAGCTTACAGCTTCAGGGAGCTGAGAGGAACAGAGGTCCTCAATCTCAGAAAGAAACAAAAGCAGATCAGAGAATCACCCCTCCCTTTTCCCTTAATGAAATATTTTAATTAGTTTTGAGACTGTCTCTGTGTGTACGAAATGCCAGGGGTCTGCCTCTCAGCTGTTGTGACCAGAGGTCTTCTCTTGAGTGCTGGTGAGGACTGAGGACTAGTTGGTTTCAGGAGAGCTGCCTCAGCTGCCTTTCCCGCCATACACACAGTGGGAGCAAGAAACAACTTTAGCTGGGCGTGGTGGCTCATGTCTGTAATATCAGCACTTTCGGAGGCCGAGCCAGGAGGATCAGGAGGTCAGGAGTTCAAGACCAGCCTGGCCAACATAGTGAAACCCCATCTCTACTAAAAATACAAAAAATTATGGGGTGTGGTGGCTGGCACCTATAATCTCAGCTACTCAGGAGCCTGAGGCAGAAGAATCACTTGAACCTGGGAGGCGGAGGTTGCAGTAAGCCCAGATCACACCACTGCACTCCAGCCTGGATGACAGTGCGAAACTGCATCTCAAAAAAAAGAAAGAAAGAAAGAAAGAAAGAGAAACAACTTTGCAGTTGTCCACACTGAGAGGAGCAAGAGGTAAAAAGAGAGAGGGGGCCTGTGTTAGTTTGCCTCCTGTCACTCAGTGACTTGGAGGAATGGAGATTTAGATCAAGGATACATGTCCAAGAAGGGAACAAGATGTCACAGTATCCTCAAAAAGAGCCATGGAGCTGGGCTCAGAGATGTGGGAGCATAGCTTGGGAACTTAAAGACACAACTCAAGTCACTAAGTTCTCTGACTCCTTCTGCCCCAGCCTCGGCATTTATTGGTCCCTTACAATTATGGTGATTCAGAATGTCTGAGTTTCTACTTCTGGCACTCAGGACACAGCCCGCTGGTGATCTCATTCTCCATCCTTTGCATATGTTTTGTTCTGTTGCTATGATCTTTGGCTTACTCATGGAGTCTACCTACTTTTGGGCCTTCATGGCTGCTCTTCCTTCTGTGTGATTTTCAGTACTGTTTGGCTCCCACTCCCAAAATTAGCTATTGACTCTTCTTTCCTGTATCTTCTGTTTAAGTTCAATAGAAAGAGAATTTGATTGGTTGGGGTGAATCATCACTAGGTTTTCTGCCCTTTGGCCATGAGGTACTTCATAGGTTGAACCTACAGAGTTGCCCCAACCTTGGGGCAGGAGCTCACCCTAACTCCAGCCAACTTGGCCAGAGGCATCAACACGCTGGTCAAAGTAGGGCAGCACATAGAAGATTTGGGAAATGATCTGCTTAGTGCAATGGGTTTTAGGGGATGACAGTTCTTTCACTTTGTAACTGTGTGACCTTGGGTAAGTTCTTTAATTTTTCTGAGCTTATTTCTTTGCCTGTAAAACTGTGGATGAAGATACTATCTTGCAGTGATGTGTGAATTAGAGGTAAATTATATAAAATATCTAATAAACAGTGAGTGCTCAGGTACTTCATAAATACTTTTTATTATGATGTTGCTGCATTGGTCTGCCTGAGTCTGGATTTTGCATGTTGCTCTGATATAATTTTGGTGGCAGGAACCCATATTTTGACTCAAATCCCATGATTCCAACAACACCTTGGTGGTAAAAATAAGAAATAAGTAAGTGTAGAGGGCATCACTAAGAAACACTGACGATATATTCCTGATTATGTTTTGAGGTCACTGCGAAGTCTGGCTGGAAATAAAAGGCAAGATTCGGGATGCTTCCTCTTCAGTCATTGAACAAGCATGACTCCAGTTAAATCTGAAATGAGACAGCAGTAAAGGTTGCTTGGCTCTTCTCTTTCAACAATTCATTTAAGAATATCTGCAGTACCTCTGAAGTAAGACTATTTGAGTAAGACTTTTAAGAAACAATGGTGACAATTTAGAGATAACGTGAATGAGCTAAATGCATATTCACCTTGAGAAACCCTGATGTCTGGTTATCAATGATTTGCAATTAATGGACACAGCAGGAGTTGTAATCAGTGCTGATCAGAGCCATCTGGAGAAGAGGCAGAACAAAACTAGGATATTCTTCCCCAGCTATGATCCCTGAGAGAGAAATTAGTGATTGCCCCCAGGCTTCTCGATCGATCACTTCCCTTGGCTCGCTTAGCATATGCTCCACTCTTCCACCTCCTTCTGGATTTCAGGATTAATTCCCAGCCACCAGACAGAGCTTCTAGCCAACTCTTCCATGTGAAGGATTCCGAGGTAAGCTACATACAGCAGAGCCAAGCCTCCTTAATATCAACATGATTCTTCAGAGAGTCCTTTGTAGCCAGACAACTGATGTTGATCACTTATGAATGGCTTTTTTTGGATTTATTTCTTCTAGTATGTTTTCTACCCCTTCCTCTCTCTCCTTCTAGGATTCCCATGATATGTATGTTGGTACACTTGATGGTGTCCCACAGATATGAGACTCTGTTAATTTGTCTTCATTCTTTTCTCTTATTATTCCTCAGAGTGGATTCTCTCCACTGACTTATCTTCAAGTTAGCTGATTCTTCTGCCAGATCAAATCTGCTGTTGAACCCCTGTAATGAATTTTCCATTTCAGTTATGCTGTTATTTTACTTTTTGACGTCGGAACTTCTATTTGATTCTTTCAAAAATTTCCATCTCTTTATTGATGATCTCTGAGATCAATGAGAATTGATCATTCTCATACTTTCTTTTAATTTTTTTTTCTTTTTGAGATGGAGTCTCGCTCTGTCACCCAGGCTGGAGTGCAGTGGTGCGATCTCCACTGACTGCAACTTCCGCCTCCCAGGTTCACGCCATTCTCCTGCCTCAGCCTCCTGAGTAGCTGGGACTACAGACACATGCCACTACGCCGGCTAATTTTTGTATTTTTAGTAGAAATGGGGGTTTTACCATGTTAGCCAGGATGGTCTCGAACTCCTGACCTTGTGATCGGTCCGCCTCGGTTTCCCAAAGTGCTGGTCCTTTAATTCTTTAGACACTGTTTCCTTTAGTTCTTTGGACATATTTATAATGTCTGATTTAAAGCCTTGGACTTTTCTTTTTGAGATGGAGTCTTGCTCTGTCACCTAGACGAGTACAGTTGCATAATCTCAGCTCACTGCAACTTCCACCTTCCAGGTTCAAGCTATTCTCGTGCTGAACCTCCCGAGTACCTGGGATTACACGTGTGTACCACTGTGACCGGCTCATTTTTTTTTGTATTTTTAGTAGAGACAAGGTTTCATCATGTTGACCAGACTGGTCTCGAACTTCTGACCTCAAGTGATCTACCCGCTTCAGTTTCCCAAAATGCTGGGATTACAGCCGTGAGCCACTGCACCCAGCCTAAAGTCTTTGACTAATAAGTGCCATTTCTGATGTTCCTCAGGAACAGAACAGTTTCTTTCTTTTTCTCTTTTTGGAGACAGAGTCTCACTCTTGTCGCCCAGGCTGGAGTGCAGTGGTACGATCTCGGCTCACTGTAACCTTCCCCTCCCGGGTTCAAGCAATTCTCCTGTCTCAGCTTCCCAAGTAGTTGGGATTACAGGCACACCACCACGCCCGGCTAACTTTTGTATTTTTAGTGGAGACAGGGTTTCACCATGTTGGCCAGGCTGGTCTCGAACTCCTGACCTCACATGATCCATCTGCCTCGGCCTCCCAAAGTGCTGGAATTACAGGTGTGAGCCACTGCGCCCAGCCAGGAACAGTTTTCTATTGACTGCTTTCTTTCCTTTGTGTATGGGTCATATTTTCGTATTTATTTGCATTTTTTGTACTTTGTTATTGAGAACTGGGTATTTTAAATAATATAATGTGGTGACTGTGGAAATCAGACTCACTCCCCTTCTAACATTTTGCTGCTGCTGTTGTTTGTTATTGTTTTTTGTTTAGTGACTCTTTGGGTTAATTGTGTAAAGTCTATGTATTAGTCTTGGTTCTCTAGAGAAACAGAATCAATAGGGGTCATTTGTTCTGCATGTACCCCAAAGGGAATCCTTTACAAGTTAATTTCTGTTTCTCTGGTTCATTCATTCTCCCTAATAATCACTTACTAGAAGCTTCTGTACCCCATTGAGAGGTTGGGGGTAACTACTCTGTGTTTCTCTCCTGTACACATTAATAAATTTGTATACCAGCCGGGCGCAGTGCCTGTAATCCCAGCACACTGGGAGGCTGAGGCGGTGGGATTGCTTGAGCCCAGGAGTTCGAGACCAGCTTGATTACACAGGAACACACTGTCTCTACAGATAATTTAAAAATTAGTTGGGTGTGGTGGCACATGCCTGAGGTTCCGGCTACTCGGGAAGCTGAGGTGGGAGGATTGCTTGAGCCCAGGAGTTTGAGGCTGCAGTGAGCTATAATCTCACTCACAGAGTAAGACTCTCTTTAAAAAAGAAAAATGTTATATGCCTTCTTTCTTACTAATCTCCTTTTGGTCAGTTGATTTTTCATTAAAACTTCAGAGCACAAAGGGAAAGTTTTCCCTTGACGCTGTTGACCTAAAGGAAAACATCAAGACAAACTTGGTATGTGTAGCAAATTTATTTGGGTGAGGTTTGAGGACTGCAACCCAGGAGTGTAGATTCAAGTTGCCCTGAATATATGTTCCCATCAGCAGCAGTTATATGTAGGTTTTTATAGGAAAAGAAGAGGCAGTTCCTAAGTCATTTACCAAGAATTTACATTAAAATAAAATAAGCTATTGGCTGGCTGTATATTGTTCTTTCTATCACAAATTTCAAGAATATGAAGATAATGGATGAGACAGCCAGTCAGGAGCAAAATGCCTTTGAACAGTTGCTTCTGTCTGGCCACGAGTGCAGTAACGGGGGCTAGGGTATGCCTGTAGTCCCCCTGGACTCGTCTTTCTGGGCCTGATATATTTTGCCAGCCTCGCATAACTCATACAGCTGTGAGCTGTTTTTCTTTTCTGAGCCCCTACAATACCAAAACAAGATAACAATATAAGAAAGAAAATTGTGGCCAACCTCACTTGGCAATATAGATGTAAAAATTCTAAGTAAAATGTATTAAAAATATGTCTTAAATGACTTGTCTATCCTAGGATGCAGGGAGGGATGAACATGTTTAAATCTCTTAGTGTAATTTACATGAACAGATGAAATAAGCAAAGTTATGTGCTCAGGCTGCAACAACAAAAGATCACAGACTGGATGGCATCAGCAGCAGAAATTTATTTCCTCACAGTTCTGGAGTCTAGAGGCTTAATAGGAAGGTGTCGGCAGATTTGTCTTATCTTAAGGACTCTCTTCTTGGCCTGCAGACAGCCGCCTTCTCACAGCCTCTTCACATAAGCATCCTTGTGTGCACGTACGCCCCCACTGTCCCCTGCAAATCCTGATCACCTTTTCTTATAACGATACCATCCAGGGTGGGTTAAAACCCATCCTAATGACCTGCTTTCAATTCAGGCATCTCTTTAAAGTCCCCGTCTCCATGTACAGCCACATCCTGGAGTATCGGGAGTTAGGGCTTCACCCTGGGAATTTTGGGGGAGCACAATTCAGTCCATATGAATATCTCAATAGATAAAAAAATCTTTGGTTAAATGCAATAGTTATTATTTAAAAGACAGATAAAAGTATTTTGTAAACTAGCAACAGAATGAACTTTCTTAACCTGATAAAGGATATCTGCCAGAAACTTACTGGGAAAATGCCTTTTAAAATTAGACAAGGATGCCAACTACAGCCACTTTGGTTTGTCACTAGTCTATGCTTACTGCAGGTCCAAGCCAGCAGAGAAGACAAGAAAAACACATTTTTCTTAAAAATATGACTAGCAAAGGAAGAAAAAAATAGTCCTTTTCCACTAAAAATATGATTTTCTAGATAGGAAACTCAGAATTTACAGATTATCAGAATTAATAAGAGAAGATTATTCTACATAAAATCAACTGCATCTCTGTATATCAGTAACAAACAGTAGGAAATTATCATTAAAAATTTATTTGAGGCTGGGTGTGTTGGCTCACACCCATACTCTCAGCACTTGGGAGGCCAAGATGGGAAGACTGCTTGAGCCCAAGAGTTCAAAACCAGCCTGGGCTAGACAGTAAGATCTAATCTCTGCAAAAGAAATTTAAAAATTAAAATGAACCAGGCACGGTGTATACCTGTAGTTCCAACTAGTTGGGAGGTTGAGACAGGAAACTCTCTTGAGCCCAGAAATTTGAGGATGCAGTGTGCAATTACTTTGCCATTGCATTCCAGCCCAAGTGACGAAGCAAGACCCTGTCTCTAAAAAAAAAAAAGAAATAAAGAAATATTTGTTTGATTAAAAATGAAAACACCTCAGCTGGATGCAGTGGCACCTGCCTGTCTGCCTGTAGTCCCAGCTACTCGGGAGGCTGAGGTAGGAGGATCACTTGAGCCTAGAAGTTCAAGGTCAGCCCAAGCAACCTAGAGAGACCCTCATTTCTTAAAATAAATAAATAAATAAATAAATAAATAAATAAATAAATAAATAAA
>NC_045440.1:39436998-39535611 GCF_002776525.5 Piliocolobus tephrosceles | reverse complement strand
AGAAAGAAAGAAAGAAAGAAAGAAAGAAAGAAAGAAAGAAAGAAAGAGAAAAGAAAGAGAAAGAAAGATCTAACTATAATGCAAAGATGAGGTTTTTTCTAATGTGCTTCCTCCATCGAGCCTCTGCTGTACTCAGGAATCAGTTCACCTCTTTTTTCTATGCAGGGGTGGAACTGGGCAGGTGGAGCTAATAACTTGGGACTTGCTCAATTTTGAGGAATGAGCAGCCTGAGAAACTGGAGAAGAACTTAAAAGAACATTGAGAAAAGAAGATGGCCAGGCGCAGTGGCTCATGCCTGTAATCCCAGCATTTTGGGAGACCAAGGCGGGCAGATCACTTGAGGTCAGGAATTCGAGACCAGCCTGGCCAACATGGCGAAATCCCATCTCTACTGAAAATACAAAAATTAGCTGGGTGTGGTGGCGGGTACCTGTAATCCCAGCTACTCAAGAGGCTGAGGCATGAGAATTGCTGGGAGGTGGAGGTTGCAGTGAGCCGAGATCATGCCACTGAACTCCAGCCTGGGCGATAGAGTGAGACTCTGTCTCAAAAACAAACAAACAAAAGAAAAGAAAAGAAGAAGGCATTTAGGGGAGTAAAAGAGAGAATACACCCATGGGGCAACCCAGACATTTGGGCAGTGACAGTGAAATCTTGCATCACTGCGTGGGACAGGAAGCTGGGCTGACTAGACTAGAGGGCACAACTCCAGATTTTATCATCAGCCCTAAGTTGTGTGGTTATGGGTTTCCCACTGAAGTTGGCCTGTGTAGTAGCCAGCTTCAGGGCAGTACTATTCCCCTTACCCCCCAAGTGAATGGAGGGCACTCGACACCTTGTCAGAGTGAGCCAGGAGTGCAGCTGCAGACCAGTCCAGCTGGAGAAAGAGGAGATGGGTCCCCTTGACTGTTGTCCTTGTCTGAAGGTCAGGCACAGGCCAAGTGACAAAGTGTCTATGTCTTGGGCTACAGTGCCATTGGTGGTGGAGTTCCCATGGAGGGAGGCTCAGGACCCTACCCTTTTTGTTGGGTGAAACAGAAAGGCCTTGGTCAAGCTGGGCATGGTGGCTCATGCCTGTAATCCCAGCACTTTGGGAGCCAAAGCAGGTGGATCACCTGAGGTCAGGAGTTCGATACCAGCCTGGCAAACATGGTGAAACCCTCTCTCTACTAGAAATACAAAAGATTAGCTGGGTATGGTGGTGGGTGCCTGTAATCCCAGCTACTTTGGAGGCTAAGGCAGGAGAATCACTTGAACCCGGGAGGTAGAGGTTGCAGTGAGTCGAGATCGCACCGTTGCACTCCAGACTCGGCAACAAGAGTGAGGGTCTGTCTCAAAAATAAACAGACAAACACAAACAAACAAGCAAACAAAAAACAGGAAAAAAAAGTAAAGACCTTGATCACTCTGGAGGTTGGTGGGAACTTCCTTGGGGCAGGGGACAAAATGGCCAGTTTGGAACTTGTTTTCTGACTATATGAAGGAGCACTGAGTCCCACCTGTCCTTTCTGGCAGCTTTCATCAATGTGAAGCTCATCTAATCAGCCTGTCCTTGATGGCAGAGTTCTTGCATGGCTCTTACACAGGAATGGAGCAAAAGAGGAAGGATTTTCCCACCATGATGATGCTGTTCTAGCTCACCTGGAATGCCTCTTCTCTTCCTTTCCGGTCATCCAGACCTCAACTCAAACCTCATCCTTTCCAGGTTACCCTGGACCACGGTGATCCTACCTTCCTCCCCAAAGTGCTTCAAAGTTTCTCGTCTGCATTATTCCTTTACCATTTTTGTAAATATGTATGCCGCCTGTGTCATGTCTTGTGTTGTTAATTGCACTTGTTATAAGTGTAGGTTTTCTGTTTTCATTAGACAGTACTTTTTTTCAGATCCTTTTATAGTCTTTATATTGTCCAAAGTATGTGTTTATAGGAGTTGCTTAATTAATACTGATTGAATATACTTGTGTGTAAATTTATAAATGAACAAATGAGGCTGGGCGTGGTGGCTCACGCCTGTAATCCCAGCACTTTGGGAGGCCGAGGCAGGTGAATCACCTGAGGTCAGGAGTTTGAGACCAGCCTGGCCAACATAGTGAAACCCTGTCTCTACTAAAAATGCAAAACATTAGCCTGGCACAGTGGCAGGCACCTGTAATCCCAGCTACTTGGGAGGCTGAGGCAGGCGAATCGCTTGAACCTGGGAGGCAGAGGTTGCAGTGAGCTGAGATGGCGCCATTTCATTCCAGCCTGGGTGATAGAGTGAGACTCTGTCTCAAAATAAATAATTAAACAAATAAGTGAATGACTGAACAGCAAAAGGACTGAACACATCCTACCTTTGAGTGCTTTTTTGTGATGACTTGGTATTAGAGGCAGGCAGAGATCATTACAACCTCGTGGATGATTTCTGCACCACCTTCCTCTAGGGTTTGTTTTAGTAAAGCACTGTCATGTTGTTAACTCCAACTGCTTTCCAAATATACATGTTTCCTCAGACAACCAGGGTCCTCACGACCCCTCGTGTAGTTACTGAGCACAGCTTTGTGTTTATTCACATCCGGTCTCCAAGTAGCCAGTAGTAAGATGCTGGTTAATAACTCTTACTGTATATTGCAAGGGTACTTAATCACTTCCACATGCCCCTCAACTTCATGTTATATTGTTTCAGCTGCTAATTTTCGAAATCCCCCAAACAAGACCTCTGCTCTGAAACATGTGCTTCAGAGCTGTTTCTTTCTGCCCTGCTCTTGTAGAAAACTTACATGTGGTTTATTTCAACAGCAGGACTGATGCGGAAACATGTTCATAACTTTTCTCCCTCTTTTCCTCCTTTGAGTCTCTTTTCTGCCAAAGCTCTTGGCTGGAATCCAAAAATGGCACATTCAATAATACCCTGTGTGTTTGAGTAATATTTTATAATTACATTGTTGCTGGGAAAATGGTTGCCTTGAGAATAATTCCTCTGCATAAACAAAGTCTGGGACCCCTGTGCCCCTTCACACCCTCCTTGCTGTGGGGAGAGGGAGGCAAGAAAGAAGAAGGAAAGAAAGGAAGGAAAAAAAGGAAGGAGAGAGGAATGTAACATTTTCCTGCTTGGCTTTAGAAAGGGGACACGTCAGAGAAGATTTATAAATTGGTGAAGGATGAGTACTAACAGCTTTCAGGAACCCTGCCAATTCTATGCTTGGAACTGATGTTCATCAGAAGGTAAACAGGAAAGCCATGTCCAGGTGTCTAGGTGGTGGAGGGTGGACAGCACTGTGGACTGGAAACTGAGGATCTGGTTGACTCTCTTGCCCTCCCCATATTCATGTTCTCCCACCTGGCTCCTTCAGGCAGCTACTCTTTCCAGCCTCACCTGAAGCTGGGTTCTGAGATTCAAGGGGGACGCATATTAGAAGATCCAGAGGAAAGACTTCTGGTGGGTGAAGGGAAGGAGGGCTGTTGCTAACGGTGGCTTTAACTGAGAGGTCTTCTTAGCTGTAACCTCAAGAGCCTACATAGGGCAGGGCTGTCTCTGAAGCAGCTGTTTGCCAGATTGGTTAGAAAACCTGGGGATGAGTGTTCATGTGGGCTTCAGTTGCCACAATTTATGAGGACTTGACTGTACTTTATTAACTACAGCATTTTGGAAGGGGCTCTGTATAGACCTCCCCTCCCAGTTGCTTCCATTCTAGATCTGAACTCTGGGTGCTAGGATGCAGCTCCAACCCCGGGAAAATGTCATCACTCACAAGAAGAGACATCTATCCAGGATGGTCACTCAAAAGTAAATGGCCCACAGGGGCCACTGCAGAGCCTGGCAAGTAAGAAGAGATCAAGGCATGTGGTCTGCAGCATCAGAGGTCACTTGCGGGTTACTCTTGCACTCTGGCTTGAATGGGTGACAGCAGCTTGTATGCTCATCGTCTTCCTGACATTTCCAAACAATTCAGGATAGATCATTAGAGTAGTTTCAGCCAAAAGGAGCTTTTAGCTATAGTCCAAGATGTCATTTATTAAGGATGAAACAAGTAAAAATCACATTTCAAAGAACTAAACCCCCAGACCCTATTTTCAGATGCCAATCCTCCAAAATAACATAAAAAGTCAAACCCTCAAACAAAATGAAGTGCCATGCACCAGTTCCAAGTCTCCTGGGACTCCATGAGGCTCTACCGTACCCTCCTTTCCAACCTCTTTGTTCGTTCTGGCTGCTGTAACAAAATATCATACTGGGTGGCTTATAAACAACAGAAATGTATTTTTTACAGTTCTGGAGCCTGGGAAGCCGAAGATCAAGGCAATGGTAGACTTGATGAGTCTTCTCAGTGATGAGACCAGCCTTCTCAATGATGAGACCAGCCTTCTCAATGATGGCATCTTCTTGTGTCCTCACATGGTAGAAGACTCAAACAAGCTTCCTTGCCAGGTTGAGTATTTACTCTATTCTTTGTGTATGTAACTTGCCACTGAGTCTGTGTATGGGTGGGAATGGTCTGGTTCCCGCTCGAGTTTGGGAATACTACTACATTTTAATGTGATTTGCCTTCACTGATCTGAGCTGTTTCACATGATTGCTGGGGAAACAAGCATTAAGTGATTCTCAGTCACCTAGCTCCTTCTGGGGTGCATGGAAGAAATGACTTCTATTTATTGTGATAGCGTGTTTACATTTAAATACAGTTTGAAGGTATTTTCTCTCCACAGTCTTCTCTTGGGTCATAGCCATGGAACAAGCACTGTTGCCACTAATTTTTGAATTCTCAATTTCCATCATTTCTGCTCAGGAGAATCTTGGGTCTTCTTACAGGAGAACAGAGAACCTGATTAGCCCCCGTCCCCGGGGAGTGAGGGGAGCCTGGAGCTTCACTAATACAAGCCAGAGGGGAGATTTTGATTGATCCAATTTATAAAACACAAGGCTAGAGCTTTCAGCAGCTCCTTCTTGCATCCAGCCAAAAGCAAAGTCACCAAAACATGCTTGCTGAGATTTTGCCTCATTTTAAGCCTTGGTAAAACGCATTTCTCTCTACGTCCTCTCTTTAATTCTCTCTTGTCACACCCTAACATCATGAGCCTGCAGAATCCCTTAGGGTACTGAGGGAACAGAGACTTAAGACCAAGTCACAGCAAGGGGCTTCTCAGGTGGCTAAAATGCCAACATGACTTAGTTTATATGAACTTGGGAGGCCCCCAATCAAACAAATCCACTCCCTTTCATTGACCTGCCTGGAATTTTCACCACAGAGATTACAAAACTGGGAGCAATTAGCTGGAGATATTAATAGGTTCTGTCATGTAAAGTATTTGTAACAAAGCCTTCGGTTGAATTCCAGACTGAGAAGTTTTACTCCTGGAGCCAAAGAAGGCTTTGTTCTGGTTGACATCATGAAACTATTTTTAGGGTCCAAGTCTACTCTGGCAAGGGGACTGAGGGTTCACTGTCCCCTCCTCCTGCCTCCAGACCTCTTGTGCCAATGCCACCCCCATCCCTTTTCTTCCCCAGAGTTGGGTGCGTGACTGGACGTGACTAGGAAAGGATGAAGTTTTCAAGAGAATCAGCGCCCGGTGGGCTGCTGTCTCTGTGTGGCTTAGAGGGGTGGAGCAAGGAACATCACCTGACCCAAACTAGGGTAGGCAAATTCTTTTCCAGCTCCTGGAGACTGTGGTTGGGAGTTTGGAAAGACTGAGGAAGGTCATGTGTCCTCTTCTGACATAGGAGACATTTTGTTCTGTATCAAAAAATGTTTCTATGACGTCCTGACTTCCTTATGGACTCCTACACTCTATGTTTGTTCAGGGTCTGATACAGGAGCACAGATCTGATTTGAAAGAGAAGGAAAGGTCCCCTACATATGGCAGTACTCCCACTCCTCTCTATTTTGTATTTGTGGAGTTCTTTGTACTTTTCCTATCAGTTTTATCCTTTGATTTAATGTGATCCTCTAACCACCCTACGCAGGATCTGGTATCTTGGTGATGGGGAAACCAAGGACCACAGAAGATAAATCATTTTCCCAAGGTGATTTAAAGGAATAACAATCCATGTTTCCCAATTCCTGTTGCATTTTTTTTCCAGTAGGCTGAGCATGTTTCCCCAGCTGGAGGAGAGGGTTTCCAGGAAGAGCCTGTCCCAAGGAAGAATTTTTTTGCTTTGGCCTGGCATGACCTACCACAGGGGTAAACTGAGCTGGGTCACATCCCTCAAGCATGCTGGGTGATCTTCCACCCTGTCACATGGCTGGGCAATGGTTCCTGGTGTGGGCAGGCCACTTCCCATTTTCTCCCTTCATCATGGTACTCCTGGGCTAAATGTGAATCTCACAGGACAGAGTGGTACTTCCAAGTTGTACAGATGCCGGAGGGGCATGCAGATTTATAGGTACAAGGCCACTCCTAGGCCATGTGGTGCCTTTGCATGAATTAGCAAAAGGTGCCTCCTCCAAGTCAACAGGTTCACAGCAGGACACAGGACTTGGGAGAGGAGCTCTGATCAGCTCCACTTGGTCAGGAACCCATGTTCAGCCTCCAGTTGGTCAGGTACCTTTATGCAGAGAATCTAGGAAAGAGAATAGAGCCTGGATCCTGGGCTTCCTCCTCCCTGATCATTACACAGGACTCTGGGAAATTATCATCCACACAACAGATGGGTTCAGTTGCTTGGTGGGTGTCAACCCAATGACCACAACCAAGGAAGATTTAGCAAGGGGATGTTATTACTTGTAACAAGTAAGGAGAACCCCAGGTATAGTTCCCAAAGCAGTGTCTCTCCAGTTGGGGGCTGGGTCAGGTTTTATAAGCATAAGGTAATGAGGTATGATCTGATGGGATCTTGCAATGAGGTGATGCCAGGAGGCCTGATCTGACTAGATCCTGCCATGGGATGACACCAGAGCTCAATCTGATTGGATCCTGGATCCTGCCATGTTGGATTCACTCCTCAATTCAGTCCCCATTCCCCAACTCCAGGACTTAGGTTCCCCGGGTGGCAGCCTGCTTGGTTCATCTGGGCACGCTCAGGTTAGGGTCCATGGCAATTGAAAAAAAAACAGCTCGGAACTTTGTTACATAAAAGTTGAACCAGATTGGTCTGGTCCAGCTACGAAATCACTGATGGGGGTGAGGGTTGGCTGAGTGGCTCCCCCATACAGTAGAGCCTGACTGAGGAATTCATTCTCTCTTGTTTTCCAAACTTTAAGCCTTCTGAAGGAATGAGCAGCATTTCCCACCTCCTCTCAAGGACAGCCAGGACTCTGTGTTCCAAGAGCTGGACTTCCCTCGCCCCAGGGGAGAAACAAGTATAGGCTTGTTTGGGGGAGGAGCTGGTTTATCCAAGAGCTGGAGGACTTTCAGGTTGAAGGAGAAAGGAGATCCAACCTGAGAAAGAGTGAGATGCCTGCACAGGAGGCTGAAGTGGTGCTGTGCTCTTTGTGAGTGGAGATCTATGTGTACTCTGCCTCCGTACAGTGGGCTGGAGGTTGCAGGACCTTGGATAGGATGAGTGTGGAGATGTCTGTGGCTTGAACAGGAACCACTACCTCCCTTCTTGGCTTGGAAGGAGGATACTTGAAGCCGCAGAGTCTTCCCATTGAGCATCAAAGTAATGAGTACAAGGTACTGAAGAAAGGTGGCCCTTCCCCAAGTTTCCTGGATTGCGTAAACCCCAGGATGTTTTTTATGACCCAAAAGAAATTAAAAGTGACTTAAGAGGCTGAGCCAGGTTTAAGCTCATTTAGAAAAACAAAGAAATGGGTTGTTTCTTGTGCCCCAGATTTATGGACTAAATTCATACTGTTTACCAAGTTCCACCAAAGGCTTAAAATTCACGTCCAGTCAGCCCATAACCCCTTCCCGGCTGTCATCCCAAGACACACACGTGGAAGATAACTTCTTGTCTTCATCTGTGATTCCCCCAAACATAACATTGGTTGGACTTTCCGTTTGGAAAATATTTCTTCTTCAAGGCAGCCAATTTTAAACTAAATTGTAGTCTGGCTTCACCTGTAAAATGTTTGTGGTAGAGGTGGGGGTGTAGGCAGGAAAGCTCACTGTGGAATCTGCTTATATGTCTTGAGACCCATCTTTCCTTTTTTTGAAAGTGGAGTCTCTGTCTGTCACCCAGGCTGGAGTGCAGTGTGGTGTGATCTCGGCACACTGCAACCTCCGCCTCCTGGGTTCGAGCAATTCTCCTGCTTCAGGCTCCCTAGTAGCTGGGACTATGGGCGTGCACCACCACGCCTGGCTAATTTTTGTATTTTTAATAGGGATGGGCCCGTCTTGAACTCCTGACCTTAAGTGATCCACCTGTCTTGGGTGATCCATCCTCCCAAAGTGTTGGGATTACAGGCGTGAGCCACTGTGCCCGGTTGTGAGATCCATCTTGACTTCTGGGAAACCTGGTAATATCTCTGATCCCCAAAGACATAGATTTGTGTCATGGGGCTTCTCCAGCGTGTTGAGGAGCGCTGGAATCAGTGAGAAAAGTTTAAGGTTCTATAATACTGGAAAATGGAACTTGCCTAACTCTCAGAGTCTGAGGCACAGAGCCTGGGAAGGTAGCCCGTCTGAGAACTGTGCTTCTAAATGTTCTTCTTGTCCCCAAGCCTTTCTCCCTAAGTCCCAGTCCTTCTGGGCAATTTGCAGCTGGGTCCTTCTATTCCCTCACATGTCAGCTGGAGGAGGGTGAGATTTCTGCCTCTCCTTTCTCTTGAGTACAGAGGAGGTTCTACGATGACCTCGATTCTCATCAGCTCTTAAGAGCACTTTAAATGAAAGGCACTGTAAGAGAAGAGCTTATTCTTTCTGCGAAGATAAAACCTGCATTCAATCCAGATTACTGCTGTCCTGCCTCTCTCCTTCCCCTGCTAAACCTGGAACTGATTCTGTGGGTGGTTTGATATTTGAAAGAGGGAGCAGTAATTTCAATTCTATGTCCTGATGTAAACTGTTACAATCATTTCTTCTTGGACTGAGCAAAACTGAAACCAGGGTGACTTTAGATTCAGTCCACCCATCATTATTATTCATTTTGAGCCTCTGATACAGAAAAAAAGAAGATCCCCTCTGCACCCCCTTTTCTGTTTTTGCTCTAATCTCCCCCTTACCTCACCTGGAAAAGGTGGATGGTCAGCAGCAAATGTTGTGGGGCAAAGATTCATGCCAACAGCTACCTCTGTGAAGTCCACAAGGCTGGCCGGGTCTCTCCAGCCCCCTCTCCACCAAAAGGCAGCTTGCCAAGCTGTGCACAGGGGGTCCTGTGGTTCTGACCTACTCTGTGCCCCTGTGGCTGGCTGTGCTCTTCACCCACATCACCCACACTCTAGAGATGAATGTCAGAGCTCCTCCTCTCTGCTCCATCTGCTCACCAGAGGCTGCGGCCTTCTCATTAGGTCTCGCTGATGGAATCTCATTTTTCTTTTCCAAAGCGCACTTTTGAGGACCCATCAGTCCGGAGTTTCTGGCTTTCTAGAGCTGCATAGCCAGCTGGCTGTACCCACTTCCTTGGCTACCATCACTTGTGGCTCAGGGAATTTGTCAGCCATGGCCCCTGGGGAAGGAGCTCCTGCCAAGCTCTGCTCTTTTTCAGTCTTCTCTTTGGCTCCCTCCCTCTTCCCTTAGCTCTGCACACTTTGTTTTCTCTCTTCTTTCATCCAGGCAAGGTTCCTGTTCTTTAGACAATGGTAGTCTTCATGAGAAACCAAAATCCAGAATAAGGAATAGGAGAAGGTCGCTCAAGGGTCAGGGCAGTGCACTGTAGGACCACAGTCAAGGGCATTGTCAGTGCTGGCTGATGTTTTGGCCAGAGGAGGCTGGACCATGCTAAAGAGTGCACAGAGGATGTGGTCAGCAGAGAGAAACATCGGCAAGAAAACTGGGACTTGAAGAGCTTGCCATGGTCATTTTCAGGTGAAATACTGGTGTCGAAATTTCACTCTAGACCGAGGAAGCAGTAATGGGGCAATAGCTTGTCCACTGAAAATCAAGCCTTGTGGATATTGACTTGCCTTAATCTCTTTCAGCTTCTGAAAGTAGTGGTAAATGATATAGGGGGCTGCTCACCCAGGCTTGGTTCTGTCCACCAGGGTTGGGCACTCTATGGTACAGGAACCTCAGGGAAATTTATCTGGGCATTAACGATAAATGCCACCTACGTGTCTCCTCTTTCAGAAAGATTACTGGGAGAAAAAATCTGAAAATAACCCAGGAGATTCCAAGATTCAACTAATAACCAGGAATAGTAGCAAGGAAGAGACCAAGTGAAGGCATCTAAGAATCAACAGAACTGCCTGCAAAGCCCACTAATAAGTTCAGATTTTAAAAATGATCCTGTAAAAGATGGAAGCTAAGGTCAGCTCACGTGGATGAGGTCAGGGAGACTCAGGGACACAGCGAGCTGTGGATTGTGAAATGTGTCAAACAAGAAAATGGACTATTTGAAAAAAGGAAATGACAACAGAATAAAGCCAATGCTGGGGAAAGATTGTGTAATTGCTGAAGAACCTAGCCTTTTTTGTCTTATGAGCCAAAAGAACTTTCAAGATCATGTTGTCAGTGGTAGAGTCGCTCCCCATATTTATTTTTCTCTTTTCTTGTTTACTAATAGAGCTCTCTTCCCCCTTGCCCCATTCCCAGCTTTAGCTGGATACATGACTGCTCAATTACAAACTGCAATTTCCCCACCTTTTTTTGCAGCTAGGTGGCAACGTGGCAATGACACCGGCCAGTGGGATATGAGCAGAATGATGTGTGCAATTCTAGTTAAAGTAGAAATCCCTGGACCTCCCTTCTCCCTGTTTCTGCTGCCTTGGATCCAGAGGCAAAAGTCACATGTTGACCCCCTAGCCTGGCTCCCTGGACCTTTTGAGTAGAGCTAACCCACCATCCCTGAACCACTTTTAATGGCAAAAATCACAGTTACTTTTGCACCAACCTAATACTTTAAAGTTTGGTGAAAAAGAGGCATAAACTTCTTATTTAAGCCACTGTACTTTGGCTTGTCTTTGTTACAACACTGTAGCCTGTAAACCTTAATCAGCACACAATCTAAAGGTCTCATTTTGCAGAAGAGAGAAAGATAACCCACAGGCGTTTAAAACTCTGATAAGTTATTGATGAAGTGGCACCAGAACCCATGTCAACTGTTGTGAGTATAATGACTCTTTCTATTCTACCTTCTGACTCAGAGAACACAGAGCCCATCAAATCCTAGTTACCATGTCTTTTCCACTAAAAAGAATAAACTTCAGCCGGAAATGGTGGAACAAATATTGACCAGAAGGAAATGAAGCCAAAGGAAGGAAATAGAGTTTCATTTCGAATCAGTTGAGGACTCCAGATTGTCGTGGGTTTGATTAGAAGCTCAGGTAAATCACCTTCCAGGGTATGGAAAACATTGCCTTTTCTGAAAACTGCAGCCTGGGGAAAGGTCTTTCTTCTACAAGCTTTTGGCACATTTTTATTAGGGCCAGGTCCTTCCAACTGTAAGGTTGAGTGTATTCCTCCGTGGCTCAGGGGCAGCCACAGCCTCAGGGGGCCAGCTGGAGACCGCCAGGAGGAAGATACCCCTTCCCCAAGCTTGTTCTCTGTCAATGAGTGTGCCACAGTGCCAATTATATGCCTAGATATTATTTATTTAGATCCTCGGGGTTTTCTGTCTTCCAGAACTCTTTTCCTTCATAAAGCTTTAGTTTGCATATGCAGAGAAAAGCTGATGATAGGAGATCCAGCAGGTTGGCCCCCAGTAAACTTCACCCGTGTCCAGTGTGCTTAGCCCAACCCAGTGGTCGGAACCTCTGATTTTTGTTTGCCTTGATGGCAGTACAAACAGACTGGACTGGGTGAGATTTGTGATGGTGATGACCTGCCCATCATGCTGAGTCCTTGACCTGGGATGTGACTCACAATGCCAGTCATTCACCTTACACATTTCATGCATTCCACGCTCTGACTCACCACAGGTTCAGAAGGTCACTGTATTAGCATTCTCCAGAAATGCAGAAGCAATGGTGTGTGTGTGTGGGTGTGTGTTTGTGTGTGGAGAGAGAAGAAAAAAAAAAAAAAGAGGAGAGAGAGAGAGATTTATTATAAAGAATCACGCCAGGCACAGTGGCTCACGCCTATAATCCCAGCACTTTGGGAGGGTGAGGTGGGTGGATCACCTGAGGTCAGGAATTTGAGACCAACCTGGCCAACATGGTGAAACTCCATTTCTGCTAAAAAAATTAGCCAGCTGTAGTGGCAGGTACCTGTAATCCCAATTACTCGGGAGGCTGAGGCAGGAGAATTGCTTGAACCCAGGAGGCAGAGGTTGCAGTGAGCCAAGATTGCGCCATTGCACTCCAACCCGGGCGACGAGGTGAAACTCCATCTCAAAAAAAAAAAAAAAAAAAAAAAAATTGGCTTACATGATTATGAAGGCTGGCAAGTCCCAAAATCTGCAGGAGGCCAGCTAGAGATCCGGGAGGGCCGATGGTTTAACTCCAGTAAGTCCTAAGGCCTGAGAACTAGAACAGCCAGTGGTGTAGTTCCAGTTCAAAGGCTGGTAGGCAGGAAGAATTCTTTCTTACTTAAGGGTCAGTAATTTTGTTCTATTCAGGTTTTCAACTGATTGAATAATGCCCCCATCACTCACATTAGGGAGAGCAATCTGCTTTACTCAGTCTCCTGATTTAAACATTAATCTCAAAACACCTTAGCAGAAACACCCAGAAAAATGTTTGACCAAATATCAGGGGACCCTATGGCTCTATCAAGTGGACACATAAAACTAACCACTACAGTGGATTGCCTTATTCTCTTGGGAGGGTGTCAGGAAAGGGCATGGGGTATGTGGAAGTGGGGGGTGAAAAAGTGCATAGTTTTTGAGTATAACATCCACATTTTGTGCAAAACACTGAACATAGAATGTAAAATTAAGAGACTCAGAGGAATAGAGCTCTGTATTTTCAAATATGTGTGAATTAAACTCCTATTATTCTATCTAACTCTTTGTCCCAACAGATAGACAGGCAGACACACACACAATCCCCAAGATTTAAATGAAACAGATGGCTTTCCTATTCCATTAGGTCACCACAGATCCATTCCAGGTCTCCCTGCTCATATTTGGCATTACCATCTTCAGGTCCATCAAAAGACAGACACATTTAAGACGATAAGATGTCTTTCTCTTTCTGGAAATATATTTTCCATTCATTCTTTCAATCACTCACTCATTTAAACATATTATTTGAGTGCTTGCTCTATGCTGATAGGGAAGGTATCTTGTTCTTTCTCCCACTGTCTTTAAAAGAGTTTGGTGCTCTGGGAAGCATATAAAGTGTGGGAAGTGGGCCTGGAAGTGAGGAGAAGACAGAGAGAAGAGGAAGAGTGGTGGCATGAATGAAACAGAGGAAGAGAATGATAGATAAAATAAGACAATGTGGGGCTGGGTGCAAGGGCTCACACCTGTAATCCCAGCACTTTGGGAGGCTGAGGTGGGTAGACCACCTGAGGTCAGGAGTTCAAGACCAGCCTGGCCAACATGGTGAGACCCTGTCTCTATTAAAAATTCAAAAATTAGTCAGGTATGGTGGCAGGCACCTGTAATCCCAGCTACTTGGGAGGCTGAGGCAGGAGAATTGCTTGAATCCGGGAGGCAGAGGTTGCAGTGAGCTGAGATCATACCAGTGCACTCCAGCCTGGGTGACAGAACGAGACTGTGTCTCAAAAAAATAAAAATAAAAAAAATAAAGATAAGACAATGTGGTGGAGTTAAAACTTAGGAAGCACTGGGAATGTGGGAATGAAGACCTGATGTGAGAGGGAGGGACTGAGCAGAAAAGTGGGCTGAGAAGGTAGCTGGGATAATGGAAGAATTTTAGAGTCAGAGTTGAAAGACCTAGACCTAAGTCCTATTCCACTATCATCATTTGTGTTTTTTCATTCATTAATCCCTTCAACAAATATTTACTGAACACAAACTATCTTTGTGGTATTGTGTAAAGTATAGAAATACTGAAATACCAGGACAGATGAACTCCATCTCTTTCTGTCATCACAGTGTGTAGGCAGAATTCTAAGGTGGTCCCCATTATCTCCACTCCCTGATGTTACAACCTGTATAGTACCAGCTGCATGAATATAGGTGGGATCTCTGAATTGCTTTTAGTTGTAAGAATATGGGAGAGGTGATGGGATATCACTCCTAAGATTATCCTGGGAAGACTTGATCTGCCTCTCTTGGTGGCCTTGAAGAAGCAAACAGTCATGTGGTGAACAGTCCAAGGAAAGGGTTGTGTGGTAATGAGATGAGAGCAGCCCTGAGCCAACAGCCAGCAAGAAGACAGGACCCTCAGTCCTGCAGCAACATGATGAATTCTGCCAACAACCTAAGGGAGTTTTCAAGTGGATCTCTTCCCAGTTACACCTTCAGATGAGAACACAGTCCAGTCAACACACTGATTGCAGCATTATGAGATTGCGAACCAAAAATCCAGCTAAGCCATGATTGAATTCCTGACTCATAGAAACTGTGAGATAATAAACACCTGTTATTCAGGTCACTAAATTTGTGGTAATTTGTTACACACTTTAGAAAACTATGTATTCATAGATTTTACAATTTAAATGAAAAAATGGAGTTCAACACAGTTCAGTAAGTACTGGGGTATATTGCATTCTTTGTCCTAATATTTCGCATCCTTTCTCTGTCCTTGTTCTTTGCAATGTGACTTTAGAGTTTGTCCTGCTAAAGGAATGGAGCATATTTTTCCTACCTTTTGACTTTGGTTTTAGCCAATGGAATGGTGCAGACATGATCATGTGCCTATTCCAAGCCTAGACTTTGCACACGTCTATTTGCCCTCTTCTGCCCCTACCATCACCATGAGAAGAACCCGCTGCAGTCAGCTGGCCTGAAGAGAGTGAGAGATGTGTGGAGCAGAGGCTGGTCCCAATGGCTAACCAACCTCAGTGAGAGGCAGAGTGGCCACCCAGCCACTGCATCCTGAAGTGAAGCCACCATCTGAGCCTGAACTAGACTCTCATGTCCAACTGACCAGCAGCCCATGAGAACCTGGGAATATGGTTTCAAGTCACTGGGTTTTGAAACAGTTTGTTATGCAGTATTTTTGTGCCCACAGCCAATTGTGACAATCACATAAATAATTAATTACAATTGTGACAACTGTCATGAAGGAGAAATATGAAGATATGACAGTATAGAACTGAGTAACTCAACCTTTTTGGGGGGACAAAAGAAGGTTTTTCTGAAGAAATGACATTGAAGTTGAGACCCTGAGTAAGAACTTAACTAAGCAAAATGAGGTTGGAGTGAAAGAAAGAATATTCCAGGCAGAGGGAATAGCAGGTACAAGGTCTTGAGGCAGGAAGTGTTTAGCACATTTGAAGAGCTAAAGAAAGGCTAATGTGGCTGGAGCTCAGGGGGATGAGGGGAAGAGTTAGGTGTGATGAAGGTAAAGATAAAGACATAGACAGGGATTGACCATGAAGTGCTTGGGAGTCATGTTAAGTATTTTCTTCTTCTTCCACCTCCTCCTCCCTCTCTTCTTCTTCTAGAAATAATGGGGACCTCGCATGAGTTTTAACTTAAGGAATGAAATGGGCAGGTTTTCAATTCTGAAACAACACTCAGCATGGTATGAGAATGGCACAAAAATGGCAAGAGTAGTGTTCAAGACCAGAGAAGAGGCTGCCTTTTTGGCCTTGGGGAGGCATCACAGTGAGGGAGGCAACAGTCTAGTGTGGAGATGGAAAGACATATTGAGGAGATAAAAATGATGGAATTTGGTAACTGCTGAGAGGAAGTTCAGAGAAGATGCAGTGTCAAAGGTGTCTGTCTCTCAGGTTTCTGGCATGAATCATTGGGTAGTTGGTGGATTTGGTCATTAACATGGAGGGAATTGGAGGAAGAGCTTATCTGGAGGAATGTTATGGGCTCATTTTTTTTTTTTTTTTTTTTTTTTGAGATGGAGTTTTTGTTCTTGTTGACCAGGCTGGGGTGCAATGGTGTGATCTTGGTTCTGAAACCTTTGGCTCCTGGGTTCAAGCGATTCGCCTGCCTCAGCCTCCCAAGAGTAGCTAGAGGCATGTGCCACCACACTTGGCTAATTTTTGTATTTTTAGTAGAGACGGGGTTTCACCATGTTGGTCAGGTTGGTCTTGATCTCCTGGCCTCAGATGATCCGCTCACCTTGGCCTCCCAAAGTGCTGGGATTATAGGTGCCACTGTGCCCTGCCTGGGCTCAGTTTTTATGGCCTTGGGCAAGTGAAAGCTTCTGAGCTTCAGGTTTTTATCTGTGAAATGGGAAAAAACACCTCTACCTTAGTACTGTTAAGAAGACCAAATGCGATCGTGCATGTGAGGGAGCTTTGTAAATCAGAATGTACTGTTCAAGTTAGGATTTTATTACTGCAGAGAGTTAGGAGAGGTAGACGAGAGAAATAGATGATTGCTGAGCTGAGGGGTAAGAGAACACGCTGACCTGGAACCAAATCCATCTGGTCTGTCTGGGAGAAATCAGTGGAGAGAAAAAAAGCCAAACCTTGAGACCTCATCAGAGATGGTTTTTTCTAACCAGCTGCAGACCCTGGGCCCTGGGTGGCCCTGCCCTTTGTAATTGCTTCAGGCTGGGTTCAGGGAACAGTTCCCACTCCTGACTACCACTATGGACACACTGTCTCCATTATCCCAAATCAGGACAAGTCTTGTGTGCACCATGGGAAATCCTGAGGTTAGAGCCTGCTGGTGGACGTCTGGAGCTGGGAGGGCACAGGAGCTGAAGGACTGATGAAACTCTGCTGTTTAGAGTTATGCAGCTCTAACCTGCTTCAACTATCACAGTCTGGACTGCTTGTGGCCCTCCACAAACTGCAGTTTCTTGTAAGGCCGATCAATACTCAATAAAGCATTCCTTGAACTACTCCTGCCCATTTTCTGCCTGAGCACACCAGGGGCTCTGAGAGTGGGTAGCCATTGAGCTCTCTTGAGAGGGTTAACCCCTTCCAGTCACAAAGGGTTGTTTTTAGCTTTGTCCTGGAAGGGGATTTACATCCACGAAGTCACCTAATCATTTTGATGCTTCTCACCGCCTCCTCGATGCAGCCGATCTTTACTCATCTTCCTCCCAGTCCATCTCCCACATGGATTCCAGAGGCTCTTCCAGAAGCTACTGCTTCCATCATGTCACCGCCCCACCTGCAGGTCCCTTCTGGTACTGCTGTCTTGTCCCTATCAGATGGGAAGGGCACTGGGCTTTGAGTTGGAGGCATTGACTTAGAATCACAGCTCTCCATGTGCCTGGGCGGGACCTTGGACAATCTAGGTCACCTCCAGGAGTCCCCCTCGCCTTATCTGCAGGAAGCACAAGGATGCCTAAATCACCTGGTCATGGTGGAGGTACTCTACACAATGCATCTGGCACACAGTGTCCTCATGAGAGAGGGAGCCCCTTATGTCAGCACATTCAGGCTCTGAGCTTCTTGAGGTTCTGGAGAGCAGGGATCTAGGCTCTCACCTGTCAGAATGGCTGGCCGGTCCTGCAGGCTGTGGTCCCACGTCCTGCTATGAGGAGTCCCTTAAAGGAGCAGAGCACCTCTAGCAGACCTGAGAAAGGGCTGAGTGAGCCCCCAAGTACAGGCGCAGTGAGAGGGGAGGATGGGATGGAGATGTGTCTGGGGGCAGAGGGGGCTCACTGGGTGTTGGGGAGCTTAGAAGACAGCGTGAAATAAATAAATAAAGAGGAATTGGACTCTTCTAAAGAGCCACAGGAGTGCAAAGGGCAACCTAAGTAGCTTCAAAGAGCAAGCGAAAACAGCACTAAATTCTGGATAAGACAGCTTGGTACCTGCCCTGACCCTTTCTGAGTGAGGGTAGTCATAGTTCTGCAAAAAAAGCCCTGTCTTTTGTTTCCTGATTCCCTTTGGAGGGTCTGAGGGAGCCAGAATGTCCCCCAGAAGTGCCAAAACATGAGAGATGAATGGAGTTGGAGATGAGGAGTGGCCGGTTACACAGACACAGCCTGTGAGAGAGAAGTTTCTGGATCTGCTCAGAACTTCTGAGCTAGCTCTGTCCTTCCACAAATATTATTTTTGAGCAGGAAAGCCTTGGGCAAACACTAGCTTCCAGTTCAAATTCTGCTGGAAGTAGGGGCTAAGGCTTTGGTCAGGATGTGCTAAGCTTCAAACAAGTATCAAGGTCAGGAACAAACTCTCGAAGTAGGATGGGCGAGTCCCACTAGGTATGTGCCTGTTTGGGAAGATTCATTCTTATTCGGCAGTAGTCCTAGTTGAAATTGTGCGTGGGGCAATGTTTATCTCAGAAATTCCCAGGTCCCTGGACTCTCTCCCCTACACCTTCCCCTCTCCTGCCCAGCTCCCCACCCTGCCCTCCTGGTTTTTCTCTGGGCTCACATCTGTCCTCAGCAAATTATTTGAAGCTCAGGCTCCCGGGGGTATAAATGACTGATAACAATTTACCGCATGAGATTTGATTTCAATGAGGGCCGGAGCCCTAGGCGAAAGAAATGAAGGCGGTAGGGGTGGTGCTTTAATCAGACTCTAATACGCAGGGCCCAGTCTTTTCAAAGGTGGCAAGGTGAGGTGCTGGAGGTGTTTTTGTCTCTGTGTGGTCACACAGTTCTGTGTTGTTAGGTCTGGAAGAGAGTTACTGATTATTGTGTCCTGGGGTTCTCAAAGTTAGTAGAATCACCCAGTCAGCTTGAGTGGGCCAGGAATCCACACCATTACCATGGACGTTGGTCATTTGAAACAGAAGGTCTAGGCAGCAGACTTTGAGGAAAGTGCTCATCTAGTCCCTCACTGGACAGGGGAGGAGCAAGGATGGGAGAAGCCCTCCAGGGTGATCTCATGCCTCTCACTTCCACTCCAGTACAGCTCCCAGATACCCTTGAAAGTTTCAATTCTGTGATTCCTGTTAAAAGGATGGCACTGAGGGGAGGACACAGCACAAGCTATCTGCTAGAAAGCCTGAGGAGAACAAGTTTGGGCCCCAGGTTGGTCACTACTGATCCCACCTATGGGGCACAGAAGGGACCACATGCCCTCCCTTGGCACAATTACATACTCTGATCACCTCGGGGGTCTGCCTCTCTGGGGCCCCTGACCTGGACCCACAAACATTTGGAAGGTGTCCTTAAACAGTCGATTTCCTCTGCACAGCCCTCGCCATGAATCTTTCTCAAGGGCTTTGCGTCTTTCTTGCTTAGCAAAAGTTCTATTCTCAGTTGGGTACCAAATATGCCCCCAGCCTTCACATTCATGTCTAGGTCTGGAGGGAAATTCTTTCTTAGGTCAGAGGGCGATCAACCACTGAAAGACTGACACATCTTCCTACAATTTCACAAAATGGCAACCAGCCAAAGGTGGCTTTAACTTATGACTTGAAACAAGGGCCTGGCCCGTTCGTGACTCTGGTTCCCTGTTCTTTGCATGACATCCCTCTGAAGGAAGACATTGGCCAGGGAGAGAGAGGATGCTGACACTCCCACTTTAGGGGAAAGCTGTGCTTGGCAGTTGGTTAATTTTGTTTCCTCCTCATGATGTGCATGATGTCAGGAAATCAATGGATCTAACCCTTGCCTTCCTGTCCCTGTCCTGTCTCTGCAGTCTTATGCCTTCTTGTAGTGGAAGGCTTATGTTTCTGCAAGCAAGGGGCCTGGATTCATATGAAGAACTGCTCCTATGTCACATGCAAATGTTTTCTTATTTAATTCTTCAACAATCTTTTGAGAGAAGTGATATGATGTCCATTCTACAGATTAGGAGATTAAGGCTCAGGACAGTTCATCAACATTCCTAAGGTCACCTGGCAGGTAAGCAGTAGAGCCAGAATTTGAACCCAAGTCTGCAAACCTCAATGCTCATCTCCTTCAGATGAGACTGCAGCCTTGCAGTAGTTCTTGAGAATGAAATATCTCTGCATCATGGTTCCCTCTTCTGTGAGAAGAAAACGGTGATATGCCTATTTAATTTTTGCAAGTCAGTGAAGCTACCATCATCACTATTACTATTAGATACACAGTCTCGCTGCGCCACCCAGGCTGGAGTGCAGAGGTGTGATCACAGCTCACAGCAATCTTGACCTCCCAGGCTCATGCAGTTCTTCCACATAAGCCTCCCAAGTAGCTGTGACTACCAGTGCACCACTATGCCTAGCTAATTTTTTCTTTTCTTTTCTTTTTTTTTTTTTTGTAGAGATGGCATCTCATTTTCTTACTCAGCCTGGTCTCAATTTCATGGCTTCAAGTGATTCTCCCACCCTGGCCTCCCAAGGTGCTGAGATTACAGGCATGAGCTACTGCACCTGGCCCAGTGAAATTATTTAGATGGGTAAGTCAAGAAAGAAAAGAGTGAAGAACAATCAAAAGAACCAAAAAAAAAAAAAAAAAATGAGTGGAGTGGAGGCAGAGATGCCCAATTCAGGGCACATAGTAAGTGCTTAATAAATACAGGTGGGCTGGATGGATGAAACTCAAAGCAAATATGACCAAAGCCTACTAAACTGATGAGTGGGAATAGCCGGAGGGAGCTTTTCCAGAACACCTAGTTCAGGAACACTCCTCACAGCTTGAAAGAAGTACAATGTAGAATAAAGAAAAGGAAGTACTGTTGTTTCCAAGGTAGTAAATTTAGAGAGCGCAAGAGTCAGTCCAGATTAAAAATATAAATCTCTGCGGAAACAAGTAAATTGTGCATGATGAATCCATAAAAAAAATAACCAGGGGCGACATCTCCTGCCTTTGAGGCCAAGGTCAAGTGGGCCCTCCCCAGAATACCCGTGGGCTGAGTGAGCAGCGTGCTAAATCTTGGGTTCTGAATCCGGTGTTAAGTTGAGAAGGTTTTCATCCCCTCCTTCTTCAGCTCTTTGACATATTCATGCTCTGTATTATGGTTTTAGGGAGTTATCAGCTTGATAAACTACAGGAAACCCGCATGCATTTTACATCCAATTTATAGAGCCCCGACTCTTAACAGTGCCTAAATAATCCACGGTGAAGGCTGCTCAATGGGCCATGTAATCTATTTGGAGATGGTGTGCCCCGCTTGGAGACTGGCTGTGTGTCTGGCTTCCTTTTCCAAGGTTTCTCTGTCTGTGCTAGGGAAGGGACAAGGGATGCGGTTTTGGTACCCTGCTTGCCTGCAATCAAAACATTGATTTCTTCCCAGACAACCCACCAAGAGAGAAGGGCCCTCTTTCTGAGGCCAGGCAGCTGTTTCTTTCGAGTTTCTTCAGCCTCTGGCTCTTGTCCTAGGGCCTTGGATCTGGCTCCAAAGGCAGGGCAGGACTTGTGAGTGGCACCAGGCTCTGAATCTGACCCCACAGCCTCTTGGGAAGAACTGCAACCTTTTGCTGGTTGGTCTACCGGTGTTCAGATTGACTGGAAGACTGTCATGAACGCTGGGGGCTCTTTTTAGAGCACCACCGACATGTATCCCATAATCATAATCCTGATTAATTTCCCCATTTGGTACTGTGGTGACAGCTGGCCAGTGGGGGTGACACTTTCCCCATTTGGATTGCAGGTGTCCCTGGCACTCTCCAAGAACCTGGACTGATGTCCTGAGCTTCTCCCTCTTGCTAATGTTGGGGCAGAGGATATGAAGCGGCCACTCACCACCCACACCATACCACTGTCCTCTCTGCCTCCAGATGTGGCCTCTTCATCCCCTTCTTCTAGCCTCTTCAGACCCTGTCCTCTGGGCCTGATGCAGCATCTCCTGTTCCACCTGCCAGGAGATGGTCTGTTCCCCACAGACCTCCAGTCTTGAACATTCCTCTGCCATGTGCTGTACCTGATCAGCCAGTATCTCTGCAGGAAACAGTTGGCATGCTGGAACCGGGCGAGTTGAGAAGGTGTTTAACGCAAGGCCTGCCTTTATACAAAGGTGTGGGAAGAGTATAGGCTGGCCACGAAGTATAGTGAAGAACGCAAGACTGGCACTGGGGAGGTCTTACCCCTCACTGGGCTTAAGGAACAAGGGCTGGGGACAGTATCAGAACCAGCCCAGCAGGACTCACAGCCAGCTTGTAGCGGTCCCCCCTGGGAGGGGCGTAAGGAAGTAGACTTCACCACCTTTCATGGGCTGAGCTCAACAGGAAGCCAGAAGTTATGTGGGCTTGCTATTGTGCACATGTCCAGTCTCCAGGGGCTCATGGCAGAGAGGAAGATAGAAATTCCGTCTAGAGGGCAAAGCAGAAGAGATCCAGCAGAGCGTGTGCATCAAACCGTGTACACTGGCTGGGCACGGTGTCTCACACCTGTAATCCCAGCACCTTGAGAGGCTGAGGCAGGAGAGTCGCTCAAGCCGAGGAATTTGAGACCAGCCTGGGAAACATAGTGGGGCCCTGTCTCTACACAAAATAAGCAAAATTTAGCCAGGTGTGGTGATGTGCACTTGTAGTCCCAACTACTCAGGAGGCTGAGGCAGGAGGATCTCTTGAGTTCAAGAAGTCAAGACTGCAGTGAGCTGTGATTGTGCCACAGCACTCCAGCCTGGGCAACAAGGTGAGACCCTGTCTCTAAATAAAATATAATAATTTTTAAAAAGGCTTACATTGTGTTTTCAGAGGAGATTTTCACAGGTCTTTCCTATTGTAGGTAACTCACCTTCCCTCCACTAACGAGACAGGCTGTGGCGCAGTGCTGTGGTTCGGATGTTTACATCGTTTGGATGTTTGTCCCCTCACACCTCTGTTGAAATTTAATCCCCATGTTGAAGGTGGGGTCTAGTGCAAAGCATTTTGGTCAGGGGGCAAAATCACTCATGAATAGATTAATCCCCTTCCTGGCGGATGAGTGCATTTTTGTTCTAGTTCCTGCAAGAGCTGTTTGTTAGGAAGAACTGGGCTCCCTCTCCTCTCCTGCTTCCACTCTTGCCCTGTGATCTCTGCATGTACCAGCTGCCCTCCCCCTTCCACCAGGAGTGGAAGCAGCCTGAGGTCCTCCCCAGATGCCTAGTCTTCCAGCCAGCATCATCATGAGCAAATAAACCTTCTGCCTTTTTGAATTACCCAACTTCAGTTATTTATTTATAGCAACAAAAAGAAACAGAGAGCCTGCCCCGTGCGGCTCTCACTCCCCAGGGTTTGGGATAGCAAGATGTAAGTTCTGGTTGGCTCCATTGGTTGAAATAGCAATTTCAAACCAGGAAAGAGTCCTGAGTCCTTTCAGACTGAAACCCTACCCGTGTAAAACCTGAACTGGCTCAAGTAAGGCCATCTCAAAAGCATGCTCAGCATTAATCACAGGGCTCTCAGGATATTGCTAAGATAAAAATTTGAAGTTTACTTCCAGTGATTCCAGAGGAGGAAAAAGAGATGGTGCCCCTTGCCCTGTCCTGTGCTGTCCTACTACCCCCATGCACAGACACGCTGAGCTCAGGTGCCCAGGTCAACCTTTCCTGCTACCCTGCGCAGGGAACAGAGTGGGTGGCAGCACATCCTGGTTGGCGTCTCCAAGGTTTGCAATGTTGGGAGGGTATGCAACCACTGGATAGAGGCCAGAAATAAGTGAGCATGACAAAGACCTTGTGTGTGTGTGTGTGTGTATGAGAGAGAGAGAGAGAAAGAGAGAGAGAGAGGGAGAACTAGGCATGAGTTTTAGGCAGGGTAGAAGCAGGAAACACATGGAATCACGTCCTCCTTGTGGTCAGGGAGAGCAACCCATTGTTCGTGGAGTGCCTGCTGTGGACTTGGCCTGGTAACAGGCTCCCGGAGGTCATGTGATTTCACATTTATTGCACAACAAACCCATGAGGCATGCAGTGTTACCGAGTTTGAAAAAAGAAGACTGGGGGAATCAGGGTAGTTAGGTCATTTGCTCAGTGTTAAACAGCAAACACAAGGAAAAGTGTGGGTTCAGACCCTGCTCTCCTGACTCTACAAAGTCATTTACACTAGAGTTAATTTCACTCGGTCTGAGGAGAACACTCTATTCCGTTCTGTATTCCTTTCTGTTTGGTTCCTCTGCTGATGAATGAGCATGCATGCACATGTGTGTGTCTGTGTATGTGTTGGGTGCACAACATCAGAAGAAAAGAGGAGAAGAAAGTAAGCATACTATTCCTAATTATTTCCTTGTCCTGACCATAAATGCTTGGCTAGAATTCTGAAAGAACCTTTCAGTAATACATGTTGTAAGAGAGAAGTGGTGGGTCTCACATGTGTTGTGAACCTGGCTTTATACACAGCATCACTGGCATGGATGAATCCCTGGTGGCCTTCTGAGTTTTCTGAAAACTTTCATAGGTCAATACCAGGTTGATTTTCACTTAGAACTCCTGACCTCAAGTGACCTGCCCACCTTGGCTTCCCAAAGTGCTGGGATTTTAACTTAGAAGAGGCAGAAAATGGGCACAGGGGAGGCAGAAAGGGATCCAGGTGGAATAAGAGGTCTGGGCCAGGGAGTATCTCTGCACATGGCAAGATCTGGGAAATCCAAAATGCACAGCCTCTAAAGCAGGGGATCCTGCACACTCCTCTGGCTGTCCAAACTCTGTATGTCCAGGAGGTCAGTGCAGGGTTGGTAGGGGTCAAAGAAAAGCCCCTACTGGGAGAAGACTGGATGGGGATGAGTGTGGCAGAGTGGAAAGTGCTCTGGACTGAAGTCAGACTTGATTTGATACTCCCAGCTCTGACACCACTGCAAAGTCCCGAACCATGACCTTGAGAAGCTCTGTGGGTCTCAATTTTCTTCATGCTAAAATAAAAAGAGTTGTCTAATAGGGGGTCAGCAAACTATGGTCTTGGGGCCAAATCCAACACCTCACCCTGTTTTTGTAAATAAACATTGATTGGAGCACAACAATGCTCAATGTTTTACATCTTACCTGTGGCTACTTTCATACTACAATGGCAGAGTTGGTTCTCCCAGCAGAGGCCAGACGATCCATGAAACTTAAAATATTTACTCTCTGGCCCTTTGCAGAAAATCTTTGCCGACCTCTGGCCTAGATGATTTCTAGGGCCCTCCTGGTTGTGGGATCTGAGATCAGGCATTAAGCCTTATCAGGCTTCGCATTTCACATGCTCCAGGAGAGTGGCAGAAGGAAAGTCTGTAGATGCCCTTAGACCTAACTTGGAGGCGGCCTTGCAGACAGTTTCCACATACCCCAGCTTCCCTCATGGCCCCTCTGTTTTGGGATGCCACAGCTAAGGAACCACAGCAGCCCTCCAGTGATACAGGACAGAAGCTGGCAAGTAACTGACTCCGCTGCCTCACTCTCCATGCAACAAATCTGAGATTTGCCCAGTTGGATAAAGCCCCATTGGCCCACCCAGAAAACTGCCCATTAGCTCCACCTTGGGGGCTTTCTTCCCTTCCCTGTCTCCCTTCTCCATTCCCTCCTTTGCTTCCTGAGTTCACCTCCCCATCAATTTGTCTCTGAGTGCGCTCTGGGGAAACCCCAGTGAAGCCATGACATGCAGCTAATAAGCACATGTTGTGCTTGTCAGCAATCATCTGCCTGTGTTACTAACCATACTCCGCTACGACAAGCAACGTAGGAAAATTTAGCAAATTAAAAAAAAGAAAACTTGCAACAAAAATAAAGGCATATGGTTCTAGAAGATGAGACTGAATTATAATTTTTGCTTGGTGAACTTGGGTAACATATGGACCTCAGTGTCTTTGTCTGTAAAATTAGAGGGCCAGATTGCATAAGTCCCTAGATACCTACCAGTTCCAAAATGCTGTAAAATTGGATCAAGGGCGTCTTGCTAATCTGTTGGCAATAAGTAAAAGCAGATATATATTCACAATGTTAACCACTGAGGTTTTTTTCTGTGATAACAGCTTATGTTTTGTCTTTTTCTAATATGATAGTGGGAGGTGAGAAGGTCATCAATATTAAGGAAGGCCCAAGCTCCGAATCACCCAGTAACCTTCACCTCTTACTTGAGTAAATCCTCCTGTTCCCCTATTATTCCCCCACCCCACTCCCCACCACTGACCTCACCTCTCCACTCTTCTGAGCACCCAGTTGAGAAAATCATGACTAGCATATAGCCGAAAAATGGTAGGTCTAATCCTATGTGACTTGGCTTCTGCAAGTAGGAAAGTTTGGGGAAGTCTGCCCAGAAAGTCTTAAAAAACTTGGTAATCTGGGACATTTACAAACTCTATGTTTGTAAATTGCACCCTTTATCCCAAAACTCAAGGATTTTGAGGAAACTTGTGTTCATTTAATCATAATAAATATTAAAGGCAAATATTTATTAAGCACTGATTATGTGCCAGACACAGCTGTGAACTGGGAATACGATGGTAAGAAGGCAGTTATTGACTAAGCCATGGAGTAAATAATCTCTCAAATAAATGCCGCATTGCAAACCATGATAATATTCTGTGGAAAGAGTCCAGGGAGGTGGGAGGTGTGTGATGGGGCCCAAGGCCAGCTGGGGAGGTGAGTGATGGGGAGGAGATGCTGGAGTTGAGATCTGGAAGGAGTGGGCATCAGAGAGTTGGAAGGACCTTAGGGGTGTCAGGAACCTGAGGACAGAAAGGTGATGAGAGGAACAAAAAGTAGACCAGATGTAATCCCAGCCCTGTGGGAGGCCGAAATGGGTGGATCATGAGGTTAGGAGTTCAAGACCAGCCTGGCCAAGATGGTGAAAGCCCGTCTCTACTAAAAATACAAAAATTAGCTGGGCATGGTGGTGGGCGCCTATAGTCCCAGCTACTTGGTAGGCTGAGGCAGAGAATTGCTTGAACCCTGGAGGCAGATGTTGCAGTGAGCCAAGATTGTACCATTGCATTCCAGCCTGGGCGACAGAGTGTGACTCTGTCTCTAAAAGAAAAAGAAGACCAGAGTGGCCCAGGCACATGAGGGCGAGAGAGGAGTGGGAGCTGGAGAAGCAGAGGCAGGGGAGCAATCCTCCGTCCTTTAATCTGTTCATCTGTTCGTTTGTTTGTTCGTTCATTCATTCATTCATTCGGAAAACATTGACTGAATTCCTGTTGCACTCTGGGCTCTCCTCTATGCTTGCAGCTATAGCAGCAAGTGAGGCAGTCTTTGCCCTCAAGCAGCTCACATTCTAGTGGAGAAGACAGAGCACAATCAGGTAAACGAATAAATACCTCATATGATTCAGGTGGATGCAAGTACAGTGAAATACAAAACAGTAGAGGAAGGGTTGGCAGGATGCCCCAGTGAGATGGGGAGGAGGAGAAATTTTAGAGGGAGTGGTCAGGGGTTATCGAGTGGAAACCACTGTGGTGACCTGACTTGCGATGGTTGTTTTGATTCCATGAAAAGCATGAACAGTGCTGGCCTCCTTATCTCCTTAGTAAGCCAAGAGAAGCAGAGAGCAAGAATTCCTTACTCATTCTGGCTAATCGAAATTAACTGGGAAGTGCAGGATTTTTAAGTCCTCTGATTAAAAAAAAATTTTTTTGTTCAACTTTTTAAGTTCAGGGATATATGTGTAGGGATGTACAGGTTTGTTACATAGGTAGACGTGTGCCATGGTGGTTTGCTGCACAGATCAACCCATCAGCAAGGTATTAAGCCCAGCATGCATTAGCTATTTTTCCTAATGCTCTCCCTCCTCCTCACCCACCCCCAGTAGGCCCCAGTGTGTGTTGTTCCCCTCCTTGTGTCCATGTGTTCTCATCATTTAGCTCCTACTTAAAAATGAGAATATGCAGTGTTTGGTTTTCTGTTCCTGCATTAGCTTGCCAAGGATAATGGCTTCCAGCTCCATGCATGTGCCTGCAAAGGACATGATCTTGTTCCTTTTTATGGCTGTATAGTATTCCATGATGTATATGTACCACATTTTCTTTATCCAGTCTATCATTGATGGGCATTTGGGTTGATTCCATGTCTTTGCTATTGTGAATAGTGCTGTAGTGAACATAGGCATGCATGTGTTTTTATAATAGAATGATTTATATTCCTTTGGGTATATACCCAGTAAAGGGATTGCTGGGTCAAATGGTATTTCTGCCTCTAGACTTTGAGGAATCACCACACTGTCTCCCACAATGGTTGAACTAATTTACACTTCCACCAATAGTGTAAAAGTATTCATTTTTCTCTGCAGACTTGTCAGCATCTGTTGTTTTTGACTTTTAAATAATAGCTATTCTGACTGGCATGAGAAGGTATCGTATCTCATTGTGGTTTTGATTTGCATTTCTCTGATTGTCACTGATGTTGAACTTTTCTTCATATATTTGTCAGCTACTTGTACGTATTCCTTTGAGAAGTGTCTGCTCATGTGCTTTGCCCACTTTTTAATGGGGTTGTTTGCTTTGTTCTTGTAAATTTGTTTAAGTTCCTTGTAGACTCTGGATATTAGACCTTTGTTGATGGATAGATTTCAGAAATTTTCTCCCGTTCTGTAGGTTGCTTGTGTTCTGATGCTAGGTTCTTTTGCTGTGCAGAAGCTCTTTAGTTTACTTAGATCCCATTTGTCAAATTTGGTTTCTGTTGCAATTGCTTTCGCTGTTTTCATCATTAAATCTTTTTGCCCATGCCTATGTCCTGAATGGTATTGCCTAGATTTTCTTCTAGGGTTTTTATAGTTTGGGGTTTGCATTTAAATCTATAATCCATTGTGAGTTAATTTTTGTATAAGGTGTAAGGAAGAGGTCCAGTTTCAATTTTCTGCATACGGCTCGCCAGTTCTCCCAGGACCATTTATTAAATAGGGAATCCTGGACCCAGCACAGTGGCTCATGCTTGTAATCCCAGCACTTAGGGAGGCCGAGGCAGGCGGATCACGAGGTCAGGAGTTCAAGACCAGCTTGGCCAAGAGACCAGCATGGCCAATATGGTAAAACACCATCTCTACTAAAAATACAAAAATTAGCTGGGTGTGGTGACAGGCACCAGTAATCCCAGCTACTCAGGAGGCTAAGGCGGGAGAATTGCTTGAACTTGGGAGGCAGAAGTTGCAATTAGCTGAGATCATGCCATTGCACTCCAGCCTGGGTGACAGTGAGATTCTGACTCAAAATAATAATAATGATAATAATAATAATAATAATAATAATAATAGGGAATCCTTTCCCCACTGCTTTTTTTTGTCAGGTTTTTTGAAGATCAGATGGTTGTAGGTGTGCAGTCTTATTTCTGAGTTCTCTATTGGTTTCATTGGTCTATGTTTCTGTTCTTGTACCAGTACTATGCTGTTTTGGTTACTGTAGCCTTGTAGTATAGTTTGAAGTTGGGTAGTGGGATGACTCCAGCTTTGTTCTTTTTGCTTAGGATTGTCTCGGCTATTTAGGCTCTTTTTTTGGTTCCATATGAATTTTAAAATCGTTTTTTCTAATTCTGTGAAGAATTTCAGTGGTAGTTTAATGGAATAACATTTAATATATTAATTACTTTGGGCACTATGGCCATTTTCACAATATTGATTGATCCTATCCATGAGCATAGAATATTTCTCCATTTGTTTGTGTCCTCTTTGACTTTTTTGACCAGTGGTTTGTAGTTCTCCTTGAAGAGGTCCTTCACTTCCCTTGTTGACTATATTCCTAGGTATTTTATTCTGTTTGTAGCAATTGTGAAAGGGAGTTCATTCATGATTTGGCTCTCTGCTTGCCTTTTGTTGGTGTATAGAAATGCTAGCAATTTTTGCACATTGATTTTGTATCTTGAGACTGCTGACATTGCTTATCAGCTGAAGAAGCTTTTGGGCTAAGATTATGGGGTTTTCTAGATATAGGATTATGTCATCTGCAAACAAAGATAATTTGACTTCCTTCTTCCTATTTGAATGTGCTTTATTTCTTTCTCTTGCCTGATTGCCCTGACCAGAACTTCCAATACTATGTTCAATAGGAGTGGTGAGAGAGGGCATTCTTGTCTTGTGCTGGTTTTCAATGGGAATATTTCCAGCTTTTGCCCATTCAGTATCATGTTAACTGTGGGTTTGTCATATATGATTCTTATTATTTTGAGGTATTCAATACCTAGTTTATTGAGAATTTTTAACATGAAGGGATGTTGTCTTTAATAAAAAGACCTTTTCTGAATCTATTGAGATAATCATGTGGTTTTTGCCTTTAGTTCTGTTTATGTGATGAATCACATTTATTGTTTTGCATATGTTGAACCAAACTTGCATCCCAGGGATGAAGCCAACGTGATGGTGATCAATAAGCTTTTTGATGTGCTGCTGGATTCAGTTTGACAGTATTTTTTTGAGGATTTTTGCATCAATGTGCATCAATGATATTGGCCTGAAATTTTTGTTGTTGTATCTCTGCCAGGTTTTGGTATCATAATGATGCTGACCTTATAGAATGAGTTCGGGAGGAGTCCCTCCTTTTCAATTTTTTGGAATAGTTTCAGTAGAAATTGTACCAGCTCTTCTTTTTATTTCTGATGGAATTCAGGTATGAATCTCTGTGGTCCTGGGCTATTTTTGGTTGGTAGGCCATTTACTGCCTGAATTTCAGAACTCATTGTTGGTCTGTTTGGGGAATCAATTTCTTTCTGGTTCAGTCTTGGGAGGGTGTATGTGTCTAATAATTTATATATTTCTTCTAGATTTTCTAGTTTATGTGCATAGAGGTGTTTATAGCATCCTCTGATGGTTGGTTGTATTTCTGTGGGGTCAGTTGTGATATCCCCCTTATCATTTCTGATTGTGTTTATTCGATTCTTTTCTATTTTCTTCTTTATTCGTGTAGTTAGAGGTCTATATATTTTATTAAGTTTTCAAAAAACCAGCTTCTGGGTTTCATTCATTTTTTGATGGGTTTTTCATGTCTTTATCTTCTTCAGTCCAGCTCTGATCTTGGTTATTTCTTGTCTTCTGCTAGCTTTGGGGTTTGTTTGCTCTTGGTTCTCTAGTCCTTTTAGTTATGATGTTAGGTTGTTAACTTGGGATCGTTCCAGCTTTTTGATGTGGGCATTTAGTGTTATAAATTTCCCTCTTAACATTGCTTTAACTGCATCTCAGAGATTCTGGTACATCATCTCTTTGTTTTCATTAGTTTCAAATAGCTTCCTGATTTCTGCCTTAATTTCGTTATTTACCCAAGAGTCATTCAGAAGCTGGTTATTCAATTCCCATATGGTTGTGTGGTTTTGAGTTAATTTCTTAATCTTGAGTTCTAATTTGATTGTGCTGTGGTCTGAAAGACTGTTATGAGTTCAGTTCTTTTACATTTGCTGAGGAGAGTTTTACTTTCAATTATGTGATCAATTTTAGAGTAAGTGTCATGTGGTGATGAGAAGAATGTATATTCCATTGTTTTTAGATGGAGAGTTCTGTAGATATCTATCAGGTCCACTTGATCCAGAGCTGAGTTCACGTCCTGAATATCTTTGTTAATTTTCCATCTCAGTAATCTATCTAATATTGTTGGTGAGGTGTTAAAGTCTCCCACTATTATTGTGGGAGGGAGCTCAAGTCTCTCTGTAGATCTCTAAGCACTTGCTTTATGAAACTGGGTGCTCTTGTGTTGGGTGCACATATATTTAAGATAGTTAGCTCTTCTTGTTGAATTGAACCCTTTACTGTCATGGCAATGCCCTTTGTTGCCTTTTTTGATTTTTGTTGATTTAAAGTCTGTTTTGTCAGAAACTAGGATTGCAACCCTTGCTTTTTTCTGTTTTCCATTTGTTTGTTAAATTTTTCTCCATCCCTTTATTTTGAGCCTATGTGTGTCTTTGTACATGAGATGGGTCTCTTGAAGACAGCATACTGATGGGTCTTGTCTCTACCTAGTTTGCCATTCCATGTCTTTTAACTGGGGCATTTAGCCCATTTACATTTAGGGTTAGTATTGTTACATGTGAATTTGATCTTTTCATCATCATGCTAGCTTCTTTACATAGTTGCTTCATAGTCTCACCGGTTTGTATACTTCACTGTGTTTTTGTAGTGGCTAGTAACAATTTTTCCTTTCCACATTTAGTGCATCCTTCAGGAGCTCTTTCAAGGCAGGCCTGGTGGTGACGAATTCCCTCAGCATTTGCTTGCCTAAAAAGAATCTTATTTCTCCTTCGCTTATGAAGTTTAATTTGGCTGAATATGAAATTCTGGGTTGGAAATCCTTTTCTTTAAGAATGTTAATTTGGTCCTCTATCTCTTCTGGCTTGTAGGGTTTCTGCTGAGAGGTCTGTTGTTAGTCTGATGGGTTTCCCTTTGTAGGTGACTTGGCCTTTCCCTCTGACCGCCCTTAACATTTTTTCTTTCATTTCAACCTTGGAGAATCTGAAGATTATGTGTCTTGGGATTGATCTTCTCGTGGAGTACCTTACTGGGGTTCTCTGCATTTCCCAAATTTGAATGTTGGTCTGTCTTCTTAGATTGGGAAAGTTCTCCTGGATGATATCCTGAAATATGTTTTCTAACTTGGTTCCATTCTCCCTGTCTCTTTCAGGTACCCTAATCAGTTGTAGGTTCACTCTCTTTACATAATCCCATATTTCTTGGAGACTTTGTTCATTCCTTTTCTTTCTTTTTTCTGTATTCTTGGTTGCCTGTCTTATTTCAGAAAGATAGTCTACAAGCTCAGAGATTCTTTCCTCTGCTTGGTCTATTTTGCTATTGATACCTGAGAAGTTCGTATGTTGTGTTTTTCAGCTCCATCAGGTAGGTTATGTTTCTCTCTAAATGGGCTATTCTGGCTATCAGTTCCTGTATTGTTTTATCACGATTCTCAGCTTCTTTGCATTTTATTACAACATGCTCCTTTAACTCAGCGAAGTATGTTATTATCCACCTTCTGTAGCCTACTTCTGTCAAGTCAGCCATCTCAGCCTCAGCTCAGTTCTGTGTCCTTGCTGGAGAGGTGTTGGAGTCATTTGGAGGAGAAGAGACATTCTAGCTTTTTGGGTTTTCAGCACTTTTGTGCTGATTTTTTCTCATCTTATCTACCTTTGATCTTTGAGGCTGCTGACCTTTGAATGAGGTTTTTGTGGGATCTCTTTTGTTAATGCTGTTGTTGTTGTTTTCTGTTTATTTGTTTTTCTTTTAACAGTCAGGCCACTGTTCTGTAGGACTGTTGCAGTTTGCTGGGGGTCTGCTCCAGACCCTAGTTGCCTTGGAGTTTTTTGTACCCAGAGATATCACCAGTGAAGTCTGCAAAATAGCAAAGATGACAACTTGCTCCTTCCCCTGGAGGCTCCATCCCAAGGGGATACTGACTTGTTGTCTGCCCGAGCGCACCTATAGGGGGTGAATGGAGATCCCCGTTGGGAGGTCTCACCCAGACAGGAGGAACAGGATTGGGGATGTGCTTAAAGAAGCAGTCTGGCTGTTTTTTGGTAGAGCAGATGTGCTGCATTATGAGGAACCCTTCCTCATCCAGACCATTTGGATTCTCCAAAGCTGGCAGGCTGGAATGGCTGAGTCAACCAAACCACAGAGATTGCAGCCACCCCTGTCCCTGGGAGCTCCGTTCCAGGGAGAGATCAGAGCTCTATCTGTAGAACCCTGGCTGAAGCCCCAGCAGTGGCTGAAGCCTCTGCAGGGAGGTCTCACCTAGTAAGAAGGAATGGATGGGGTCCTACTTAAAGAAGCAGTCTGGCCATGATCTGGCAAGGCAGCTGTGATGCCCTGGAGGACCCTTCCTTGTCCAGACCATTTGGATTCTCCAAAGCTGGCATGCTGGAATGGCTGAGTCTATTGAACTGCAGAGATGGTGGCTGCCCCTCCCCCTGGGAACTTGGTCCCATCTCAGGCAGACTCCAGCCTACTGCCATTGGCTAACAGAAATTCCAAGCCATGGGTCTTAACTTGTGAGGTGCCATGGAAGTGGGGCCCATGGAACAATGTTGCTTGCCTCTCTGGATTTGGCCCCCTTTCTGGGGATATGTATGGATACATCTGCCACCTTGATGGAGATCCTAGAGCCGGAGTGTGTAAAACTCCTGGTTCTCTGTGTGTGCCTGAGCGGCTGCTCTGCCAAGACTCCACACAGCTCTGTGTATCAGACCCAGGCCATGGTGGTGTGGGCTCATGAGGGGATCTCGTGAGGGGTTGCAAAGATCTGTGGGAGAAGTATGATTTCCCAGGTGGAGTAACACAATCATTCACTATTTCCTTTGGTGGGGCCTGGTTCCCACCCTGCTTTTCTTCGTTCTCAGAGGGTCGAGTTGTATACCTAGTCACTCTCAATGTGAGACCCTGGGTATTTCAGTTGAAGGTGCTGACTTCACTCGCCCCTTTCATCTCTGTAAGTGCCACAGACTGCAGCTGCTTCTAATTGACCATCTTGGCCCTGAATTTCTATACCAATTTTAAAGTTTTTATGGATTTATTTGTATTTACTTTTCAGGATTGTTTTGGTAGAGATGGGGTCTCACTATGTTGCCCAGGCTGGTCTCAAACTCCTGGGCTCAAGCAATCCCCCTGCCTCAACCTCCCAAAGTGCTGGCATTACAGGCGTGAACCACACATGGCCTGTATTTATTTTTTAATCCCAGAAAATGTAGGACCTTGGTTGAGAGAGGAAACCCCAACGGAGCAGGCTATGGATACGGAACTCAAAGACAGAAGTGAGTGGGAAGCATCTCTGTGCCATGTCTCTGGTTGCCCTTGGACAGAGAGATGAACTTGAGCTGCGCTCCTCAGCTGAGGCTGAGCAGACATAAGCCAGGAGATGAAGGGGCCGAGGTTGAGGCCCTGACAAGTTCAGCAGCTTCCCTGCAGCTATTCCGAGAGTGGGAGGCAGCTAGAAAAAGGCATCAGCCTCGGGGGCTGTCACAAGTGGAAGATCTAGCACCAGAGGGAAGAGAGGTTTTATGGTTCCTTTTTGGAGTCAGTTTTTCTACGGATTCAATGTTCTGTGGTGGTGTCTGTGCCTGACCATGAGCACCAACCCGCAGGTATCAACTTTAAGCCTAAGCAGTTGGGATGCCAGCATCTACCTAAGCCTCTTTCTCTAGAGTCTGGTATTAGGAAAAACATTTCATGAGTCTCCAGAGAGAGCTTCTGACCCCAGTAGCTCTCCTGAAGATTTCCCTTAGTGTCTAGTTTCTAGGTTAAAGGGTGGGCTGGTGAGAGAGACAGAGACAGAGGGAGGGAGAAAGGAAAGAAAAGAGAGTATAGGGACAGACGGAGAGAGGGAGACAGGGGTGTGGGAGTGCGTGTACACACACACACACACACACACACACACACACACAAAACTAAAATTCACAATCTGTCTTGGAGTTATTTTTTTTGTTTTTATTTTTTGAGACAGAATCTCTCTCTGTTGCCCAGGCTGGAGTACAATGGCATGATCTCGGCTCACTGCAACCTCCATCTCCCAGGTTCAAGTGATTCTTATGCCTCAGCCTCCCAAGTAGCGGGATTATAGGCCTACACCATCACACCCAGCTAATTTTTGTATTTTTAGTACAGATGGGGTTTCACCATGTTGGCTGGGCTGGTCTCGAACCCCTGATCTCAAGTGATTTGCCCGCCTTGGCCTCCCAAAGTGCTGGAATTACAGGTGTGAGCCATCGTGCCCAGCCTGTCTTGGGGATTACATGGACTCAAAATAAGGCTCAACTTACAGATCACCCCTGAAACAACCAAAGTGCTTTTTCTATTCTCTTATCAAACAGAAATCAACACAGAGGTCTTCTGTGACCAAATGTAGGGGTTTCTCCCCATCAGCAAGTAAGCAATCAGTTCTGCAGTGAACACCAGCTGGGCATCCTCCAATCCACTTCACTTCTGATGCTATCTACCTGGAGATAGTGTCAGCCCCTACTCTTGATGCCAATCACAGGCCCCAGGTTGTTTTAACCTGTGCTTGACTGACCAGGTATAAATCAGGGTTCCCACAACCCCCTCTTTGGGTCTAATTAATTTGCTAGAGTGGTTCACAGAACTTAGGGGATCACATTTACAGGTTATTATAAAGGATAGTACAAAGAACACTGATGAAGACATGCACAGGGCAAGGTGTAGGGGAAAAGGCACAGATGCCTCCTGGGACACCACCCTCCAGGAACCTCCAGGTGTTCAGTTACCTAAGATCTCTCAGAACCATGACCTTTTGGGTTTTTATGGAGGCTTCATTACATAGCCATGATTGATTAAACCACTGGCCATTGGCGATCAATTTAACCTTCAGCCTCTCTTCTCTCCCAAGAGGCTGGGGGTGGGGCTTAAACTCTCAACCCTCTAATCCTGCCTTCCTCTTTCTAGCGTCCAACTCCCAACCCAGGGATACCCAGGGGCTCCCAGCCACCAGTTCATTGGCATACAAGAAGACATCACTCCGGAGATTCTAAGGATTTCAGAAGTTGTATGCCAGGAAACAGGGCTCAAAGAACAAAAATATATTTTACAATAGCACATTCTGTCTGCTCTGTATTTTTATGTGATTGTTGGCATGCAGTTCACATATACTAGATTGACCATGTGGCTTTTAAGTTAAAATATTAGTATCTTTTAAGCTATTAGCAAATTGTTTAAGGTTGTGTTCCTTTGTTCTTTTTTCTCACCATTAGAAGCCCTGCAGGTTGTTTACAGCCCTAGAATTATATAACAAGGAATGTACACGGAGACCCATGGCCAAGGTCACATGCAATAGGTACTCATGTCATAGGACAAGTCTTGGGATGTTGTGACAATAGCTCTGGGTGCACTAGTTTGAAATCAAGATTGTTTAATATCATCCAATTTTTATGCCTTCAGGAGAGAAAATCCAATTGGCAAAATACATTTATTGGGAAAATACATTTTAGAATGGTGTCTTTGTTGAGCGTTACTAGAAAGGCTTGTTAATGGAAGTGGCCTTAGGAAGAACATGCTCTAGGATTTGGGGAATGTGGCTTCCTGGGCAGGGAGTCCTCCAGGCACATTCTCCTCTTTGTCTACCATGACCCTCATTAGGGAATACTCAGCAGGGGTTTGGACCTCCTGCTCAAATCAGGAAAGCAGGAGTGGGGGTGGGGCGGAGGGAGAGGAAGGAAGCCTGGATCGGGGACTCAGGAACCTTCCTTAAAGCCAGTGTTTCAGTGACAAAGTCAGACTCCTCTGCTGTCCTCCTCGACCTCCCTAGTTGAGAGCCACCGGGGGTCCCACTAAGTCCCTGCCCCACTGCTTCATGGCCCTCAGCACACAGAAGGGTGCTGGGCCCTCATGTGCCATGCTGCTGGCAGGGCCAGCCCAGCTCCAGCCCACAGGGTACAGCTGGCTCTGGGAATGCCGCCCGCACAAGGAGGGGCCGTGTCAGGGTGGTGAGCACCCCTTCCAAAAAACCTGGCCGACTGTCCTGGGTGACCTGTGGAATAGTGGTGCCATCTGATGGCCGAGACAGGGAACAAACTGGGGACACACAGAGGGACAGCATGGACAAACAGATAAGCCCGGCAGCCCCCAGCTCGGGTCCAGCTCTGTGGCTTTGTCAGAGACCTGTGAACCACAGCAACTCCATCTTAAATAGGAGCTGGGTAAAATGAGACCTACTGGGCTGTATTCCCAGATGGTTAAGGCGTTCTAAGTCACAGGATAAGATGGGAGGTCAGCACAAAATACAGGTCAGAAAGTCCTTGTTGATAAAACAGGTTGCAGCAAGGAAGCCAACCAAAACCCACCAAAACCAAGATGGCGACAAGAGTGACCTCTGGTGGTCACTGCTCCACTCCCACCAGCGCCGTGACAGTTTACAGATGCCATGGCAATGTCGGGAAGTTACCCTATATGGTCTAACTGGGGAAGCGTGAATAATCCACCCCTCGTTTAGTATATCATCAAGAAATAACCATAAAATTGGGCGACCAGCAGCCCTCGGGGCTGCTCTGTGGAGTAGCTAATCTTTTATTCCTCTACTTTCTTAATAAACTTGCTTTCACTTTGCACTGCGGACTCCCCAGAATTCTTTCTTGCGTGAGATCCAAGAACCTGCTCTTGGGGTCTGGATTGGGATCCCTGTCCTGTAACAGATTGGCAGGTTTAACCTCAGCCCCGCAGCTCTGATGAGGCTGCTCTGAAAGCACTGGCTGCTGGGCTGGAGTCCACGGGGTGCAGTGCGGAGAAAGAGGGACATGGAATCCTCCAGAAAATATCTGAGGGGGCCCACTATCTGCTCACTTAGGTAGAGTTGGAGGGGTAAGGAGTGTTGTGGGGACCGGTGATCAGAGAACAGAATAGAACTCTCGACCCCAGTGAATCTGCACTCCACTTGAGATTCGCTGTGAATCTGCCCTCTTGAACCTGGGCAAACAGTTCAAGATTAATTCATGGAAAATGGCACCAAGGTGATGTCATAAATGTAGTGTGTGCTGCTGCAGCCTGAAGCACCATGGGTGTTCCTGGAAAGGGGACAAAAGAGGAGAAGCCAGCCAGGAGTGTATGGAGGAGACGTGAGCCTGGGCAGGACCGCATGGAGGAGAGGAGTTGGGGCCTGCACCACTGGAGTCTGGCTGAACCCTCTGAAAAAGCCAGCGGTGTTTGATAAACTTCTTCCTGGGTCTGCTGGTCTTGCTTTTTTTCCATGTATTTTCTTCCTAGCCTTAATGATTGTCACACCACCTAAGACAGGGGGTGTTCAATCTTTCGACTTCCTTGGGCCACATTGGAAGAATTGTCTTGGGCCGTACATAAAATACACTAACACTAACGACAGCTGATGAACTAAAAACAAACAAACAAACAAAACTAAAAATCTCATAATGTTTTAAGAAAATTTATGAATTTTTGTTGGGCCATATTCAAAGCCGCCCTGGGCTGCATGCAGCCCATGGGCCGCAGGTTGCACAAGCTTGCCTTAGGAAGTGATGACTTTGAAGAACATACTCAGGGGGAGCAATTGCTCCCCGGGCTGGTCATGGCTCTGATTCCAGAGCAGCCTTGGAGAGCAGATGAGGTCTGCAGAGATGGGGCTGAAGCGGGAAGTGGGGGCAGAAGGTGTTCTAGGTCAGAGGACTTGAGGGGTAGCTCTGAACCCAGAGGGCTCTGGAGCCCATGAGTCAGGGAAGACAGGACCTGTGTGGCTACAGGTGGGTGGCGTGGGAACAGGTCACTGACATCTTGAAGGCAGGGAAGAATGTCCTCCCTGTTCTGAGGCCCCTTCTCCTTTTTTCCTCCTGTCCTCCTTGCTCTCTTCCTTTTTTTTTTTTCAAATCTTCTTTCTCCCTTTTTTTGCTGTTTGCTATAAAATCCCTGTCTTGGCTAAGTCCTTGACTGGGGAAAAAGTAAAGTTCAAATTCCTTAAAACTAGCCAGACTTTCAAATTTTTTTTGGCAACAGTTACTCCCTGCAAGAAAAATATACCAGTGTCAATCACCCGTAGGAAGTTTTGGGCCATTTTGTGCAGGGTTTCCTCATAGCAGGGTATAACCAGGGGAGCTGTGAATCTGCCTTCTTAGACCAAGCCAGCAGTTTCTTCTCAAAATGACTCTTGGCTGGGTGTGGTGGCTCATGCCAGTAATCCCAGCACTTTGGGAGGCCAAGGCAGGTGGATCATCTGAGGTCAGGAGTTCGAGACCAGCCTGGCCAACATGGCAAACCTCGTCTCTATTAAAAATACAAAAATTATCAGGGCATGGTGGTGGGTGCCTGTAATCCCAGCTACTCTGGAGGCTGAGGCAGGAGAATCACTTGAACCTGGGAGCAGAGGTTACAGTGAGCTGAGATGGCACCACTTCACTCCAGCCTGGACGAAAGAGCGAAAGTCTGTCTCAAAAATAAAAAAATTTTAAAAAAAGACTCTTATTGTCTTTAGAGCCACTGGATGTGGGGTCCAGAGCAGCAGGAGAGGAAGGGAGTCACCCCAAGACAACACTTGTTCTATGATGTGGAGTTCAGGGCTCTGAGGCCTTGGGGGATGAAGTCATTGAATTTGCTCAGGAAACTTCACTGCTTGAAGGAAAATTTAGGGGGATCTTATTACAGAAGAAATAGTACTATCCTGTCATTCAGCTGTTGTATCATTGTGGATTCTGAATTTACCTAAGGCCAGCCACACCTATATGATCTGTATTCTAGAATGAGTATTGAGGCACTTGCAGATTGGCTTCAGGTATGAGTCATTTCTGTCCCCTGGTCAATGCTGAATAAACTGTTTGCGGTAAAGTATTTTTCTTCTACTGGGGCCAAATGACAGTCAAAGACCAGAGTGACCCATCAGGAATGGATTGAATCCCATATTGCAGAGCAGGGCAGACGTTTCCTCCTCCTCAAAGGCCAACCTGATGCAATGTAGGGAAGAGAGAGCGAGGGTGTGGGCTTGAACCTGGCCTCCCCCTGCTGCCTGGTGAGTGACGTCAGGCATGTGGCATCACTATCTGACCCTCACTTTTCTCATCTATAAAATGGGCTGAAAACCCCATCGGAATGTTGAAAAGGTTCAGTTTGACAGGTAATATATGTAAAAGCTGTAAGGACAGGCTATTAAAATTCAAATTTTGACCCAGATGTGAAATATTAGATGCTCAATTGAGTGTGAGAACATGTCACTCAGGAGAAGTCTTTAAAATGCCAACTTGAAAACACAGACCCTGGAACCCCTTCCCCAGGATGAGAATATAAAGGGGTCAGGGGCATGTTGGGGAGAGAGGCAAGGATGAGGGGATTTCTGCAGTTGCCATCTGTGGGGTCCCCACTCTGCCCTTCAAAAGTCAAGGGTTGTTGGTGCTGTCTCTTTCACTCAAGATGGGCACAGTAGCCCATACCTGTAATCCCAGCACTTTGGGAGGCGTAGAAGTATTCCTGGAGGACAGGAGGTTCAGACCAGCCTGGGCAACATAGTGAGACTCAATCTCCACCAAAACAAAACAAAACAAAAAATGAGAGTGACAGAGGAGAAGGAGAGGCAGAGAGAACTCCCTTAGCAAGACAGCCTGCACAGGTAGGGATGTGTTTCCTGGGGGCTCCAGGCTTGGGGCTTGGCTTGCTGCTAGGGCATTAAGTGATCTGTGTGGGATAGAGGAGCAGAGGTTGCGTGAAGAAGAAATTCTCTATCCAAAGGTGGAGCAAGGACTCTGTAACTTTCCCCTATGAATGACATTTAGGTCACTTGGACCTGTTTTGAGTCCTGTCCAAGAGGACCTCCTAGGTGTAGCGTGGTCTGCTGAAGGACAGCCTCATTCACATCTGAGTAGTAGGATGCTCAGATCTGGAGAACCCCAGCTTGGGAATCCCCAAAGGACCCATGGAGATGCCCATCAGAGTCCACTTTCACCAGCTACCTGCAGGAAAGCAGGGATGCATCCACCCAGGTGAGAACGGTCCTATTCTTCACCTCTCCCCTTTAATCCCCATCCCGTCCACCTCCTTCAAACCCTGGCAGGCTCCCAAACAGCAGCTAGTGAACGGGGGAGGAGACTGGTGGAGAAAGAGATTGGAAGCAGCTATTGCCTCCCCAAAGGCTGGCTGCCCACCTGTAGGCTTTATCAAGGAGGATAATGGAGAGTGAAGTGTGGGTTAGTGTTTTGGGTAGGACACTTTTCAAACTGAGGAAACATGCTCTGTGACTCAGTGAATACGAGACTATCTCTAAGCTAAAAGTGAACAAAGACAAGTCATCGACTTGATGAGTTTTCATCTGGGGCAGAGGAAAAGTCTCCCTTGCTCAATAAGCTTTAACAAGTTAGTGGGAGAAAAAAATAGAGGTGTGCTTTGATCCTATTCCACCAGTGGAGCTTGTCCAACATGCCAGTCCTACAGGAATAAGGCTGGCTTTTGGCTTAAGGGACTGGCAATGATGTGGAGTGGGAGGAGACTTAGTATCTGCTTTATTTGCAACCACAGGTTAAAGATAGAAAAATTATTCTCAAAGCATTAATAGATCTATGAATCTATTAGCTGTTCCTCTTAAGAGAGGGGGCAGAGCAGTAGAGTTGGGGAAGGGGGATGTTGTCAGATCCCCTGGGTCATTGCAGGCGGATGGAGTACTGGACAGCATGTGAAGTAGTTGGCTTGTATCTTCCCTTTCTGTAGCTTTTCCTCATCCAGTTTTTATTTAACAAAACCAATTGAACACCTATCACCTTTAACGTGTTATACTATTTCCATCCACAGGGCTCTCAGCATCTTAGTGCTGGACAGAACCCCTGTTCTTAGAAAACAGCCTCAATTAAAATGCACTTATACTAAGGGGTGAAAGAATTCAGTGTTGATATTCTCAAGTGTGTGTGTAGTGTATTTATATATATTATATAGTGAATGTATATCTCATATATGCACAGAAATACACATACAGTTGCAAAAACTGTAGGAGTTGAATGTCTAAAACAATTAGACATCACAGAAAAGCATCAAAAGCAGAGGAAGGGCAGGCATGGTGGCTCACGCCTGTAATCCCAGCACTTTGGGAGGCCGAGGTAGGTGGATCACTTGAGGTCAGGAGTTCAAAACCAGCCTGGCCAACATGGCGAAACCCCGTCTCTACTAAAAATACAAAAATCAGCTGGACGTAGTGGTACATCCCTGTAATCCTAGTTTCTTGGGAGGCTGAGGCATGAGAATTGCTTGAACCTGGGGGGCAGAGGTTGCAGTGAGCTGAGATCGTGCCACTGCACTCCAGCCTGGGTGACAGAGCAAGACTCTGTCTCAAAAAAGAAAAAAAAAAAAATGCAAGAGAAATCTGTGATAACCCAGAGGTTCCCACTTTCCTTAGGGGGCCTCCCATGCTCCACTGTGGTCCTGGTTGGGCTGTCAGTCATTGCACTTTGCCCATGTAGCCAAAGGAGCAGGCACGTGCTTCAGATGGATCAAATGATTTTTTCTGCCAGGAATGGGAATCTGTAGTGATGATATCAGGAATAAAATCAGCCGAAGACGAGTCATTTAGACATCAACAACACAGCGGAGCTGTTCACAGCTCCATCTCCTGAAATTCTCCAAACCTGCCCTTGCGTCTGTCCTTCCAAAAACCCTGTTGATCATCATTTTTTTTTTCGATTCAGTTCAGCCAACTCTTCTTGTTTAAAGTAGACTGTTAGGGCTTATAACCAACAGCTCTAAAATGGACACATCACTGTTATGTTTTAGCTAGTTTCCTTCTAGTCTTTTTTTCTATTGTTTGCCTTCTTTGGTGGGTTATGAGAGAGAGCTTAAACCAAAGGCTTCGGAGGCATGCAGCCTCTGTGACAGAGGCAGACATGGCAGCTGTCATTCTGGAGCAGGAATGGCCTGAGGGTCACCCTATCGTCTGTCCTCACTTGACAGCAGAGGAGACTGAAGGCCACTGGAAGGGCTGTGACTCACCCTGCACACCTTGCTTGCTGTGCAGTGGGATTTTTGTTGCTAATGCCAAGTGCTCTCCAGTGTGCACAAGTTGGAGGCATTTAGCTGTGCAAGTGAGGCGCTGCATGTACTTACTGTATGCTTAACGTTTTAATAGACACTAGACGTTATTGAAGGACACCATAAGATACTGTATTTACTTCCTGACTCATTTCTTCAAAGGGAAATATAGAAGAGATAAGGGTGCCTAATATGTCAAGGAAGAGAAAAATTTTTTTAGAAAAACAATCTTTCCAAGCCTGGTGCAGTAGCTCCTGCCTGTAATCCTAGTAGTTTGGGGGGCTGAGGCAGGAAGATTGTGTGAGTTCAGGAGTTCGAGACTAGTCTGGGCAACAGGGTGGGGCCCCACATCTCTACAAACAAAAACAAAAACAAAAAACCAACCAACCAACCAACCACACAAAAAACCAGCTGGGCTTCCCAGCTACTAGGGTGGATTGCTTGAGCCTGGGAGGCAGAGGTTGCAATGAGCTGAGAACATGCGACTATACTCCAGCCTGAGTGACAGAGCCAGACCCTATCTCAATCATCATCATCATCATCATCATCGTCATCATCATCATCTTCTCAGTGTTATTGATGTGCAAGTGAGGAGATGGGGATGCGGTAAGTGAGTACATGAGGGTGGAAGTGGGAAAGGGAGAGGGGATCATTTTAGTACAAAAGACACAGAAAACCCCTCCACAAATTCCCCTTCCAATCTCGGTGTCTCAATAAGCAATGGAAAGTGATTAGGTTTAATGAGGCTGTTATTGTCTCCACATCCTCCCTTTTCCAGCTACCCTCTCTGACTGCCTTGATACCACCCTTGTTCTTGCTGTGCATTCAGAATATGCTTTCAGAGAGATTTTAATGACCAGTTTACAAGGACCATCTCTTTTGAGACAGCATGGCTAGGTTTAAGTTTAAACCATCTGCTTTTAAATAGAAGGAGTGAGGACAGACTTAGAACATTTCAAAGACATAATTTACGACTCAAGGAACCTTGAACTGCCCCAGGTAAGGAGGCCGTGGTCCCCTTTCCATCATAAGGCACAGGCCTGGGCCCCAGCCTGGAAGAAACAGTCCCTGTTTGAGAAGAGGCCTGTCTTGGTGTTCAGGTTTCAGACATCCGTGTCCCTGGGGTGCCATTTCCTGTCTGTAAATGTAAGTTTTAAGCTCTTGGTGTGTTTTTTTGCACTCCAAAGTAAACAGAGCACCTGGATTTAATCAGTCAGACGGTAACAGAGTCACGCTGTCCGTCCCTTCATAAGTCCCCACCCCCAGGTAAGGGCTGGGAGGTGGGGCGAGCAGTGAGGCAGCCTGACAGTCCTGGTGGATTTGCTTCCCCGTAGACTTGTTATTAATGAGTGTCTTGCAGCCTCGTGGACTCGAGGGTCTCTTCACAGTATTCATGGACTGTTCTCTAGAACCTTGTCTGACTTGAGAGAGAGGGGCTGCTGGGCGGGCCTGGAGCACTTCACATGCCAGACAAGAGCTGCAAGTTCCATTGGTATGTTTCACGAACCACATTTGAGCCTCAAATCTGAAAACATTTTGGCACTTTCTTTGCATTTAAAAAATGTTTCAGGTCCAGGAGCGATGGCTCACACCTGTAATCCCAGCACTTTGGGATGCCAAGGCGGTGGATCACCTGAGGTCAGGAGTTCGAGACCAGCCTGGCCAGCATGGTGAAATCCCGTCTCTACTGAAAATACAAAATTAGGCAGTCTTGGTGGTGCAAGGCTTTAATCCCAGATACTTGGGAGGCTGAGGCACGAGAATCGCTTGCACCCAGGAGGCGGAGGTTGCAGTGAGTCAAGATTGTGCCATTGCACTCCAACGTGGGCAACAACAGTGAAATTCCGTCTCAAAAAGAAAAAAAAAAAAAGTTTCATGAAAAATTTATTTTCTTCCAAATGAAGGTTTTTTGCTTTTGGATGCCTGCTCCTTTGTTAAGGTCCTGAAAGTGAGGTCATGGGTTCTGATTTAATGAAGGACTGGCCACACCAGGCAGCAATTGCTGGGCTCTGCGTGAATTAGTGAATGCTAAAGATGGCCCGACTGGTCGCAGCTTCCAGAAAGAAGGGATCCTTTCCGAATGCAATCGGCAGTGAACTTCACACCTACCCTTGGTATTGGTAAGATTCTGAAACGAGTTGCTTTTCTAAGCATCTGGAGAGGGGCCCGGGGATGACTATTTAAGCAGTTGGCATAGACTGGGCTTCTGTCTGTTCTGAAACTGGCATCATGGAATACTTTGCGGGGAATGGGGGCATGGGACCTCTGAGATTCAGCAGACCTCTTGCCAGTGCTGCCTCTTCATTTCTTTGCAGGCAGGCTGGTGACTGACTGAGAGTCTAGAAGGAAGCTAATATGTCTCAATGGGTCACTGTGACCTTGTAGAGAGCACCTGAGCCTGAGCAGACACCATGCATCTATGTCCTCAGCAACACCCTCTTCCCCCGGTTCATTAATTATTTTGGGGGCAGACATTGCTTTTCTTTTAGTTTCAATTTGATAAAGCAAATTCATAACTTTTAAAATAGTTTCTCAAACTTGGAACGAGAGCTATGGAGAAGGCATGATTTATCTTCTTTATGTTTTTCTTCTCCTTCTTTCCCTCTCTGGGTTATTTTCCTGACAAATATAAACTAAATATTTTTTTAAAGTCCAACAACTCCTTACTTTGATTTTTTAAGACCTACAAATTTGGAAATATCATTTCAAAAAGTTGGATTTTGGATGCTTGAAACATGCCCAGTTCATAATGGATCAAGGTAACAATGGTGATTTTGGGATTATTTTTGTGCATTGGGATCATCTGCCAAAAGCAAGAAACAAACCCTCAACTAAGCAAAAAATGCCTGAACACAGTTTGTCACAAAAAGCTACTAGTTCCAGTTCATCCTGGGGTAGCTGTGCTCGACAGGAACAGAACAGTCATTCTGTGATAGTTGCTCAGACCTGAAGGATGCTGTGACCTCAAAGAGTAATGGGAGTTTTTCCTTTCTTCAAAATACTTATCAAGCCCTGAGCTTCTGACAGTTTTTGGAATATATGCAAACAAAAGACAAACATCCTATTTATTGAAACACACCAGATAGCAGGAAGAAAACAATACAAATTTCTTTAGGGAAAAAAGAAATCCAATTTATAGGCTGGACGTGGTGCCCTTGACTGTAATCCCAGTACTTCGAGAGGCAGAGATGGAAGGATTGCTGGAGCCCAGGGGTTCAAGACCAGCCTGGGCAACATAGCAAGACTCTATTTCTACAAAAAAAAAAAAAAAAAAAAAAAGCCAGGTCTAGTGGCATGTGCCTGTAGTCCCAGCTACTTGGGAGGCTGAGGCAGGAGGATAGGAGGCTAGAAAGTTGAGGCTGCGGTGAGCTATGATTGTACCACTTTGCTTTAGCCTGGGTGACACAGTGACCTTGTCTCAAAAAAAGAAAAGAAAAGAGAAGAAAAATCCAGTTTATATGGTTGAAGTAAGGAAGAAAACTCTTCCTCTCCACTTCCTTTATTAGGAAGGGCTTAAAGAGGAAAAAGGGAAATTAAAAACTTCAAAAATAAAAGGATCTGTACATAAAATGTTAGAGTATGCAAGGGTGATGCTGCTGAATTTGTGGTCTATTAGAGATCAGGGTTATAGTCCCAGACATCCACGGTTGGAATTCCCAGTGCTACGGGAGCTAGGACTTGTGTTGTGGTTGGAGCCCTGTGGAACTGTGCTGCCTTTGTTTTCTCTGATATTTCTTGATAGGTGGGCCCCCTTCTATTACCACAAATTGCTAATGATGCCAAGCTAGAAGGCAGGAAGAAGGCTCAAAATGATCTCAGAAGGTTAGAGCAATAGACTCAGCTAGCCATGGTGACATTTAATGTGACCTCTGGTTTAAAAGACCACCTTCCCTCGTGGGGTGGCATTAGTAGGGGTCCTGTGCAGAACGGAAGAATTACCACCTTGCTTAAAACCTGTTGGTGGCAAGTCAAAGGCCTCAACTCACTTTTAACACCCTGTGAGGCTCTGCCTACCTCTCTAGAGCCTCACCATGATGCACTCTTCCCCCTCACTCTCTGTGGCTCAGCTACAGTGGGCTCCGTTCAGTCTTAAATGCAACTTGCTATCTCTTTCCTCAGGGCTTTGCTCTACCTGTTTCTCCCACATAGAATCCTTTGCCTGCACAGGCCTCCATTTAAACATCACTTCGTTGTTCAGGCACAGTGTACTGAACTTGCACTGTATGCCAGCCACTAGATGCTGGAGACATGAGGGGAAACAAAGACCAAAAAAATCTTACACCTGCCTTCGCAGTGCAAGAGATACAGTCAGACACAAACCATGTGCTGAAAGGTATGAGAGAGAGCTGAATGGTGCTCCAAGAACATGAGCTGGGACTGAGTTGAGATCTGGAGAAAGAGCAGGAGTAGGGATTAAAGGGAATGGGGTGTGCAAAGGCCCTGTGGTAGAGGGATCATAGAGCATTTAAGGAACTCAGTGAGGGCCAGTGTGCCTGGAATGCAAAGAACTTGGAGTAGGCTGTCATGATGGCTCATGTCTATCATCCTAGCACTTTGGGACACGGAGGTGGGAGGATAGCTTGAAGCCAGGAGTTCAAGACCAGTCTGGGCAACATAGTGAGAGGCCCATTTTTACAAAAAAATGGTTTAAACTAGCTGGGCATGGTGGCATGCACCTGTAGTTCCAGCTACTCAAGAGGCTGAGGTGGGAAAATCCCTTGAACCCAGGAGGTTGAGGCTGCAGTGAGCTGTATTTGTGCCACTGCACTCCAGCCTAGGCAACTGAGTGAGACCTTGTCTCAAAAACCAAACCAAACCAAAACAAACCCAATCAACAGAGAATGTGCAGTAGAATGGGCATGGTATGGGATGAACATAGAAGGGTTTGCCTCTCTCTTTTTTTTTTCTTGAGCAGGGTCTGACTCTGCTGCCCAGGCAGGCGTGCAGCGGTGCCATCACTGCTCACTGTAGCCTTGACCTCCCAGGTTTAACTGATCCTCCCATCTTAACTGGTGCATGCTATATCATACCTGGCTAATTTTTAACATTTCTTTTTGTGGAGACAGGGACTCGCTTTGTTTTCCAGGCTGGTCTCTAACACCCAGGCTTAAGCAATCATCCTGCCTTGGCCTCCCAAATGGCTGGGATTAAAGGCGTGAGCCACTGCATCCAGCCTTTGCCTCTTCATTTTCTGGATTTCCTGTTGTTGGTACTGTTTTTGAAGAGGCTGAATTAGAACTAACAGATCTGTTCGACAGGCAATTTACACATGAGATAGAAGCTTTAGCTTAGCTGGAGTCAATGTTTACTCAACAGATATTCGTTGGGCAGTTATACTGTGCTGACCAGTGTGTTGGCTGCTGGGGGCACCTAGGGGAGGACACAAGGCAGATATGGTCCCAGACCTCCTGAGGCCACACTGACAAATAAGTAAGCAACACAACACAAGCTGAGTGCCCTCACAGAGTATGCAATATCGGAGCATCTGGGGGTGGGCAAAGGAGCCTAGACTGGGGAGCTCTGAAATAGTTTCCTGGAGGAAATGACTGGCTGAGATGAGAAGGACCAGTAAGAGTCTTCTCAGTGAAAGGCCAGGAACAATGTTCTGTGCTGCCTGAACACCACGGACTGGGTGTACCGAGCCCCAGGCTCAACCGGGAGTGTGCATTCACCTATCTCTTGCATTAGGGGTATTTTAGTCCTACCAAAGTTTAAGAAGCTTTGAGTGGAACCCAGGCTTTGACAAATGAGCTGGTACTCCAACTCCATCACTGCACAGCAGTGTGACCACAGACAAGCGCCTGTTCTCAGCCTCATCTACACAATGCAATAATAACACTGAGCATATTGAGTTATCAGGATGATCCAATGAAGTGGAATGGGTACCCAGCAAAGGTCCACACTTCTTCCCTTTCCTGAAACACTCACTTTTATTTTTATGTATCTGTCCCAAGTAGTCTACTCTGGAGCAGATAGATGGGTTGAAGCGCGGAGGTAGAGATGAGAGTGGTTTCAGATCCATTGTTTGGCAGAGGATCTGAATCTCAAGAGATAATGTGAGAAGACATTGATTTTTCATGCCAGAGAAGAGAAGTCAAACCACAGGGCCTGGAGCCCTGGGAATAGTTGTGTGGGGAAGTGGTATAAGAAGTGGCACTGCTGTTCTCAGGGAAGTGGCATAGTGGCACTGCCATCTTCATTGCACCTTGTAAATCCAGATTGCTTATTTTAAAACTGAACTTGATCTGACTTCTTCAGCAGCTGCTGGGGGAGAGACAATGTGTGTCAGGGTTTTTCTGCTCGTGCAGATGGTGACATCACAAACAGACCCCTCCCTGGCTATTTATGCTTATTTAGTCAAATAAGGGCAGTATTCCCTTGGACAAATAAAACAAATTACTTTAGTATCTTACTGAGGTGCCTGCAGACCCTCTGTTCTTTAAGAATGAGACAGGACAGCTGGGCCTGAACTGCTGGGGCAGGGATGCGTTCTCTCCTTGGGAAAGTGTGGCATTGGCAGGGGTAATGTTCACCCGAGGGAGGTGTGAGCATCCTGGACTGTCCTGTGTTGGCCTTCTTTGCAAATCTCTTTCCCTTGTTGAGCCTTGGGGTCCTCATCTAGAAAAGGAGAGGCTAGATCAGAAGATGACAAGGGTGATGCTCATCCCACTTGCGTGACCTCACGTAGCCTCATAATAACTCTCTGAACTTGGAGGCCAAGTATCCATCCCATTGTCAGATGACACAACTGAGTTAGAGAACTCAGTCACGTGACCGGGAAGTGATATGGCCAGGCCTGTTGACTCCAAGTGCAAGCTCGATTGGAACCAATAGGACTTTCCAAAAGAAATCATCACTTATCAAAACTCTCAGGACAAAGTGACAGTAATATATGGATAGGTATGTGCTGACTGGTTGGCTTATTTTGAATTTATTTTTTATTTTTGAGACAAGGTCTCTCTCTGTTCCCCAGGCTGGAGTGCAATGGTATGATCACAGGTCACTGCAGCTTCATTCTTGGGCTCAAGGGATCCTCCTGCCTCAGCCTCCCCAGTAGCTGGTATGCCTAGCTAATTTTTAAATTTTTTGTAGAGATGCGGTCTTGCTATATTGCTTAGCCTGGTCTCGAGTTCATGGCTCAAGAGATTCTCCTGCCTGGCTTGGTCACCAATTGGCTTTTTGATTGCAAGGAACAGAGACTCTTCAGTGAGCCATGCAACAGGGTATTGCCACAACGTTCCTACTGTCCCGGACTCACACGTGGCTCCCACAGCCTTTTGGAATATGCAAATGCTGTCTTGTAGGGTGTCTCCCAGCATTTTCTCCTGCTGTTAACCAACAAACCAGACAACAACCAACCAAGCAATTAACTACAGTCTATTCTCACATTTTGTGGAATCCATATTTGCAAATTCTTCTACTCACCGAAATTTACTTGTACTACCCCAGATCAATACCTGTAGTATGTTCGCAGTCATTCTTTGACATGTGAAAAATGATGAAAAATTTGAGTTGCCTGATGCATAGTCCCCAGCTGAGGCAGTGCAAGGTGAGGCGCTGCCTTCTTGATTCGGCTGTCAGGCTGTGGACTTGCCTTCTTTTCACCGTCTATTTAGTGCCATGTTTTTTGCATTTTTCTCTTTTTTTATTGGCAATTTTTCTTTTTAAAATGCCCCTAAAGCTGGGCACGGTGGCTTGAGCCTGTAATCCCAGAACTTTGGGAGGCTGAGGCAGGCAGATCACTTGAGGTCAGGACTTTGAGACAAAGTTGGCCAACATGATGAAAGCCCATCTCTACTAAAAATACAAAAAATTAGCTGGGCATGGTGGCGGACACCTACAATCCCAGCTATTTGGGAGGCTTAGGCATGAGAATTGTTTGAACCCAGGTGGCGGTGATTGCAGTGAACCGAGATTGTGCCACTACACTCCAGCCTGGGCGATGGAGCAAGACTGTCTCAAAATAAATAAATAATAAAATAAAATAAAACAAAATAAAATGCCCCTAAGGGTAGCACTGAAGTGCTGTCTAGTGTTTTTAAGGCCAAGAAGGCTGGGATGAGCCTTATGGAGAAGATACATGTTAGATAAGCTTTGTTCAGAGGTGAGCTGTAGTGCCATTGCCTGTGAGTTCAATGTTAATGAATCAACCTTATATGTTAAATAAGGTGTCTTGAAAGAGAAACACATGTAAAACAAGGTTATGTATTAATTGATTGACAAAAATGTACTGGAGGCTTGCAGGAAAGTAACCACAAATTTCCCCTAGGAACAATAGTTTGGTATTGGTTAATTCACTGCCCTTGGCAACTTCATAGAACATAACTATCTCAACTAATAAGACTCGACTGAATATCCTGATCACATGGTTTATGCAAGAGGCCCTGACTCTGTTGTTCCCTCTCTGTTTTTTGCCAGAGCAAATATTTTCAGGTTGGACACCCAGAGATCAAGCACTGTATTAATCCATTTTCATGCTGTTGATAAAGACATACCTGAGACTGGGTAATTTATAGAGAAAAAAAGTTTTGATGGACTTACAGTTCCATGTGACTGGGGAGGCTTCACAATCCTGGCAGAAGACAAGGAGGAGCAAATCACATCTTACATGGATGGCAGCAGGCAAAGACAGAGAGCTTGTGCAGGGAAACTCCCATTTTTAAAACCATCAGATCTCATGAGACTTATTCACTATCACAAGAACAGCGTGGAAAAGACTTGCTCCCATGATTCATTTATCTCCCACTGGATCCCTCCCACAACACATGGGAATTATGGGAGCTAGAGGATGAGATTTGGGTGGGGACACAGAGTCAAACCATATCAAGCGCACACCTAGAAGAGTGAGGGATCACCTGGTACCAGCGTAGTGACAGACAAAACAACCATCCATGTAGAGCTGCTTCCCAGGGAGGAGGCCTGGGTTAGAAGCAGGGGCAGTTTCCTTCAGAATAGGGTTGTGAACCCGGCAGGGATCCAAAGCAGATGTCACTCATGCTATCACAGGGTCTAAATGCCTCCTCAGCAGTGGAGGCCCATGTTTGAAGTGAAGGGGAAAAAAAGGAAGTTTTAGAAGAAGCAAAATCAGACAGGAGGATGAATTGAGGCAAACTGGACCATTGTAAGAACAGCCTTTAATGCTTGAATTGACCAGAGACGAGAGAGCTGGAAGGGGCTAGAAAGAAGGAAACATACATTGAATGTAATTTCCCTAGTTATACGGAAAGGGCCTGGGATGCAATACTTAAGAAAGAGGTTCTGGTCGGAATCTAGGGAAGGCAGGCCAGGGCTTGGGGGTCTGTAGTCTGCAGAGAGACAGCTCAGATCCGGATGTGAAGGTGGATCTGGGCCCAGCCAGGGGTGCCAGGTGTCTCCAGAGCCAGGGCTGCAGGACTGGGCTTCCCAGAGGGCCAAGGGAGAGCTATTATGAACTGGACTACTTTGACAGGGGTGATAAGCTGGTTATAGCAACAAGACTGGGTCAGTTTGACATTTCATTACCTGTGTATAAATTGGAACCTGAGATCCCTGTGGCTGGTAATAAAATAGTTTCTCTCTGCAATCAGTGGATTGAATGTGAAGGAGAGTCAGGAAACAAGATAATGGAAGGGCTATAATTTATTCTCAAGCAAATAGTTCTGCCCTGGTTTCACACTCCAGCCACCTGTTTGGTCAGCATCTTACATGAATTGGAGGCTGCATGGTGCAGCCTCCTATGCACAGGGAAGACACGCCCTTCCTCAGCCAGGTCTCACTGCTGATCCTTTCCAATGAGGTTCCCTCAACTGTGTCACCTGCCAGGACAGAGAGAGAGGAGTGTGGCTGCTCTAAGAGGTGAATTAGAGAGTCAAATCCTGTTGATTCACTCCTGTGACAGGAGAGGGACTGAGGATGTGGCTTCCCAAACTGATCCCTCTCACTGTGCCTCTAAAGCCAGAGAGCATCTGTTCAGGCCCTGCAAATTATTCTCTTTGGGGCTGGAGGAGAAGATGTGCCAGGAGACTTTTCTCCCTAAATCCATCAATCAGCTCATGTCACTCTCTTAACCTTCCAGGACACAGATGCAAAGGCCATTCAGACATTTGGTTTTGAGCTTCCCCTACACACCCTGCCAGCCTTCACCATAGACTCCATCCCCGACCTGCAGTCTCCCTTAGGGGAGTGTCCACTGAAGTCTTTACCAAGTCCCCAGACACCAATCTTGATGTATTTTGACGATTCACAAACACTACTGCAGATCAGTTAATGTTGCTCTTAACTAACTCATTAGAAACAATTCTGCCCGTTATAGGATGACAACACCACGGAAAGACAAAAGTGTGTCACGGGGCTTCTGTGCCCACTACCATGGGGATGTGCTGGGATTTCCTCTCTCCGCTTACATGCATCAATATTCTGTGCACCTGAGCCAGCTCAGCGCCCTCAGAGTGTCTCCTGTTCTTCCACTGAGGCTGAAGTTCTGAAAAAGAACTTGCCCTTATAAGGGGATGAACAGAAAATAGCTCCTCTCTACTTTCCACTTACAAGACAGAAATTTGTCTTGTAATTTCAGAGAAACTATCTGGGGGTAGCTCTGACACTCCAAATGGTTTGTTCTTGGGTTATCCGGGTCTCTGGGGAGAGAAAACAGGCCAAGAAGGTGGACCCAGAACGACACTGCTAGTAGAGTGAAGATTTCGGAAGAAGTTTAACTTTGTGAATAGGAAGGACATGCATTCCTCAAGCTTCAGGCAGGGCTGAACTGTGTGGCCTTTGCAAGAAAATTAGGAGGTACATTAGTAGGATGGGCTATTCCTAAGCAACTGGAGAGAGAGCTGGTCACCACCATTGCCAATGGAGAAGATAAAACTGGAATTGAACCACCACGCACCATTTGTGTCCCAGGCCCACCAGTTCCAACCCCTGGGTCTAGTGAAGGTTGTGTCTCCCCTCAGAGTCAGGGAAATCCTGAGCAGAGAAAAGTCCCAATAACATCTAGTGGATTCTCAAGGCTACAGGGATCCCCAGAAATAAGGAAAACCACGGGCCTGTGGCCTCATCAACCTGGCCAACCTCTCTGCTCCTGTGCTTCTGGGATCTGCTGCTCACCGCAGCTGGAGCGATAGTTGGCAGGTGCCAGTTGCTCACATCACTCCTCTATCCACAGTCTTTCAGTGGGCTCCCATAGATCTTAAAATACAAACCCAAAGCCAAACCCAAGTGCTTCCAAGGCCCTGTGGGACCCGGTCCTTCCTCTCTGTCCCCTTTCCCCTCTAACATATCATTCTTTGTTCTCAGGTGTGATCAGACAGGCCTCTTTCTGGTTCCCCAAGTCCTTCCTTAGGGTGTCTGCCCACACGACTCTCTCTACCTGGATGAGTTTTCCCATTTCTTCCCACGTACCTCTCTGCTTATGTGGGAACATAGTGCCTATACATAATTCTTATTTTGCTAATTTCAGTGGATCTCAGGTGCACTGAGTTGGATGAACACACACTTTCACTTTTGGCCCATGCATGAGTCATTGTTATATAGTCATTTTTAATAATGTAAGAAGCACTCATATGCAAACCCTCCAAAATGAGAACCAGGGCTGAGGTAACCGCTATCCCAAATTCTGGGTTCATTGCTACTTTTTCCTTTACACACGGTGTATATTTACAGAGTATACATACATATATACATACACGTGTGTGTGTGTATATATATGTAGGTATATGTAGATATATGTATACATACGTGTACATAAAGACATACATATATATTGCCAGGTGGGCAGATGACCTGAGGTCAGGAGTTCGAGACCAGCCTGGCCAACATGGTGAAACCCCGTCTCTACTAAAAATACAAAGAGTTGCTGGGTGTGGTAGCAAGCACCTGTAATAGCAGCTACTTTGGAGGTGGAGGCAGGAGTATTGCTTGAACGTGGGAGGTGGAAGTTGCAATGAGCCAAGACCACACCACTGTACATATATATGTATACACACACACACACATACACAAACATATATATATATATATTTCATTACCTATGTGTAATTTGAAACCCGACTTTCTTGTGGCTGGTAATAAAATAGTCCTCTCTTTGCCATCAGTGTTTTGAAGGAAGACAGGCAAGGAGATGTATCAGAGCAATATATGTATATACATGAATCAGTAGTGTGTGCTCATGTCACAGAAAAGAAGTGCAAATAAAAAAACAAGAGGAAAAAATACGTGTGTGTATAGTTTTTTTTTGTTGTTGTTCCTTTAAACTTTAATCTACTAAAAAAGTCTCATTCTGTATATAGTCTTTGGGGACTTCCATTAAGCTAATATCATAGTGCTGAAACTCATCTATATCAGTGATCAGCAAATGGTGGCCTCAGCCCCAGATCTACCCTGCTGCCTGTTTTTTACTGTCCACAAGCTGAAAATGGTTTCTACATTTTTAATTAATTAATTAATTTATTTATTTTTGAGACAGAGTTTCACTCCTTTTTGCCCAGGCTGGAGTGCAAGGGTACTATCTTGGCTTACTACAACCTCCGCCTCCTGGATTCAAGCAATTCTCCTGCCTCAGCCTCCCAAGTAGCTGGGACTATAGGCACGTGCCACCATATCTGGCTAATTTTTGTATTTTTAGTAGAGATGGAATTTCACCATGCTGGCAGGACTGGTCTTGAACTCCTGACCTCAGGTGATCTGCCCGCCTCAGCCTCCCAAAGTACTAGGATTACAAGTGTGAGCCACCACACCCAGCCAGTTTCTACATTTTTGAATGGTTGAAAAAACAATCAAAATGTTTTTTGTGCTGTTTGAAATTCAACTTTTAGTGTTATAAATAGAGTTTGATTGAAATACAGCTGTGTCTGTTTTTCTATGGCTGCTTTCGCATGGTAGCAGTAGAGATGAGTAATAGTGACAGAGACCTTATGGTTCCCAAAGCCTAAGATACCTGCAGACCCCTGATCTACAACATCATATGTGATGTAATATTCCACTGTATATTCTTCAGCTTCTTCATCAATGAGCTTTTGGTTGTTTTGGTAAAGAGTGTGTATTATTAACTTCTAGCCAAATTGTGTTGTATGCAGATGTCACAGTCTGTATGACACTTACTTTTTGAAATTCATTGAGATTATTTTTATGGCATTGCTCCCGATCAGTTATTGGAAACATAGCAGGTGTTCTTCAGGGGAAATGCATATGCTCTAATGTTGCACTGATTTTACATTCATTAGGCCAAGCTTGTTCATTGAGTTTTACAGATCTTCTGCATCCTTGATGATTTTTTCCCTTGTCTTATGGCTCATTCAAAAACAAAAACGTATATTGAAATATTCTATCATGATCGTGGACTTAGTATTTCTCCCTGAAGATTGATTTTTAAGTTGTTTCTCATATTTTGAAGGTTTTTTTTTTTTTAGTATATATGTGTTTTTTCATTTTGTTTTGTTTTGTTTGGCTTGGTTTTTGAGACAGAATCTTGCTCTGTCAGATTCTCTCAGGCTGGAGTGTAGTGGCATGGTCTCAGCTCACTGCAACCTCTACCTCCTGGGTTCAAGAGATTCTCCTGCCCCAGCCTCCTGAGTATCTGGGGCTACAGGCGCACACCACCACCATGCCCAGCTAATTTTTGTATTTTTAATAGAGACGGCACTTGCCATGTTGGCCAGGCCGGTCTTGAACCCCTGACCTCAGGTAATCCACGTGCTTCGGCCTCCCAAAGTGCTGGAATTACAAGCGTGAGCCACCACACCTGGCCTGGCATATATGTGTTTAAAATAACATCTTAGCAAATGGGATATTTTACCCTTATGTATTGATCCTTGCTGTCACCAACAATGTCATCTATATTGCCACTGATGATATTAATTATGTAGATATACAGATTAATATAAACAAATGTGCATATACCAGCTTTCTGGTCCTGACAGCAGTGAGTTCTCAGATAGTTGTCCAGAGGAAGGATCTCCCGTCTGTCCTAGCAGGTTGACAGCGATGGCTGGATGTCTGGTAGCCTTATGGATGGCACTGCGTTGTTCAGGACCCTCTTTAACAGACCTACTGTGGGGAGTTCTGACTCTCCTCTGGAGTTACCAGCAAGCCAGGCCAGGGTGACGATGGGGTTATGTGAGGGGGTTCCCAAGTACAGAAACGACGGCCAGGGGCTGGCTACCTTGGCCACTATTCTTGACAAATCTACCAAAAATGCATAGCAAAGGCAGACACACCCCTATATTAAACATAGCAGAGGCACCCACATTCAAACTGCCATATTATAGTCAGGTTACACGGAGCACTTTTACATTCATCTAAAGCTCTGAGAACTTGAAGGTTATCCAGTGACTAAAGGAAGTTTCATTTCAAACAGAGTCCTTGGACAGATAGGGACCCTTTTGACCAGTGGTCAGGTACCTCTGTATATGTGCTTATAATATCTGTACTTTTCCTTCACAGCATGTATTACAATAGGTAGTTATGTTTTCTGTGTTGTTGTGTAGTATCTATTTACCATCTTTTTCACCTAAACTGTAAACTCCTCTAGGGCAGGGGCTACGTTTGTGTGCTCATGGTTCAAGGCAGCTCACAGAATGCCCGGCCCAAAAATAGGTGCTCAATGAACATGTGTCCGGTGGAACAGGCTTGAATTGAATGCAGCTCAATAATCTGCCAGCCTTTCTTCTGAACCCAATCCTTTTATCTCAGGCCCTAGGTATAGCCTGTATGTTCTGTTCTACATCACTTTAAAAAGCAGAACTAATGTCAAAACATGGACATTTGAGAGCAGTAGATGTTGGTTCATAGCAAGAAAGAATGTTTTAGCAGATCGCCTTTTAACAGAGCAATGCAACAGACTTCCTTATAAGTAATGTTATTGGCTGAGGGTGGTGACTCTCGCCTGTAATCCTGGCATTTTGTGGGGCCAATGTGGGAGATTTGATTGAGGCAAGGGATTTGAGATTAGCAAGATCCCCATCTCAAAGAAAAAGAAAAAAAAAAAAAAAAACAAGAATGTTCTCTGACAACAGAACTAAGTCAGCTGTGAAGAGAAAATTCAATGTGTAGATGGGGTGGACCAGGAACTAAAGTTTCACGCCCAAGGTTCAAGCAAACGCTGAGTGTCCAATGATCAGGGATGCTGAGGGAGAGATTCCAGCTTTGGGCAGGCAGTTGCACTGGGTTACTTTGTGATAGCTTCTAATTCTACCATTCCATGAGCTTCCCACAGGCCTGCCTCTCAAGAATTGTGCTGCTGAAGAAAGACTCTGTAGGGTTTTAGCAGAAAAAGTTTAAAAAAGAAAAAGGAAGAAGGAGAAGAAGAAGCAGAAGCAGAAGAAAGCTAACTCTAGAGTGTCAATGGGGTTAAGTCAGGTTGTGTTTACTGTGTTAATTTTCTATTGCTGTTGTAACAAATCACCACAAATGCAGTGATCCTGAAACAACACAAATGTATTATCAAACTGTTCTGTAGGTCAGGATCCGCTAGGTCTGGCTGCACTAAAATCAAAGTGCCAGCAGGGTTGAATTCCTTTCTGAAGGCACTAGGGGAGAATCCATTTCCTTGTCTCCTCCACTTTCTAGAGGCCACCTGCATTCTTTAGGTTGTGGCCCCTCCTCTGTCCTCAAATCAGCAGCGTGCCTCTCCCCCTCTGAAGGCTGCCAGGAAGACTTCTCTGCATTTAAGGCCCAGTGATTGTACTGAGCTCATCAGGATATTCCTGGATGATCTCCTTCTATAAGGTGCTTGACTTCATTCACATCTGCAAAGTCCCTTTTGCCATGGAAGGTAACACATTCTAGGGATTAGGACATGGGCATTTCTGGGGTGGTGGTCATTATTCTGCCTACCACGTTGACCAAGCCCTATCTACGACAGCCCAGGATTTCCTGGGGATCAGCAAGGGGTTTGTAAATCTTCATTTTATAAAATGAAATCCCCAGGACTTTTTCTTTTTATTAGGTAAGCTATTGTTCTGTCACCCAGGCTGGAGTTCTGTGGGTTGATCATGGCTCACTGGAAACTTGACCTGGGCTCAAGTGATCCTCCCACCTCAGCCTCTTGAGTAGCTGGGACTACAGGTGTGAGCCACCATACCCAGCTAATTTTTTTTTTTTTTTTTTTTTGAGATGTGGTCTCCCTATGTTGCCCAGGCTGGTCTCCAACGCCTGGACTGAAACGATCCTCCCCATTCAGCCTTCTAAAGTGCTGGGATTACAGGTGTAACCCACTTTGCCTGGCACATATGACTTTGAAAGAAAGATGTCATGTTAAAATCTTGGTATACCTCTTAAAATTTAATTGTACATTTCTACTTACCAGAGTGACAAACATTTTTAAAACTTTGAGTACCTGTAGAAACGATTTGCACTCACGGTGCATAATACCATCATCCAAGGCCGGCCTGGTGGAAACCAGCTTTGCCTTGTCAGCTCAGACTTGCCTTTTATCAGTGCCAAGGGATGATCTAACTCATGAGGCAGAGTCCAGGTAATTAATTAATTAATTAATTAATTAAATTGGACATCAGATGGAGAGTGTCTAGTTAATTACACGCCTCAGCTCATGGCGTGCTATAACCAGCCTTGCAGGACTTCTCTCTGACTTTAGTTTAGTTTCATTAATATTCCCCCTCTTTCCTCACCGCGATTCCCATCTTCTCTCCCCACATTCATCTGCTCTGACGTGTTTACCTTCCCTGCTTGGGTGTGTATGCTTTATTCCCTGTGGGCCTGGGACAGCGTTCTCAGGAGCACACCCCAGGAGAGGGCGTTCTACCCCATAGCCAGATGCGTTCCTGACATCATGAAGGACTGTCGGATCCTGCCTCAGAATGGGGTCCTTGTTCCACACCCACCAGTGCGCTTGAGAGGATTGTTTAACTGCCCACTTTCTCCGCTCTGATGAGGGGAAGGTGGTAAGTGGCTTTAATTTGCGCACTTGTGAATACCAGTGAAATTGAACACCATGTATACTTGTTATAGTCACATAGGCTTTCCTTTCTGTCAATTGCTAATTTCTACCTGTTGCTCACATTCTATGGGTTTCCATCTTTTCCTAGTTGATTGCTAAAGGTTCCTTGCATATTCTATAATAGACGTGATCTCTTGTTGATTTTTAAAATTGTGAATGTCTTCCAGATTTGCCACCAATTTGTCAATTTCATCTATTGTGTTTTAATGAACAGAAATCCTTAATTTTAAGAGATTTAAATCTATTGTTTCCCGCTTTTGTGGTTTATGCTTTCGAGGGGCTTATGTAAGAAATCCTTAGCTTCCTGACATCTTAGAGATAAGATGTCTCTCATCCGTTGCACATTTCTCTTACCACACTGGTTTTGCCTTTTGCTCTTAGGCCTTTAATCCATCTGCAGTTTATCTTTGTGTAGGCATGAGCAAGAGGTGAAACTTTATTTTCCCCAGTGGACAGTCTCCTTGCCGAGTCAGCAGGGACTCACTTCCTGAGCTTGTGCTTTAGGTGTGCCTGCTGGCTTTGCAGCTTAACTCCTAAAGGGGAATCTACTTCCCTTACTTATAACACTACCTCAACAGCATCTCTTGTGCTTCTCCCACAAGAAGAATTAATTATATAATTACTTTTTATAATTATAAAATTTATAATTACTTTTTATAATTTATAACACTTGTGTCAAGTGTTACTTGCTTTGACCCAGTGAATCTGTTCTTGGGAACTGAAAAAAACTCTTCCGAGTTAAGATGGTCACTTATTTTTGTTAGTAAGCAGTTAGAAACAATCTAAAAGTCCCAGAAATGTAGAAATCATTGTCATAATAGCTTAGTCACTCAATGGCTAATTTGAAATAAGCACAAGTAATGATTACGAATGGTTTTTAGTAATGATATATAAAAATAACCATCACATAATGTTCGGTAGAAAAGGAACAGAAAGCTGCACATACAATGAAAACTACATTAAAAAGTTAATAAATATCTTTACATGGCAAGATGATATGAGCATTCATTTCTTTTTCTGAATCTTCTGTATTTCCTAACTTTTATTATGTGTTCATTTTATAATGGAAACAAACTGTATTTATAAAAGTAAACTAAGCATCAGGTTTATATGCTTTTTTTTTCTTTCTTTCTTTTTAAGACAAGGTCTTGCTCTGTCTGTTACCCAGGCTGGAATGCAGTGGTGTGATCATAGCTCACTGCAGCCTCAACCTCCCAGGTTCAAGTGATCCTCCCACCTCAGCCTCCTGAGTAGCTAGGACTACAGGCACACACCACCATGCCTGGCTAATTTTTGTATTTTTTGTAGACATGGGGTCTCATTATATTGTCAAGGCTGGTTTCAAACTCCTAGGCTCAAGTGATCCTCCCACCCTAGCCTCCCAAACTGCTGAGATTGCAGGCATGAGCCTATAAACCTGAGGTCAGACACGGTGGCTCATGCCTGCAATCTCAGCAGTTTGGGAGGCTAGGGTTTGTATGCTTAACTCAATCACTCACACTTTAGCCGACAACTCTCTGCCAGGGGTCACGGAGGCCGCGTCCCCTAGCATCATCACACGCCCACAGGTTGTGCACTGTGGTTACAGTTTCTGAATGTGAAGTATCTCTCATGCAGAAGTAGACTGACCATGTCCCAAAGCCCACAGAACCGAAGACTTCTCAGCTGTGAGGAAGAAATTCAATACTCAGGCCAGTTACTTGCTCCTTCTTGTTTCTGAAGACATGCCGCTTCCATGGGGTCCTTGCTTAAATATTGGGCTGATGCGGGACTATTCTCTGAAGCGTGATCCTAATAACTGTCCCTTCCCTCTCACGCTCCTCAAAGTCAGAACTACTTTTCCTCTTTCCCAAATCAGCCCATATTTTTAATGTCTCAGGATATTATGGTCCTGATATAGTTTGGATCTGTGTCCCCGCCCAAATCTCATGCTGAATTGTAATCCCCAGTGTTGGAGGTGGGGCCGGGTGGGAGGTGACTGGGTCATGGGAGTGGTTTCTCACGAATGGTTTAGCCCCATCCCACTTGGTCCTGTCCTAACAATAGTGAGTTCTCTGCAGATGTGGTCATTTAAAAGTGTGCAGGGGTTGGGTGCAATGGCTCACGCCTATAATCCCAGCCCTTTGGGAGGCCGAGGCAAGTGGATCATGAGGTCAGGAGTTCGAGACCAGCCTAGCCAATATGGTGAAACCCCGTCTCTACTAAAAATACAAAAATTAGCATGGCCTGGTGGTATGCACCTGTATTCCCAGCTACTCGGGAGGCTGAAGCAAGAGAATTGCTTGAACCCAGGAGGCTGAGGTTGCAGTGAGCCGAGACTGGGCCACTGCGCTCCAGCCTGGGTGACAGAGAGAGACTCTGTCTCAAAAAATAAAATAAAATAAAATAAAATAAAATAAAATAAAATAAAATAAAATAAAATAAAGTGTGCGGCACCTCCGCACGTTCCCCTCTTGCTCCTGCTCTGGCCATGTGATGAACCTACTTCCCCTTTGCTTTTCACCTTGATTGGAAGTTTCCTGAGGCCTCCACAGAAGCTCAGCAGATGCCAGCATCATGCTTCCTGCAAAGCCTGCAGAACCGTGAGCCAATGAAACCTCTTTCTTCATAAATTGAGATATTTCTTTATCATAATGCAAGCATGGACTAATACAGGCCTGGATTAGATTTTTGATGGAGACATTCTATTTGTTAGATTTTGTGATGCTGCCTTCTTTCCCACCACAGCCTTCCTGAAATGTACCCGCTTCATGGAACTGTATATACGTGGCATCAGTGGTGGGAAGGTGGGCCTGTCCTGTCACCTTCTCCTCCTTAGCTGTACTGTGCCCTCCACTCACTTCCCTTTCTGCTCTCCCACAAGGTGAGAAGGTCTCCACATGGGTGAAAATTAAAGCCAACAGGAGAGCACTTCCAAGCCTCAGTTACTCAGGCTCCAGCACCAAAGACATGGCCTAATTATCAGCAAAGGGGCCAGGCACAAGTTCTTTTTAGAAGAGTTGCCTACCAGGGAGAAACTGAACTGTTCTTTCACCATGGAGGCGAGGAAGAGCATGTCTGGAATGCAAGAGATGCCTTAGGGCGTATCTTGGTATTACCACAGCCTATGATTCAGGTCAATGGAAAACTACAATAACTACAATGGAAAACTACAATAAGTCAATCCAGGCAGGAAGATGGGCCAGACCCTTTAGCAAAGAAGGCTTGGGTCACCCCAAAGGTAAAAAACCACACCAGCTGAGTTGTTTGCTGAGGGTGAAGGGAATATAGCACGATTAGTAGAAGAGGTAGTTGTAACTACAAGCCATGACCTCATGACCAGCTACAAAAATATGGTTATAGAAACCCACAACAGAAATGAATATTTCTTCCTTATTTGTTGTGAATATCCGTGTGTACATATCTCTGCATCTATAGCAAGTATCTATAGTTTCTTCCCTCTCTTATCCTTCTATCATGTAACATAAGATGTGTTGACCTTATACTATTTAAGTATCGTTAACTTTACATCATAGATGTCAAATTACAAAATATCAAGGAGAAGGGTAAACATCACCCAAGAACTTTGCAACTTCTTCTGGGACAAGAATTAGTGTTTTTGATTTTATGTAGGATAGTTGTATCATGTTAGGCAGAATGATGACCTTGTGACTGTTTTTCTCTTACTTTATTTTTTAAAAAGAGTTGGATTCTCACTCTGTCATCCAGGCTGAAGTGCAGTGGTGCAATCACGGCTCACTGCAACCTGGGATTCCTGGTTCAAGGGTTCAAGTGATCCTCTTGCCTTCCTGAGTAGCTGGGACTACAAGTGTGTGCCACCATGCCTGGCTAATTAAAAAAAAATGTTTTTCTTGTAGAGATGAGGTCTTGCTATGTTGCCCAGGCTGGTTTTGACTCCTGGCCGTAAGTGATCCTCCCACCTTAGTCTCCTACAGTGCTTCTCTCAGGGATTAAGTGTGGTGTAAGGAAGTGCCTGAGTGCTGAGGTGACAAGGTGAGGACTTGCGATGGTTAATTTTATGTGTCAGCCTGGCTAAGCCGTGGTGCCCAGATATGTGCTCACACATTATTCAGGATGTTTCTGTGTGTTTTTGGATGAAATTAACATATAAAGCAGATTGCCTTCCATAATGTGGGTGGACCTTATCCAATCAGTTGAAGACCTGACTAGAGCAAAAGATTGACTGGCCTTGAGCAAAAAGGAGTTTCCAACACACTGGCTTCAGGTTCGAATTGCAACTGGGTCTCCAGGCTAGTGGCCTTGGATTTGAATTTGGTTATAGGTCTGGAAACAAAGTGGTCCTGAGGAGAAATAGCAGTGTCTCCCAAACCCACTGCCAAGGCGAGGCCATGACAGTTACCTCAAGAAATGCAGGAAAATCTCCTCTGAATTCTTCATGAACAGGGACTGCAGTTTTCTCTCCCTAACTCCCAATATAGTAGGTGCTCAATAAACATTGTTTTAAAGAAAGAGCACAGGCCACATGCGGTGGCTCTTGTCTGTTATCTCAGCACTTTGGGAGAATGAAGCAGGAGGACTGGTTGAGCCCAGGAGTTTGAGATCAATCTGCGCAACATAGGAAGACCCCACTGCTGCACAAATTACAGAAATTAGCCCGGCATGGTGGCATGCAGCTGTAGTTCCGGGTACTTGGGAGGCTGAGCTGGGAGGATCACTTGAGCCCAGGTGTTTGAGGCTCCAGTGCAGTGAGTCTTGATTGTGCCACTGCACTCTGGCCTGAGTGGATCACCTGAGGTCAGGAGTTCAAAACCAGCCTGACCAACATGGTGAAACCCCATTCCTACTAAAAACACAAAAAATTAGTCAGGCATGGTGGCACGCGCCTGTAATCCCAGGTACTCAAGAGGCTGAGACAGGAGACTTGCTTGAACCTATGTGGTGGAGGTTGCAGTGAGCTGAGATCCCACCATTGCACTCCAGCCTGGGCAACAAGAGTGAAACTCAAAGAAAGAAAGAAAGAAAGAAAGAAAGAAAGAAAGAAAGAAAGAAAGAAAGAAAGAAAGAAAGAAAGAAAGAAAGAAAGGAAGGAAGGAAGGAAGGAAGGAAGGAAGGAAGGAAGGAAGGAAGGAAGGAAGGAAGGAAGGAAGGAAGGAAGAAGGAAAGAAAGAAAGAAAGGAAAGAAAAGAAAGAAAGAAAGAAAGAAAGAGAAAGAAAGAAAGAAAGAAGGAAGGAAGGAAGGAAGGAGAGAGAGAAAGAAAGAAAGAGGAAAATAAAAAGAAAAAATAAAGAAAGAGCAAGAGATGAGAAAGATGACTTAAAGAAAGTAAAGTGCTAGAAACTCCCTCACTAATCACTTCTTTTTCGGTCCACCACAACCAGCGCTAAGCAGGAATGATGATGAGTTCTTGCTCATTGGAATCTGCCTAGGTTCACCTCTCCAGACGCTTTTCTGGGTTAATGAGGCTGAAGAGGAGCGAGCTCAGCCCAGAGGCCTGCAGACCTCACCAGTCCAAGTCAATGAGAAGTCACTGCCCTCAGTGTGATCAGCAACAGACACCTTCACTGTTAGGCCTTGGGATGTTTTTCCTTTTCTTATCCTGATCCCTGCGCAGAAAAAGCCCTAAAGACAATGATGCTTTGTCTAACTCTGAAAGCCTGAGTGTGTCGCCTGCCCCAGGGAGACAAGAATGAAGAGCGGGGATGGGGGTGACTCATCAGTACTTGGTGAGGCTCCAGGGGCTGCGAGCAGAAGTCGAGAGGAGACAGCTTCCACCTGCGTCTTTCTTTAGCTCTCAAATTTGTAGGCTCTTGGAAAAGGCTCCACAGCGGGTCAGGTGCGAGTATGTGGCCGAAGGGAGCAGGCCTGGGGGGACGCTCATGTTTCTGAAGCTCGTTTTAGGGACTTGTGTTCAGACTGTAAGCACACATATATCATGGGGGACCCTACTCTTTGCCTGTGCTCCCCGACTCCTGTCTATGGAGGGAATTGGATTATGAGAAATTCTGCCACTGGCAAGGTCACTCTTAAATTTTAGGAATCACAGATATCGAATTCCATTACAACCAGGAAGCATTATGGTGCCCTGGAGCCATCTGTGACAGCACTAGGAGGGTCGTGGTGCAGAGAAAGGGGCCCCTCTTTTTCGCCCTTCCTCGGGGACCATCAGAACCGCAGGCCCTTTACACCTACCTGGCCACAAACACTCTTGCTTGCTTTCAGCATTGCAAATATACACTCCTAAAGGCATTGCAACTTGCACCGGGCTAAAGAGAGGTCGATGAAGCGAGCCCCACCACCTGCATTTGCCACCCAGCCTCCCTGGGAAAGGGCAGATGTAATCTTCCATCCTGTCTCCACTGGGGACTCGCTGTTACCCTCACATGGCCCAAGAGCCACTGGAACTTCAGCACAGGGGCTTCCTCTTGCTGGAGGGTGTAGGCAGCCTTCTTCCCTTGTGGGGCTGCCCTGCTGCGAACTCTCCCTGACACAGCAGCACGGTGTATCAGGAATCATAACCGGTGATAATTAGAAGGAAGAAGGAAGATAAGGCCAGGCACGGTGGCTCACATCTGTAATCCCAGCACTTTGGGAGGCCGAGGTGGGCGGATCACTTGAGGTCAGGAGTTTGAGACAAAGTGGTCACTTGAGGTCAGGAGTCCTGGCCAACAAAGTGAAACTCTGTCTCTACTAAAAATACAAAAAAATTAGCCTTAGCCAGGCTTGGTAGTGGGTACCTGTAATCCCAGCTACTCGGGAGGCTGAGGCAGGAGAATCGCTTGAACTCTGGAGGTGGAGGTTGCATTTCAGCCTGGGTGACACAGAGAGACTCCATCTCAAAAAGGAAAATAAATAAAAAGAAGGAAGAAGGAAGATTTAAAGTGCACATGTTGTTGCATTCACTGCAATGGAAAAAAGAATAATTAAGTCAATTCTTAAAGGCACACTAAATGGCCTTTTCTTTTTGAGAGCTAGCAAGTTAAACTTCACAAGGAGGTTCCTTCCTGGGAGCATTCCTGATTCCTATTAGCTCCTCCCCACCCAGGGCTTCCTTCTCCTCCCTTCCTCATGTAGATTTCCACTCTCCTTTGAGAAACTGCACCAGGAGAGAGAGACAGAGGTTCGTTACCCCAAAATACTGCTTTCAGATGGGCACGCACATCCAGCAAGGGCCTGACTGTATGCTTAGCTGAGGCCCCTTGGACTCGGCTTTATGTAGAGGCTGAGCAGGGGGTGATCTAATTTGTTAACTTCAGCAATATTTTCTGTGGATGGACTCAACATCTGTGGTTCCAAAGATTTGAGAGTGACTCTGATGCTCTGCGACATTTATAAATTTGCGAAACGCACATTGGAACCTCCATGGGAAGCTGGAACAGCAGAGAGCCTAGATTTTTGTGGCTCTCTGCTCTGCCTCTAGTGTGCCTGCAGGTGTACTGGCTAGGGCTGAGGAGGGGGTTTGTCAGCTCCAAAGCTGGTGCTCTTCACCTCTGTGCCATCCCGTCTTGCATTGCTCACTTCTGGCCTGTCCCACCACGGTAGCTGGCTGCACTTTAATTCAACAGTTACTGTGTGTGTGGCCCTGGAGCAGACAGGGAGAACACAGGTGTCATACACCCTCCATGTGTGCCAAGTCACCAGTGTCTCATCTGTCAAATTAAGGACTGGCTCAGTGGTTCCCAAACCCAGTGGGATATCAGAATGGGCAGGGGAGATGCCCCGCCCCCGTCTCTCTCTCTTTCTGTCTCACACACACTCATACACACACACACACACACACACACGCACTCTCTTTCTTTGTCTCTCACACACACACACCCTCCTCTAAGTTCCTTCTCAATGGTTCTGTTTTTGCTCTCTAGCAGATGACAGATTTCTAGCAGTGACTGTAATCCATTGATAGACATCAACATACGTGACCTGAGAAACGATGTTTTTCCTGATTAATGAAATAACTTATATGAAAAGTCCCACCAAGATATATAATTAAAAGATAGCTATATTACAGAAAAGGAGTCCCAGTCCAGACCCCAAGAGAGGTTTCTTGGATCTCGCACGAGAAAGAATTCAGGGAGAGTCCGTAAAGTGAAAGCAAGTTTATTAGGAAAGTAAAGGAATAAAGAATGGCTACTCCACAGACAGAGCAGCCGGGAGAGCTGCTGGTTGCCCATTTTTATGGTTATTTGTTGATTATATACTAAACGAGGGGTGGATTATTTATGCCTCCCCCTTAGGTGGTCATAGGGTAACTTCCTGACGTTGCCATGGCATTTGTACACTGTCATGGCGCTGGTGGGAGTGCAGCAGTGAGGACAGCTAGAGGTCACTCTCGTGGCCATCTTGGTTTTGGTGGGTTTTGACTGGCTTCTTTATTGCAGCCTGTTTTATCTGCAAGGTCTTTCTGACCTGTATCTTGTGCCAACTTCCTGTCTCATCCTGTGACTTAGAATGCCTTAACCATCTGGGAATGCAGCCCAGTAAGTCTCAGCCTCATTTTACCCAGCTCCTATTCAAGATGGAGTTGCTGTGGTTCACATACCTCTGACAGCTATAATGTGTCTTCTTGAAAAAAAAGTAAAAACATAAGTCAAAAATACAAAATAAAAATAGTTCTTAATTTCGCGCTTGGATATGTGAAATCAGAACTGGCTCATAGATTCATTGCAGGTAGAAGACAGTGTATAAATGGGTTCAGTACACACATGCAACAAAAGGAGTTTTTTTTATAAGAGCCAACAGCCTGTGTCTTAACTCTGGTAGGCCTTCCACCCCTGCCAAGGAACACAGCCCTCCTGGAGTGGGTCACACTGACCCACGTCTTGGTACCCCCTGCCTCCTACTTCCCAGAACGATTGCTGATAAAACTCAGTGGGATGTTTCTCACTGGACTGAGCCCTGATAGGACTGTACATTTTTCTTCTAATGTTACTAGAGAATGTGTGAAATGGTTCAAAATTGCTTTCAGGCTTATATTAGGGAAACTCCAATTGTTTCAACCCCTTCGTCTCTTCTTTCTTCTTTATTTCAACAGCACCCACACTGGAAAGCCCTAAGGGAGTAACAAATAAGTGCCCCATCTCTTACCCCTTTCCCCACTTCCATCCTACCTACAAAGCCCCTTTGTGTAGATAATGGCATCAAAACATTGGACTGGATTGGACTGGACTGGATTGGATGGGATTAGAAAATTTTGACTGGCTCAGATGATGTTCTTTTAACGTATCTGGCCACAAAATTAGAAACACAGTGTTTTAAATCTGAAATTGTTGTGTTCATTTGGAGATCAGTGGTCTCCAGTGGACTGTAAACCCTTGAGCCAGGCCTTGTCTGTTTTCTTGTCACAGTATCTCCAGGGTCTGATTCAGGGCCAGGCACTTAGTAACCAGCAAAAACAGATGAGTGACATGTCAGTGCTTAACCAGGCTCTGTGGCCAGTGCCTTGTGTGCTCCATGTCCTCTAACCCTCCCACCAACTCAATGACATGGATATTGTTATTATTCTCTTATTACAGACAGCGCAGAGAGGCAAAGCAACTTACCCAAAGTCACACAGCAGTAGATAGAGCCAGAATGCAAATACAGGCATGACTTAAATACTACGCACTATTGCCCCTTAGTGGTAGGCACTGAATCCCTACTTGTTGAATGAATGAATGAGTGAACTGCAAACATATTGTAAGAGAGGTGAGGTGGAGGAGGGATGGAAGGGATTTGCAAGAAAGTTATCAGGTTGGTGCAAAAGTAATTGCAGTGTTTGCCATTACTTTTAATAAAACCTAATAAAACTATATTCCACACATCTGAGCTTCCCGACTCAGTTCTAGTGCTGTGTGACCATGGGGGACCTCTTAGTATCGGTGGGCTCACATTCCTCTTGCTGAGAAACGGATTTGCTGAGTACATTTTGCTAGAGGGAGTTTGGTCAACAGGACCTAAAGAAGGGAACCAGGTTCTCCAATGTTGTCAACAAAGATTTAACATACATTGGTTTGATTTAGGATTATTTAAAAAATGTGTTTCTTAGCCAGCAGAAGTGGCTCACAACTGTAATCCAAGCACGTTGGGAGGCTGAGGCAGGAGTATTGCTTAAAGCCAGGAGTTTGAGACCAGCCTGGGCAACACAGTGAGACTCTGTCTCTACAGAAATAAAAATAATAAAAATTAACTGGATATGGTGCTCGCACCTGTAGTTCCAGTTACTCTGGAGGATGAGGCAGGAGGATTGCTTGAGCCCAGGAGTTTGAGACTGTAGTAAGTTGTGATCACACCACTTTAGTCCAGCCTGGAGCTAGTGTGATAGAATGAGACTCTGCCTCTTATTAAAAAATACAAAAACAAAAACAAACAACAAGAACAAAAAAATCCTTTCCTTTTGTTTGGGGAAAGGAGGCTGGAAGGCCCAGAATAACATCTACAGATTTTATGTTGTAGGCTGGGTGCAGTGGCTCATGCCTGTAATCCCAGCACTTTGGGAGACTGAGGAGGGTAGATCACCTGAGGCCAGGAGTTCGAGACCAGTCTGGCCAACATGGCGAAACCCTGTCTCTACTAAAAATACAAAAATTACCTGGGTGTGGTGGCAGGCACCTGTAATCCCAGCTACTCAGGGGGCTGAAGCAGGAGACTCACTTGAACCTGGGAGGCAGAGGTTGCAGTGAGTTGAGATCCCGCCGCTGCACTCCAGCCTGGGCGACAGTGCGAGACTCCATCTCAAAAGCAAGCAAGCAAACAAACAAAAAAACTTTCCTTTTCATTGGGGAAAGGACGCTGGAACACCCAGAATAACATCTAGAGATTTTATGTTGTAATATCGAGGTCTCACAAAGGATCTGTTACGGGCTGGAGTGTGTCCTCTGAAAGGTAGGTTGAGGTTCTAACCCCTGTACATGTGAATGGGACCTTATGTGGAAACAGGGTATTTGCAGATGTCATCAAGTTAAGATGAAGTCATTAGAGTGGCCCTGATCCAAGAGGATTGGTGTCCTTATAAGAAGTGGGTGAAAGAGACACACAGAGAAAACTGCTCTCCTGCCCCCTGCAGACAGAAGCAGAGGTGGGCTTATGCTGCTGTAAGTCGAGGAATGCCAGGGGCTATCCGAAGCTGGGAAAGGCAAGAAAGAGATTTTGAGAGAAGGTGGTCCTGCCAACGCGTTGATTTTGGACTTCTAGTCTCCAAAACTGTGAGAGAATAAATTTATGTTGTTGTAAGCCATCCAGCCTGTGGTACGTCATTGTGGCAGTCCTAGGAAATTAACACAGGTCCGAATATGATTTTCCATTTCAGCATCATCACAATTCCTGATGATGATTTCACCTCCACTCCCCGTGATTCTCCCCTGACTTGCTCCAAAGGATACATGCACAGGTCAGAAGAAATGTCTCACCTGTTCACGCCATCTTGAACCAGTCAGTTGTGGCAATTTAGTTTGGAATCCTTGAAGGGGCTTTTCTGGGTTCTAATGCTGGCTTTAGTTCTGGCTGGCTGTATGTTAAAAATCAGAAAAGGAGGACAGGCACAGTGGTTCACGTCTGTAATCCCAACACTTTGGGAGGCTAAGGTGGGAGGACTGCTTGAGCCCAGGAGTTTGAGACCAGCCTGAGCAACTTGGTGAGAGCTCCAGCTTTAGAAAAAAATTTAAGGATATCAGCTGGGCGTGGTAGTCCTGCTTGTAGTCCTAGCTTCTCCGAGGGCTGGGGTTGGGGGGCAGTGATCACTTGAGTCTGGGAGGTTGAGGCTGCAGTAAGCTGTGATTGTGCATTGGCACTCCAGCCTGAATGACGGAGAAAGACCTTGTCTCAAAAGGAAAGAAAATATTGAAAAATAAAAATGCTGACTGGGTGCGGTGGCTCACGCCTATAATCCCAGCACTTCGGGAGGTAGAGGCAGGCAGATCACAAGGTCAAGAGATCAAAAGCATCCTGGCCAACATGAAGAAACCCCATCTCTACTGAAAATAACAAAAATTAGCTGGGTGTGGTGGCGCATGCCTGTAGTCCCAGCTATTTGGGAGGCTGAGGCGGGAGGATTGATTGAACTTGGAGGTGGGGGTTGCAGTGAGCCGAGATCACACCACTGCACTCCAGCTGGCAACAGAGTGAGACTCCGTCTCAAAAAAATAAATGCTAATAGCAGTAATAGCAGCATATATGGAGTACCTCCTACATGTGGGCTTCACAAGGATTTGTTCTAATCCTCTCCAATATCCTGTAAGTTAGTTAACATTAATTCAAATGTCAAAAAACAAAAACAAAAGCAAAAACAAAGAAACAATGGAGAAAGAGACAGACCCGAGTTAGGCTGTCTGACTTGCTCTGAAGCCAGTGTCCACAGCAAGTGGCATCTCTGGGGAACAGAAAGAAGTGAGAGAAGAGCACAGGCCTGGCTCAGGGGAGGAAGTGTTTTGGTAATGCTGCAATGATGAGCTGGGTCCAGCCTGGGAACCCGGGCTTGCCCTGGGTCTTAAGACCCAGTTGTTAAATTTTCAGGTTTTTTGCAGATAAGCTGATGTCATGTTGATAGCTTGAAATTGGCCACAGTGGGAGTATTTATACCACCAAAATAGGCAGATGCTACAAATCAGAGCTCCTACCCCTCTCACCATCTGGTTTACTGGAACTCCAGTGGAACTGGAGATAGAAAAGGGAAGCGAAGAAAAGATACTCCCGAGGCCTGGAGTCTGAGATTGGCTCAGAAGGGCTGATGTGGTCTAGGCAGGATTCTGAAGTATTCCGGGAATGAATCATATATCACCAAAGTTACCCATTTCCACGGGTTTAGGAAGGGCCAACCCCTCCCTGGGGAGTTGAGAGCACTCAACGGAGACCTTCTGTGGAGAAATAAAGTCACCAAAGCTGCACCCCTGCCCTGCCAAACTACAGCTATATGGCAGGGCAAAGAGGGCCAATGTCTGCAAGCTAAATAAACACTCTCGGCCTCAGTTCTTAATCTGCAAAATACAGAGATAATGGATCAGTGTGTCCCAAACCTACTTCATTGTAGAGATGTGTTGTGTGTGTAAAATACACACTGGATTTCAATGTCTAAATATGAAAAAAAGATTCAAAATATCTCATTGACAATTCCTTGATTCTATGTTAAAATGATCATATTTTACATATTGAGTTAAATAAAATATATAATGGAAATCAATTTCTCTCATCCTTTTTCACTTTTTACAATGTGACTAGTAGAAAATGTAATATTGCACACACGGTTGGAGCTTTATGTCATCTGACAGCTCTGCTCTGGAGAAGTGGTCCTTGAAGTCCCCTTGGCTGGGGAGCGTCCATCCTCTGCAGGCCTGGGTTATTCAGCTGCATTTTGCTTCCTGGAGTCACCCCACTTCTCTTTTCAGTTGATCCCAATCAAAATAGTTTGAATTGTTTGTAATCAAAGACACTTTAACGAACAGATCAACCGAACCGGAGCTTCCTTGGGTGGTTGCACAGAACACTGGCAGCGCTCACAGCAGGTGACGCTCCAGCATGATCTGCAGGAGCCACTCAGGATAGCATCATTTCTGCTTCCCCAGACCCTGCCCCTGCCTCTGTCCCTCAAGACATCTAGCTCTGGCCACCAGCACTGGATTTAAACCAAGGCGTCTGCTGGTCAGTGAGGCAAGTGAGCTGCTCAAGGTTCCGGTTCATGCTGAGGCTGTTCTTAGGAGCTGGGTTACGTTAATCAGAGTCTGGAATTTAGAGTAACTGTAGCTTTCTTGACTCTCCCTGAACCTACAGGAAAGCAAGGTTTGAAGCAAAAGCAATTCCGAGAAGCAGGCATGATGTTTCTGCCTTCCCCCAGTTTCCCTTCCCTTTCCCATGGGGTAGGCCTGCCCGGGCTCAGGCACCATGATCATTATGATCTGTGCACCCAGCCTGGGAACCCGGGCTTTGGAAATATGGATTTCCTAAGACGTTTCAGTTGTTCCAAGGTGTGAGGTGAAACTCCCACAAAAACCTGTCAAGGACTGGCTTTGGAGTTGAATTCTCAAGGTTAACTTGCTGGGGTGAACAAGAATTGTATGCCAGATTCCAAGTAATTATTCCTGCAGGAACTGCCCGCTCCAAGCACTTTAATGAAAAATGATAGAAAGAGTTATTGACCTTTGAGACATTCAATCCACCATGCAGCTAAGCATCTGCAGAGGATCAGGCCAGGGAAGATTACATCTGCCCCAACGCGGAGACATTGCAACAGTTCATCTTCAAAACAGGCAAGGAAAATGTGTCTAATGAATCCCTAAAGCACAGTATGTGCAGATGGGTTGGAAATGGTCTTGGCAATTTTTCATCCTCATTGTAATGGGAATCCCTTGGAAACAAGCTAGAGATCATATGTACATTTGACGGGCTACACTTACAACATTCTTGGGAAGACTTAGGAATAAGATGATAAATGAAGACGTTGTGAAGTTCATAATTTGGGAGAGAAACTCATTAAAATGTTAAAAATGAGCTGCATATGCCCTATTCATGGGAACTGTATGATGTAATAAAATGAAATAAGTCTCTAATATGCTCCATATGGCTCTGCGGTGAGCAGAAGACAAGCCTGAGACACAGCCCCTTCCCTCTGGATGCTTGCAGTTGAGTTGGTTGTTGAGACAAGGCTTAAACGTAGGACACTGAATCTCAAAGCCTGACAGCCCCAGCCAGATGACAAAGAGCCATCTGATGGTTAAATGAGAGTGGAGGGAGTGGGCAGCAAGAACAGAAACCAATTTCCAGGGTGTTTCTGTTGCTGTCAATTTTTTTTTTTTTTTTTTTTTTTGAGACTGAGTCTTGATCTATCACCCAGGCTGGAGTTCAAAGGCGCAATCTCGGTTCACTGAACTCTGCCTCTGTGTTCTGCCCCCTGGGTTCAAGCGATTCTCCTGCCTCGGCCTCCCAAGTAGCTGGGATTACAGGTGTCTGCCACCACGCCTGGCTAATTTTTGTATTTTTAGTAGAGACAGGGGTTCACCATGTTGGCCAGGCTGGTCTCGAACTCCTGACCTCAAGTGATCCACCTGCCTCTACCTCCCAAAGTGTTAGGATCACAGGCATGAGCCACCGTGCCTGGCTGCTGTCAATGTTTTAAAGGCAGTTAATAGCTTCATCCCCAAGCTTCACTCCTATCCCATCACTTCGCCACATCCTCCCTTCACAGGGGTAATCACTACACTGAGATTGGAGTGTTTTCTCTCAGGCCAATTTTTACAGTTTCATTACATATGCTTAAATAAAGAGTTAAAGCAAATGTGACAAAATGTGAACACTTGATAAATCTGGACAGTGAGCATTTGGTTTTATGTTTTATCATCTTTTCTGTATTTATGTATCCTTGAAATTTTTTTCTTTTTTGAGACAGAGGCTTGCACTGTCGCCCGAGCTGGAGTGCAATGGCGCGATCTTGGCTCACTGCAACCTCTGCCTCCCAGGTTCAAGTGATTCTCCTGCCTCAGCCTCCTGAGTAGCTGGGATGACAGGTGCCCACCACCACATCTGGCTAATTTTTTGTATTTTTAGTAGAGACAGAGTTTCACCATGTTGGTTGGCCAGGCTGGTCTCAAACTCCTGACCTCATGATTCACCTGCCTCGGCCTCCCAAAGTGCTGGGATTACAGGTGTGAGTCACTGTGCCTGGCTGGAAATTTTTTAAAATCTTAAAGATTGTATGAGCTGCTATATAGTAGAAGCATAAAAAATTTGTAAGTGAATATTATGGATGATGTGTAACAATAAAATTAGAAACCCAAAAGAAAGAAAGGACGAAGAAGAAGGAACAGAAGAAACAAAGAAAGAGAAAGAACTTGAGACCTCTAAGAATTCATAGGTCACTTTGCATGGACATAGTCTTGGCAAAGACTTTGCCAAGAGGAGGAAGTATGACCCAGGTCTTGAGAAATGGAGATACGAGAGGAGGGCCTGAAGCGCGGAGGAGGGGATCGCCATTTAGAGCAACTCTTATCTGTAACCTGAGGAGGTGAGACTGTGAGCTTTAAAATTCACATTCAAATCTCACAGCATATATCATGTTCATTGATTCGATCCACAAACAGTAGACAGTTACCACATGCAGTACATAACGCTAGACACTGTAGGAGATTCCAGGATGAGAACATGGCAGGTGGTCTCCCTCCAGGAATCACTGTTATGATTTTCATCATCCTTAAGCAGGAAGAATTTAGTCACTTTTTCCCTGTCTGCCTGCCTTTCTATCAAGAGTCCTGTGTATTCTACTTTATTCTGAATTTCTTTCAAATGGGAGCTATTACTCATATCTATCTGCATCCACCAGTGTCAAGATAGGATTATACAATTAAGTGGGTATTCATTAAATACTCATTGAATAATTGATTAACTCGATTGTTTAAGTAGTAGTTGAGAGGCTGTTATGTTCTAAAGCACACAAGGGAACACTCTGGAGATCAAAGATAAAATAAAAGAAACCGATATATTGGTTAACTGATTGCATTAAAAGACACATATACATGTGTCTTTTACAATACATATCCTGGCCGCTGTTAAATATAATTCAAGCTGGGTGTGGTGGCTCTTGCCTGTTAATCCCAGCACGTTTGGAGGCTGAGGTGGGAGAGGATAACAAGAGCCCAGGGATTCAAGATCGGCTCGGGTAACATAGCAAGACCTCATCTCTACAAAACATTAAAGAATTAGCTGAGTGTGGTGGCATGCACCTGTAGTTCCAGCTACTAGTGAGGCAGAGGTGGGAAGACTTGAGGTGCTTGAGCCGGGGAAGCAGAGATTGCAGTGAGCTGAGATCGCACCACCGTACCCCAGCGTGGGTAACAGAGCAAGACTCTACCTCAAAAAAAAAAAAAAAAAAAAAAAAAAAAAATTCAGTATTCTATTTATAGAATACTTGGATATTGTGGGTTCAGTTCCAGACCACCATAATAAAGAGAATAACACAATAAAGTCAGTCACATGAATTTTTTTGGTTTCCTAGTGCTTATAAAAGTTATGTTCACACTACACTGCAGTCAATTAAGTGTGCAATAGCATTATGTCTAAAAAACAATGTATAATCCTTAATTTAAAAATAGTTTGTTGCTAAGAAATGCTAGTGATCACCTGAACCTTCAGCGAGTTGAAATCTTTTTGCTGGTAGAGGGTCTTGCCTCGATGTTGATGACTGCTGACTGATCAGGATGGTGATTGCTGACGTTTGGGGTGGCGGTGACAATTTCTTAAAACAAGACAGCAAAGAAGTTTATCACATTGTCTCTTCCTTTCACAAAAGATTTCTCTGTAGCATTTGATGTTATTTTATGGCATTTTACCAGCAGAACTTTTTCCAAAATTGGATTCAATTCTCTCAAACCCAGTTGCTGTATTATCAACTAAGTTTATGGAATATTATAAATCCTTTGTTGTCATTTCAACAATGTTCACAGAATCTTTACTCCATGGAATCACCAGGAGTAGATTCTATCTCAAGAAACCACTTTCTGGCTGGGCGCAGTGGGCAGATCACCTGAAGTCAGGAGTTCGAGACCAACCTGGCCAACATGGTGAAACAAAAATTAGTGGGGGCATGGTGGCAGGTGCCTGTAATTCTAACTACTTAGGAGGCTGAGGCAGGAGAATTGCTTGAACCTGGGAGGTGGAGGTTGCAGTGGGTTGAGATTGTGCTACTGCATTCCATCCTCGCTGACAGAGTGAGATCCATCTCAAAAAAAAAAAAAAAAAAAAAAAAAGAAACCACCACTTTCCTTGCTCATCTATAAGAAGCACCTCCTCATTTGTTAAAGCTCTATCACGAGAGTGTAGCAATTCAGTCACATCTTCAGACTCCACTTCTAATTCTAATTCTCTTACTATTTCTACCACATCCACAGTAACTTCTTCTACCAAAGTCTTAAGCCCCTCAAAGTCATCCATGAGGGTTGGAATCAACCTCCCCCAAACTCCAGTTAGTGTTGATATTTTGTCCTCATCTTATGAATTATGAGTGTTCTTAATGACATCTAGGATGATGAATCCATTCCATAAGGTTTTCAATTTACTTTGCCCAGATTCATCAGAGGAATAACTATCCATGGCAGCTATAGGCTTACAAAATGTATTTTTTAAATAATAAGACTTGGAAGTCAAAAATACTTATTGATTTATGTGGTTGCAGAATGGACACTGTGTCAGAAGGCAGGAAAATAATATTGGTCTCTGTACATGACTAGGTGCATTGTCAATGATCAGTAATATTTTGAAAGGAATCTTTTTTTCTGAGCAGAAGGTCTCAACAGTGGGCTTAAAAATATTCAGTAAACCATGCTGTAAACAGAAGTGCTGACGGCCCAGCTTTGTTGTTCCTTTTTGAGAGCGCAGGCAGAGTAGATTTAGCATCATTCTTAAGAGCCCTGGGATTTTCAGAATGGTAAATGAGCCTTACAAGAGAGTTGGCTGTCCTTTAAATGTAGACATTGGCTTCTCCTCTTCAACTATGAAGGTCTTAGATGGCATCTTCCAATAGAAAGCTCTTTCCTCTACATTGAAAATCTGTTGTTTAGTGCAGCAGCCTTCATCAAGGATCTTAGCTAGATCTTCTGGACAACTTATTGCAGTTCTAAATTAGCACTTGCTGCTTCACCTTGCACTTTTATGTTATGGAGACAGCTTCTTTCCTTAAGTCTCATGAACAAACCTCTGCTAGCTTCCAACTCTTCTTCTGTAGTTTCTCACTTCTCTCAGCCTTTATAGAATTGAAGAGAATTAGGGCGTTGCTCTGGATTAGGCATAGCTTAGGGGAAGGTTGTGGCTGGTTTGATCTTCTAGCAAGACCACTCAAACTTTCTCTGCAACAGCAATAAGGTTTTTTTTTTTTTTTTTTTTTTTTTTTTTTTTTTTTTTTTTTTATCACTTATGTGTTTGCCAGAGTACAAGCACAAAAGTCCTACAAGAACTTTTCCTTTGTGTTCACAGCTTGGCTAACTTTGGCACAAGAGGCCCAGCTTTCAGCCTATCTCAGCTCTCAACATGCCTTTCTCAATAAGCTTAATCATTTCTAGCTTTTGATTTAAAGTGAGAGATGTGGGATTCTTCCTTTCACTTTAACACTGTGAGGCCGTTGCAGATTATTAATTGGTCTAAATGTGATATCATTGTGTCTCAGAGAATAGGGAGACCACAGGAGAGAGTGAGAGAGGGGGAAACAGCTAGCTGGTGAAGCAGTCAGAAATCATCCATTTAGGCTGGGCACAGTGCCTCACGCCTGTAATCCCCGCACTTTGGGAGGCTGAGGCGGGTAGATCATGAGGTCAGGAGATCGAGACCATCCTGGCTAACATGGTGAAACCCCGTTTCTACTAAAAGTACAAAAAAAATTAGCTGGGCATGGTGGCAGGTACCTGTAGCCCCAGCTACTTGGGAGGCTGAGACAGGAGAATGGCATGAACCCAGGAGGCAGAGCTTGCAGTGAGTGGAGATCACGCCACTGCATTATAGCCTGAGCAACAGATCGAGACTCTGTCTCAAAAACAAAAGAAAGAAAGAAATCACCCATTTATAGATTAAGTTAACCATTTTACATGGATGAGATCCATGGTACCCCAGAACAATTACAAAGCGGGTCATGGTGGTTCACACCTGTAATCCCAGTTACTCAGGAGCCTGAGGAGGGAGGAACTCTTGAGCCCAGGAGTTTGAGGCTGCAGTGAGCTATGGTCACACCACTACATTCCAGCCTGGGTGACAGAGTGACACCCCAATCTCAAAAAAAAAAAAAAAAAAAACCCCAAAACCAAAACCAACAAAAAATTATAACAGTAACATCAAAGATCACTGATCACAGATCTCCTTAACAGACATGGTAATAATAATAAAGTATGAAATACCATGAGAATTGCCAAAACATGACCCAGAGACGGGAAGTGAGTACACGCTGTTTGAAAAACGGTGCCGATAGATGTGATTCGATGAAGGGTTGCCACAAACCTTTAATCTGTAAAAAAATGCAATATCTGCAAAGTGCAATAAAGCAAAGTACACTAAAACAAGATATATCTCTAGTAGATACATGCTTTCCGGGGAGGGAGTGCTTAGAAAACACCAGATACCACTTTCTGATAAATGCTAACATCTGTCTTTCAAACTAGTCCCTTCTTCCTATACTTCCATAATGTGTCATTGGAATTCAGTTTTAATTCAGAAAAAAACAGAAGTAGAAAAAGCCACCATCAATTTAAACTTTTTAAATGTTACTCCTTGGCCGGGCATGGCGACTCATGCCTGTAATCCCAGCACTTTGGGAGGCTAAGGTGGGTGGATCACTTGAGGTCAGGAGTTTGAGACCAGCCTGGCTAACATGGTGAAACCCCGTTTCTACCAAAAAGTACAAAAATTAGTCAGGCATAGTGGCAGACACCTGCAGTTCCAGCTACTCCAGAGGCTGAGACAGGAGAATCACTTGAACTCGGAAGGCAGAGGTTGCAGTGAGCCAAGATCACGCCACTGCACTCCAGCCTTGGCAACAGTGAGATCCTGTCTCAAAATAAACAAATAAACAAACAACAAACTAAATAAATAAATGCTACTCCTTGTTGTAAAATTGTAAGGTTAAAGAATAAAACAGAACCACAATATTTTCAAGTTCGACATGATAGTAGTAACTTATTCTTAATAAACCAAATACTGACATCAGAATTAATCCTCAGTCATTTGAATGGCGTATTGTTTTTTTTTTTTATTATTATTGTACTTTAAGTTCTAGGGTACATGTGCATAATGTGCAGGTTTGTTACATATGTATACCTGTGCCATGTTGGTGTGCTGCACCCATCAACTCGTCTTGAATGGCGTATTCTAACAACTGCAACTCTGACATGACATTCTAATAACTGAAAACGAGTCTGAGCTAATAGTTGTTTCTACCTCAAGAGGCTCCCCTAGTGGCAGTTACAGGGAAACTAAACCCAGGCAGAGCATACTTCTCTTGACCGCTCTGTCATTGCAAGCCGTTACCTGCGAGTCTCGTCAGACTGCCAATGTAGGTCAGTGGGTGTAATAATGACAATAGTAATGGGCAGTGTTAATTTGAAGTGCTTTTTTTTTTTTTTTTTTTTGAGATGTAGTTTTACTCTGCTGCCCAGGCTGGAGTGCAGTGGTGCCATCTGGGCTCACTGCAGCCTCTGCCTCCTAAGTCCAAGCGATTCTCATGCCTCAGCCTCCCGAGTAACTGGGATTACAGGCGCCTGCCACCACACCCGGTTAAGTTTTTGTAGTTTTAATGGAGATGGGGTTTTTCCATGTTGACCAGGCTGGTCTTGAACTTCTGACCTCAGGTGATCTGACTGCTTCAGCCTTCCAACGTGAAAGGCTTTTTACATGCTTGCAACCGTAAGCACGTGGCATGCATTCACTCCTTTATTCTAACCACTGCCATACACTGCAGAAACTAATTTGAAAAGACAGAAAGGACCACAAATACCCACTTTCGTTTTCATGCTAATGTAGCATCATCACGGAGCACTTCATATTTCTCTTTTGTAGGTGCCGAATCAGTCCACATGCACTGGAACCTGTATGTTCTTCATGTGTGTGCCTGTGTGGCACTGTTGGAGTTAAATGTATTTAAACACATGCATATCAACTTCCCTTGGAGAGAAACATCAAGGGTTCATGGGCTGTACCGGCAGATACCAAGAAAGGCAAGAGATATGCCTTTGACAAATTATAGAAATGCACCCTTTGGTATTTGTGATATTCCTCTGGAACTTATCTTTCTATAAAACAATGCTTTGTAATAATTCTTTGCAAGAATTTTGAACTATTTTTGACTTAGAGTTTCATACTTAATATAGTTACAGTTGAGGGTTTTTTTCTTTTCTGTTTTTCTAATCTAAGCACTGCATTTGGAAACCACTCATGAACAAGAAAAAGATTTCTTTGGCTTTTTTGTCTTTCTTTCTTTTTTCTAGAGACCAGTTCTCATTCTGTTACCCAGGCTGGAGTGCAGTGGTACAATCATAGCTCACTGCAGCTTCAAACTCCTGGATGCAAATGATCCCCCTGCCTCAGCCTCCTAAGTGCTTGGGACTGCAGGAATGTGCCATCATGCCTGGCTAATTTTTATTTAGTTTTTGCAGAGATGAAATCTCACTATGTTGCCCAGACTGGTCTCCAATTCCTGGGCTTAAGGGATCCTCCCACTTCAACCTCCCAAAGTGCTGGGATTACAGGCATGAGCCACTGTACTGGACCTCTTCGCTTTTTTTTTGAGACTGAGTCTCACTCTGTTGCCCACGCAGTGGTGCAATCTCGGCTTACTGCAACCTCCGCCTTCCAGGTTCAAGTGATTATCTTGCCTCAGTCTCCCAAGTAGTTGGGATTACAGACACGTGCCCCTGCGCCCAGCTGATTTTTGTATTTTTAGTAGAAACGGGGTTTCACCGTGTTGGTCAGGCTCGTCTCAAACACTCCTGACCTCAGGTGATCCACCCGCCTCAGGCTCCCAAAGGGCTAGGATTACAGGCGTGAGCCACGTGCCTGGCTTCTCTTTGCTTTTTGGTCAAAGTGATATTAAAAAAAAAAAAAAAAAAAGGATTGGCTTCCTGGGCAATACAAGGAGAATGCCCCTCTCTAACCTGGTCAACTTGTCTCTGAGTATCCTTGGTCAGTTTGTCTACATCTCTTTCTTTATGAAAGAAGATCTTCAAAGGAATGGTTCATTATGAATCCTTTATGGACTATTTAAACGTTGTAAAATATTTCTCCTCTTTGTTGATTTGTGGATTTGCACAAATTATCACTTTCCAGTGCTTGCATTCTGAGTTTCTTTGGTCTAGAAAGCTTGTCAGAAGAGAGAGCTCAGGTTTGAGAGTTAGACTTTCATCCCCAAACGATGACACTCTGGGTAGGCTACTAGTTCTTAAGCACCCCAGCCTCAGTTTCCTCATCTAGAAACCAGGAAAATGTTCATCTGGTAGGGAATGTGAGGAAACAGGGGATCAAGAGCCTGTGGTGAGCAGCAGGGGTTTAATGGTGCTCCCCTCCTTTTCTTTTCCTTACTTACTGTCTCGGCAAATGTAGTTCTTGGTGACATTTTATCTTTTTAAATCTCACTGCTCTGCTTACACAGGAAGCCAAATTAAATAAAGACTGTGTCTCTTGACCTCTTCATGTTATCCTTCCAGTTGTTTCCAGTGACTTCCAAATAAGGGAAACACTGATTACAATGTCACAATTGTATTTTCCAGCAAGTACGATAAATGTTTTCAGAAAACAGAGATTGGTGGTGAAAATTCTTTTTTGTTTCTAGAATTAAAGCATATTCCACAAATTGAGTTTTGTAAAACCTGCACAGTGGTTAAGCTAACACAGGCTTTTGACAGTTGGCCAACCAGTTTTTCATGAGCTGAATGATGCTGGCAGAGTGACTCAGGTCCTCTGAGCCTCAGTTTCCTTATCTGTAAAATGAGGAAAAGCATCAACATTGTAAGGCTGCAGAGCAGAATAAGGAGAGAAAATGCTTGGCAGGATGCCCGGCACATGACGAAATGATTTGAAGCTGTCATCAGCTTTTCTGAAGAATACTGGACAGCAGTTGTCTTTCCACGTTTCTTCAAGAAGTCACTTGTATTATCTTAGACAAAGTATTTTTTTATATCGCCCACATACAGTCCAGTGCCCTGATCGCTAGACTTCCGGGTGGGAATCTGGGCTTGCCTTATGCTCACTAGCAACTTGACCTTGACCCCGACCCTGCTCAACCTCATTTTCCTCACTTGGAATTTGGATGTAATATTTTTCCGGCCCACTTTGCAGTTTTGTAACTCTCAGAGGAGAAATAATTGATTTCAAGCACTTCTTAGGTCGGGCGTGGTGGTCACGCCTATAATCCCAGCACTCTGAGAGGCTGAGGTGGGTGGATCACCTGAGGTCAGGAGTTCCAGACCAGCCTGGCCAACACGGTGAAAACCGGTCTTTACTAAAAATACTGGGGGTGGTGGTGCATGCCTGTAATCCCAGCTACTCAGGAGGCTAAGGCAGGAGAATCACTTGAACCTGGGAGGCGGAAGTTGCAGTGAGCTGAGATCTCCCCATTGCACTCCAGCCTGGATGACAAGAGCGAAACTCAGTCTCAATAAATAAATAAACAAATAAATCACTTTGCAAATTATCAAGGACTGAATGAAATATTTAGAGAAAAATCTTCTCAGGCTCTGTTTTCCATTTGAAGAAGGGCTTGGGCTTTGGGGCCAGATGGACTGGAGTTTGATACCTGTTCCTCCACTTAGAGGTTGTGTGTTTCTGGGCAAATATTTTAGCCTTTTTGTGCCTTAGTTTACTCATATATAAAATAAGAATAATTATAGCATTTCATGAGGTTGCAATGTGAATTAATGAGTTAATGCAGTGAGGACTAAACTCTGATTTTTCTCTGGCCCAAATTCCTATCAAAGTGGTCTGGGGAGTCATGCCCTACAAATCATAAATTCTCATCAGATGGGTTTTATTTAGCCCTGTATACCATGACTTACTTTCCAACCTGGCTCTGGCATAACATTACAAGACAAGGAAGAAAATCAAAATACTTTATCCCAAAACATGTTTCTTTGCCATATTTTGAAATGGCCCTGCAAAGCTGTTCTTTGTGGGGGAAAATTTGCATCTGTAAAGAATCTCTATTAACAAAGCTAGATCTTTTTCTTCCGGACCCTCCCAATCCTGAAGAGATTAACTAAGATCTGAATAGGAAACATTTGTCATCTATTGTCTCTAAGGGCAGCCACTTATAAGACTTCAAAGAACTTTAGTCCCCACAATCTTTATCTTAACCTGAACATTTCCTTTCTATCAATCTCAGGTCTTTAGACAAATTCAACCAATTATCAACCAGAAAATTTTAAATTCACCTATAACCTGGAACACCCCTCCCCCACCAGCCCGCTTTGAGTTGCCCTGCCTTTCTGGATCAAACCGATGTATTTCTTAAATGTATTTGATTGATGTCTCATGCCTCTCTGAAATGTATGAAAACAAGCTGCGCCCCAACCACCTTGGGCACAGGTACTCAGGACCTCCTGAGGGCTGTGTCACAGACCACAGTCACTCATATTTGGCTCAGAATAAATCTCTTCAAATATTTCAGAGTTCAATTATTTTCATTGACAGTAGTAAAGTACTTAGAATAGTGACTGATGTATGTAAGAGCTAAACAATGTTATTTATTCTCTTTTTAAAAATTTATTGTGCCTGTAATCCCAGCACTTTGGAAGGCCAAGCTGGGTGGATCACTTGGGGCCAGGAGTTCAAGACTAGCCTGGCCAACATGGCAAAACTTTGTATCTACTAAAAATACAAAAATTAGCCAGGCATGGTGATGCACACCTTTAGTCCCAACTACTGGAGGGGCTGAGGCACAAGAATGGCTTGAACCTGGGAGGCAGAGGTTGCAGTGAGCCAAGATTGTGCCACTGCACTCTTACCTGGACAACAGAGTGAAATCCTGTCTCAAAAAAAAATGTTTTTCCTTTATTATTTTTCCATCTGTCTAATCAGTTGAAATTTTTTAAAAATTTTCTTTCTTTCTTCTGTGGTTTTTGTTTTTGAGGAGACAGGGCCTTGCTTTGTTGCTCAGGCTGGTCTCACACTGGGATTATAGCTGTGAGCTACCTCCTGGCCTTCTGTTTTGAAATGGAGGAGTTGAGCTAACTTATCTCTGTCATGCCTCCTAGTTTATATGTTCTTTGATATTTACATATGCATTTTCTAGAGCAAGAAGTATTTTATTTTTTATTTTTTTCGTTTTTTGAGATGGAGTCTCACTCTGTTGCTTAGGCTAGAATGCAGTGGCACGATCTCAGCTCACTGCAACCTCTGCCTTCTGGATTTAAGTGATTCTCCTGCCTCAGCCTCCCAAGTAGCTAGATTACAGACGTGCACCACCATGTCAGGCTGATTTTTGTATTTTTAGTAGAGACAGGGCTTCACCATGTAGGCCAGGTGGTCTCGAACTCCTGATTTCAGGTGATCCACCCTCCTCGGCCTCCCAAAGTGCTGGGATTACAGGCATGAGCCACCGTGCCTGGCCACAAGAAGTACTTTAAATCCAGGAGTTTTTGCTGTAACAGTCTTCTACTGATGACATTAAAATTTAGATTTATAGATTTATGGAAATTCCTGATTACTTGATATTAAGATGAAGTCCCCAAATTCTCATCATCTGTCACTTGATGCGATCTATTTAACTTTCCAGAAACCTAAGTATGACCTCAACTTTTTCTTGGAGTAGCTCTGCGCCAACCTGAAAGAAGGAAGCTGAGGGAAAAATCAATGTAAGTAGAGGGTTTATTGGGCCAAGCTTGAGGATTGCAACCAGAGACCACAGATTCCAGTTGCTCTGGATGTGCACTCCGTTCAGCAGCAGTTTCAAATGGATTGTTAAAAGGAAAGAAGAAGCAGTTCCTGAGTTGTTTACCAATAATTTACATTAAAGTAATGCAAGTTACTCATTGGCTATACATTGTTAAGCTCTAGAATGTGTGTTATAGAGTTCAGTATGGCATTATTAGGTTAATTTATAATAGCCTGATAATGCTATTGTGATAATATCAAGCAGTTTCAGTAGATGAATACATAGCTTCAAAAGGCGGGAAGGTGGGAGGTGATTGCTGTCTCATTTTAATGCCTCTCTGGGCCTGATAATTTAAAAGGACTCGAATGCCTCAGACAAAAGTTCTTTCTTTGTGAACCTATGGTTATAAGATTAAAAGAAAAAAAGTTCTTCCTAAACTATGTGCCAACCCATCTCAGGCATCACAATGAATTGGTAGGAGTGAGGTAGGTTGGATAAGGAGATCATAGCGACCCTTAAAGAGGAACAAACTTGCCAAATAGATGGAGAGAACAAACTGCCCATCAGTACACATGTTGTGCCCAAAGTCGCGAGACCCCAGTAAGCGACCACCAGAGTCCAGAGTCAAAGCCAAATAGCAGGTTTCGCTTTATTTCAAGTTCGAACCCGGACCTCTCCGCACCTAACAATGGCAGGTAAAAGAGAGGTCCCGACTGCTGTTTCAGGGTTTCTTTTATAGCAAGGTACAAACAAGTTACAAGCTTATTATTGGTTGATATTGAAAGTTGAACATTCGGCAGTTTCTGACTGGTTCCCGCCTTTTTCACAACCTCAAACGGCTGGGGGTTTTCCAGATAAGTTGTTTGTGTAAGCCCGGGGGGTGGTCACATTTATGTATGTTGCAACCTCAAATGGCTGGGGGTTTTCCAGATAAGTTGTTTGTGTAAGCCCGGTGGGTGGTCACATTCTTGTATGTTTAGAAATTTTTCCTTAGGGGCTTTCTATCTCATTCTCCCCTTTTAGTTGTGCCTTTAAGAGCCAATCTTGGGTCTTACATGTCTGTTTCAATTGTGCTATTGATGATGGGTTGATACTGTGTTCTAAGGACCATTAACTGGACAGTGTTGATTCTATCTTTGACAAAGTTTATTATTCTGTTTAGTATGCACGGCCCTATGGTGAGGAGGAGGAGTAGGCTTAGCAATGGTCCTGCTAGGGGCATTAAGAGGGAGTACATGGAGGAGCTCCACCAACTATCAGCTGCGGAATTGAATTTTTGTTTTTGTAGTTCTAGGCTGAGTTTGTGTAGTTGTTGGACCCGCGTTTCTACTAACCCAGATTCATTTATGTAAAAACAACAGTCTTCCTTGAGAAAAAGGCAAGTTCCCCCTTTCTCGGCAGTAAGCAGGTCTAGGGCGCGTCGATTTTGCAAAGTAACTTGGGCGAGGGAGGTCAGTTGTCTTTGTAATGAGGCTAGGGATTCGGCTGAAGCTTCCACTGCTATAGAGAATTGTTGGGAGAGCTTAGCGGTAGTGACCAGAGCGTGGCCTAGGGCTCCTCCTGCTAACCCTGCCGCTATTACGGATGTGGTGAGTGAGACACCGGCTACTAAGGGAAGAAATACGGCCCTTTTTGCCCTGGAGGCAGGCACGTAGTCTCCTCCCAGATATTCAGCAAGGGTTCGCAGGGTTAGTTGGGGAACTGTTGTAACAGGGAGACATAGGAGGCCCCTAGTGGCCTGAACAGTAAGATTTTTATATAGAGTTCCATTACACCAGAAGAATGAGCCATGAGGGGCATATAGAGTGGAGTTGGGAGGAGAGGTTGTGTTGCAAAGGGAGGTGCTAGCGTTTGAATAGCAAAATAAAACCTGTGTCTGTTTGGGGTTTAAGAACAAAGGGACATCTGAGATGGAGGAGGATCCTTGGCTGGAGTTTGTTATTAGGGAATTATTGAAGGGGGCTGGGAGCGGGACGGCCGTCAGGGGTGGTTGTCCTAGGGTAGCACAAAAAAAACATGCAGAGAGGTTTCCCAGACCGGTGGCATTCGCGAGAAGTAACCCCTCTCTTAGCAGAGATAACCAGGAGAAAGGGCAGGAGGAGGCTAAAGTGGAGAGTTGTTTGTTTAGTTCTGTTTCCTGTTTCTGCATGTTAGCGTGGAGGGTGGTCTGGATCTGAACAAGTGAGCGCCATAGATAGAGGCGGCTGCTAGGCCACTTTGTCCCAGATGTCATGTACATGGCCCCCTTCTGTTGGGAGGTCCAATGGGAGTCCCAGGGATCCCAGATAACCCATGTGTAGCCTGTGGCAGTTTTAAAAAAATTATGGGAATTCCACACTTGGCTTGAGAGGGTCTCTGAGGCCGTGAGAGTCTTGACAGTGTGGATTTTACATGAGCTATAGGGGCAACCGACGCTTTGTTCAACCCATGTGTTTTTACAATAGGGGACTTGTTGGTCAAAGAGAAAGCAAATAGCTGGGGCGACTTTTCCCGGTTGTGCCTGGAAATCAGTAAAATTAACATAGATAGGAGAGCTACAACCTTGAGGGGGGCAATCAGCTGTGGCCAGAAGATGGCCTTGTACCTGTGTCTGAGCACAGTTGGTCCAATCTTCTGTCAGGAAAAAACGCCAGGCAAACGGGGATGAAGCCTGCTGTGCTTGGATTTTCCAGCTGAAGGCCCGCAAGAGCAAGAGCGTCACAAAGGAGATGGATACCATAATTACAGTTGTTGACGGCGCAGGGTGAGTTTTAAAGGATTGTCTTTAGTCTGGTCAATTGTCCAGGCTGCGGTTTTCTCTGCCGAGGGCCCAACGAAACCCGAGAGCGGGTCCACTAGCTTGGCGTGCGTGTAGTGGATCCAGGCAGCGATTCCTTCTACTTTGAGTGCTGTTGGTGTAGTTAGGATCACCTGGAACGGCCCTTTCCACCTTGATTCTAAGGTTTCTTGTCAATGACGCTTGACGAGAACCCAGTCTCCTGGCCGGATCTGATGTGGAATGGGTGGAGGTCCTGTTTTCTATAGTTCTCTTAGTCTAGGCCAGATCTCTTCATGAATTTTCTGTAAGGCTTGTAGGGAAAAATAAGAGTTCAACACTATCATCGACATCAGATTTGATGAGATTGTCTTTTAGGTTAGGGACAATAGTGGGGGGTCTGACATACATTATTTCATAAGGGGTGAGACCTAATCTGTAGGGGGAGTTTCTTGCCCTGAACAGGGAGTAGGGGAGAAGGACTACCCAGTTAGTGCCAGTCTCCATGGTCAATTTAGTCAGAGTCTCCTTTAATGTTCTGTTCATTCTTTCTACCTGTCCTGAGCTTTGGGGGCAATATGCACAATGTAATTTCCAATTTGCCCCGAGAATGGAAGCCAGTCCCTGACTTACCTTGGCGATGAAGGCCGGCCCATTGTCCGACCCTATCATAGCTGGGAAGCCATACCTGGGCAGGATTTCTTCTAGGATTTTCTTGGCTACGACCTGGGCAGTTTCCTTTTTGGTTGGGAAGGCTTCTGTCCATCCTGAAAAAGTATCTACAAAAACTAGTAGGTATTTGTATCCATATTTTCCTGGTTTTATTTCAGTGAAGTCAATTTCCCAATAAGCCCCAGGTCTATTTCCTCTTTGTCTTTTTCCAGTGGTCTGGGGTTGGTTTCCTGCATTATTGAGTTGGCATACTACACAATTTTTAGTCACTTGTTCAACTTTTTTAGAAGAATCTCTGATTTTTAGTTTTGAGTGTCTTATTAAGTCCAATATTCGCCTTGAGCCTAAATGGGTACTATGATGGATTCGTTCTAGTATCCGTTGTCCTAATTTGTCTGGGAGTATAATGTTGTCTTCACAGTCTTTCCACCACTTGTCGTGGATCTGAGCCACAGGGAGCTCGTTTATCCACTGGAGGTCACCCTCTGAGTACTCTGGGTTAGAGGGTAGCTCTGGGGGCCCCGGGTCAGGCAGCTGAAGGGCTAGGAGTTGTGAAGGGGTTTGAGCCACATTTTTAGCAGTCTGATCAGCCAGGTTATTTCCCCGGGAGACCATATCAGTTGTCTTTTGGTGTCCCGGACAGTGGACAATCACCAATTTTCTGGGTTCCCAGAGGGCAGCTAGTAGGGCCAGGATTTCTTCTTTGTTCTTAATGTCTTTTCCTTCTGCCGTGAGGAGCCCTCTTTCCCTATATATTGCTCCATATATGTGAGCAGTGGCAAAGGCATATATATATATACCGTTAGTTATATACCATTAGTATATACCGTTGTCAGTATATACCGTTAGTTTTTGGTCTTTCCCCAACTTTAGGGCCTGAGTTAATGCCACCAGTTCGGCCTTTTGGGCCGATGTCCCTGGAGGCAAGGGTTCCGCCCAAATGACTTTGGTTTCTGAGGTTACTGCCGCCCCTGCGTACCTTTGTCCTTGGTGGACGAAACTGCTTCCATCAGTGAACCAGACGAGGTCAGCGTCTGGCAGTGGCAGTGGCAGTGGCCACACAGATCCTGTAGGTCTTCTCTGACTCCGTGTACCTGGGCCAATATCTCGGAACAGTTGTGGAGTGGGCTCTCCAAGTCCGGATTTGGCAGTAGGGATGCGGGGTTTAGGGCCGTTGGGGGCATGAAAGTTATTCTGAGGGGGTTTAGTAGCAGTCCCTGGTAGTGGGTGAGCCGGGCATTGCTAAGCCACCGATCAGGTGGTTGTCTCAGTACGCCTTCAATGGCATGTGGGGTAGTGACCTGCAATTCTTGGCCCATGGTCAGTTTATCAGCGTCTTTGACCATTAAGGCAGTGGCCGCAATTACCTGGAGGCAAGGAGGCCACCCAGCAGCCACTGAGTCCAGTCTCTTTGACAAATATGCAACCGGTCTCCGCCAAGGACCTAAATACCGAGTCAGTACTGCTTTGGCTACACCCTGGCTTTCGTCCACATATAGGTGGAAGGGCTTGGAGACATCAGGGAGTCCCAACGCAGGGGCTGATAGCAGAGCAGTTTTGATTTGTTGGAAAGCCAGCTCAGCCTCTTTTGTCCAATTAAAGGGCTGCTGTTCTTTTGTGGCCTGGTATAGTGGTTTAGCCAATTCTGCAAAGCCTGGTATCCAGAGTCTACAGAACCCTGCCGACCCCAAGACCTGTCTTACTTGTCATGTTGATTGGGGTCTAGGGATACGTAGAACAGTCTCTTTTCGGACATCCGTCAACCAGCGTTGCCCCCCTTTTAACAGGTATCCTAAGTAGGTTACCTCTGATTTGCAGATCTGAGCTTTCTTTGCCGAGGCTCAGTAGGCTAGATCTCCCAAAGTCTTTAGGAGGCTTTTGGTTCCTTGCAGTCAGGCCTCTGGGGATCCAGCTGCTATTAAAAGATCATCAACATACTGTAAAAGAGTGATCTCGGGGTGCTGTCGCTGGTACTCACCCAGATCTTCGTGGAGGGCCTCATCGAACAGAGTTGGGGAATTTTTGAATCCCTGTGGTAGTCTGGTCCACGTTAGCTGGCCATTTATGCCCCTCTCAGGATCTGTCCATTCGAATGCAAAAAGTTCCTGACTCTTAGGAGCTAAAGGCAGGCTGAAAAAGGCATCTTTTAAATCCAGGATGGTGTACCACTGTTTTTCAGGGCTTAAGGTGCTTAAGAGGGTGTATGAGTTTGGCACAGTGGGGTGAATGTCCATGACTCTTTTGTTGACCTCTCTCAGGTCTTGTACTGGCCTATAGTCTTTACTATTAGGTTTGCGTACCGGCAGTAACGGGGTGTTCCATGCTGAGTGGCAGGCACATAGAACTCCCTGATCTAGGAGCCGGCAGATGTGTGGTGTAATTCCTTCTCTGGCTTCTAAGGGCATTGGGTACTGCCGTACCCGAACAGGATCCGTCCCAGGTTTAACTTCAACAAATATGGCAGGATGGTGTTTTGCCAGTCCCAAACCTCCTGTTTCTGCCCAGGCCTCTGGGAAGCGCTGTAGCCAGGGGCCGATATTCTGGTCAGGAGGTGCCGGTTCCTGATGGAGTCTATACTCATTTTCTAGGGCAATTGTGAGGACAGATATTGGCTTGTCTTGAGAATCGGTTACTCTGGGGCCCCCTGGTTGGAAGTGGATTTGGGCTATTCGGAGGAGGTCTTGGACTTGTTTTCCCTCTAAATCTTCTAATTTTTGGAGTTTCTTTTTAATGTCCGGAGCTGCCTGATTTACAAAAGACATAACAACAGCTGCCTGGTTTTCGGGTGCCTCTGGGTCCATGGGGGTAAACTGTCTAAAGGCTTCCATTAATCTTTCTAGATAGGTAGCTGGGCTTTCTGTTTTTCCCTGTAACACGGAATATACCTTGGCCAAATTGGTGGGCTTGCGAGTGGCAGCCCGGAGACCCGCCATTATAGTCTGGCGATAAATGAGTAGCCTTCCCCTACCCTCTGCCCTGTTGTAGTCCCATGCAGGTCTGGTCAAGGGAAAAGCAGCATTAATGAGGTCAGAGTTGGCGGTGGGTTGGCCGTCATCTCCCGGAACCAATTTTCTGGCCTCTACCTGTATTCTTTTTTGTTCCTCCGTTGTGAACAGAATTCTGAGGAGTTGTTGACAATCATCCCAGGTTGGTTGGTGGGTAAACATAACACTGTCTAAAAGAGCTGTTAAGTCCTTAGGGTTATCAGAAAACCGAGCATTTTGGGTCTTCCAATTGTACAGGTCACTAGTGGAGAATGGCCAGTACTGGAGTCTAGGGTTGCCCGTATCATCGGGGGGTCCTATTTCCCTTAGGGGAGTGCCACAGTGGAATCAGGGGGGCGCGAGTTTGTCTCCCGTTGAGCGTGTCTGCACGTCCGCCCCGCTGGCCCCCAAGAGTTACTTTCACTTTCGATGGCCCCGGTTGCAGCAGCAGCTGCTGCTTCCCGCTCTTCGAGGTCCCCTGGGGGGGCTGGGGGCTGGGGGCTGAGGGCCAGGAGGGGGAGGATAAGGCAGGGGTTCTAAAGGCAGGGGGTCCTGTCTTCTAACACAGGGTGTGGGGGAGCAGATGGTGTTTTTGGCCTGCAGGGGCGTTCTGCCGACTGTACGACCAGTGCCTTACATGGCTCTGGCGCCAGCACGAAAGGAGTTAGCCAAGGGGGTGGGTTTTCCACAAGGTCTTGCCACACTAGGATGTAAGGGATCTGATCAGGATGTCCTATCACCCTGGCAGGAAAATTTTTTATTTTACCTTAATGATAATAGGGAGGTAGAAAGTCCCCTCAGCTGGCCACCCTACACCAAAAGTGAGCCACTCCGAGCAGCAGAAAGTCACCAATTTTCCCTTTCTGAGTTCTATACTAAGGTCATGGCCCCTTGCCTTAACATCTTTAAAGTTATTTATAAGAATGGAGAGCAGAGTACTCTGGGCACTACCCATGGTAGTAGAATCCCAGAGATAGAGAAAAGAAAAGAGTAAAACCAGAAGTATTGTACTTTTTCCTCGTCAAGTAGGTCCTGAAAATGAAAGTAAGTTAAGTAATTAACATAACAATAATCGCCAGCACGTTTCGGGTTTAGCTCCTGATCAGAACCAGATGGGCTAATAAATGCAGAGCCCCAGAGGGGTGCCAGGGGACGTCTCCCACTGGCCCCTGGTGGCTGTCTTATAGCGCGTCTGCCAAGACCGTGCCAACCTCTGATACAGACCCTGTGGGATTTTTCCAGACAACCCAGAGACTACAGACAACACAGAGACTCAGGACAACACAGAGACTCAAGCAGGCCGACTTACCAAATCTGCCTACAGCGATGACCCATTGACCTGGGGTCTGGTGGGCTTAGGGGAATCCCGGACGAGCCCCCAAATGTTGTGCCCGAAGTCGCGAGACCCCAGTAAGCGACCACCAGAGTCCAGAGTCAAAGCCAAATAGCCAGGTTCGCTTTATTTCAAGTTCGAACCCGGACCTCTCCGCACCTAACAATGGCAGGTAAAAGAGAGGTCCCGACTGCTGTTTCAGGGTTTCTTTTATAGCAAGGTACAAACAAGTTACAAGCTTATTATTGGTTGATATTGAAAGTTGAACATTCGGCAGTTTCTGACTGGTTCCCGCCTTTTTTGCAACCTCAAACGGCTGGGGGTTTTCCAGATAAGTTGTTTGTGTAAGCCCGGGGGGTGGTCACATTTATGTATGTTGCAACCTCAAACGGCTGGGGGTTTTCCAGATAAATTGTTTGTGTAAGCCTGGCGGGTGGTCACGTTCTTGTATGTTTAGAAATTTTTCCTTAGGGGCTTTCTATCTCACACACAAGGCATCCTCGGCTCCTGGTTAGAAGATCCTGCAGCAAGGAGGTAAAGGAAAAGAAGCGAAAATCCCCAAACTTGTGCAAGCGCACAAACTCATGATTAGTTTCCTTGGGCTGACCTGCGCTCATTATAATAGTAAAAAACATATCCTTGGGAGGAGAATTAAAATGCTAATGAGGCACATGATGTATGTACTAGCATGTACAGCCACTGTGCATGTGGGCCTAAGAAACCACCCACAGCATGCTTAACCATAACACCCCTTCTCGTCCTTTTATGAATAATCATGTAAATCTCTCATAAACGTAGGTTCCTCAGAGCCAGCCAGCATGGGCTCATGCTCGAGCAGCCTGTTGTGACCCAGCTATCGAACTGTACTTGCACTTTGCAATAAACTTCTTTACCTCTTTTCACTTCAGACTTGCTCTCAAATTCTTCTGTGTGGTGGAGATGTTCCCGGGGTCTTTGTTGTTAGAACTCTGAAGATGGTGGTGGGCAGCTCCCAAGATGGTGGCAAGCCCTTTGTTCTCTGACCTGGGGTTCTTGGCCTCATGGATTCCAAGGAATGGAACCTTGGGCCATGTGGTGAGTGTTATAGTTCTATTAGAAGCCTCATCACGGAAGAGAATTGTGGAACCCAGCGACTAGTGTTCAGCTCAATTAGGGCCAAATGGGCAACTTAGCCATGCAGGAACAATGGCGGGCCTTTAGCCTAATTGGAGCGGCACTGGGCACCTAGCTGGATCAGAAGTGCAGCGTACACCCTGCCGGATCCAGAGGGGTGGAAGTCAAGTGCAGGTCTGTGACAGCAGCGAACAGCAGTGGTGGACAGTGAGTGAAATCTCAGCTCAAGCCGGAACAAACATGGACCAGAAGAGTGTGCAGTTGCAAGATTTAATAGAGTGAAAACAGAGCTCCCATACAAGGGGAGGGGACCCAAAGGGGGTTGCCCACTCCCAACTAGAATGCCTGGGGTTTATATCCCAATCATTGTCCCTCCCCCTGTGCTCTCAGATGATATGTGATTTGACTATTTCTTTACCTCCTGCTTTTAGCCTAATTTATATTTTAGTGAGCCCTCTTTACTACCTGATTGATCAGGTGTGAGCTAAGTTACAAGCCCCATGTTTAAAGGTGGGTGTGGTCATCTTCCCCAGCTAGCCTTAGGAATTCTTAGTCGGCCTAGGAAATCTAGCTAGTCCTGTATCTCAAAGTCAAGAACCTTAACTGGCCCACCAGCAATAGGAGCACTGTGGGAAATTGTGAAATTTGGGAGAAACTTGACATCTGTCAGACACATCATGAGTTACCAGATTGATTACACGAATTCATTTTGGTGGTATCATATCGTTGAAAGGTTGTGTTTTCTGTTGCTGCAATAAAAAAGGACTATGTGAAAAATCAATGGGAGACAGGAAATGAGGGTAAAGGTGTCCCATCCGATTCCAAAGTCTGAAAGCTGGGCAGTGTCAATTGCACATCCCAGGAGTACATAGCTGTAGTTAAGAAGGAAATATTATCTTTCTTTCAACTTATGTGTGTTATTTTTTCAAATTGTGATTAAGTTATTAGAACATAAAGATGTATTGAGTGGTTTGGGAACCAACTACTTAAATTACCAAATTGTTAGGTACTTCTTTTGGTCTAAAATGCTGTAAAAAAAAAAAATTACTGAGATGCCAAGGGTACTGAGAACCAGAATATTTGTAAACTTCTGGGGGTAGATCCTTAAGTTTCTGGATTTTCTTTTAAAAAAGCACAAGTGTATGAAATTGGGCAGTGCCTACAGTTCAACAAAGCCATGGAGGCTAACACAGCCCTGGGAAATTTGTGTGGAGGTGAAGCTGTGCAAACCCAGGTTTATCTTGTGCACAAATCCTTCAATAGTCCAAAGAAAGGCATGCATGTAGAGGAGGTGGGGAATTGCATTTTTCATAATTAACTAGAAGCTGCTTCTTCACTTTGAAGTATGTTCCCTCTTGGCTCCTTGAAAGTTTCTCTGCATTAACAATTTGTACAGATTTTAGTTACTGATGAACAACATTGTTTTGGTGAGTTCTGATTAGCACATGAATACCACACTAGGGCCTGAGGGAATGCAAAGCAGGCACATTTGCAATTGAATATGCACTTAACATTTGGGCTGAAGTTTGAAATCTTAATCAATTTCCACATCTACCGCATACTCTGCTGGGACACTTGCCCAGATGTGAGTCCCTTGGGATGTAAATATCTTGTGCTTAGAGTTTTATGGAACGTTCATTGAAGGAATGGGAATAGTGAGGAGCAAACTGCCAGATGAAATACAGTTATGCATTGCTTAATGGCGTACATCCTGAGAAATACATCATTAAGCGATTGTATCATTTTGTCTAGATGATATATAGCTAATTACACACCTAGGCTATATGGTATAGCCTATTGCTTCAGGGCTACAAATCTGTATTGCATGTTACTGCATTGAACACTGTGGGCAATTGGAACACAGTTATAAGTATTTGTGTATCTAAACTTATCTACACATAGAAAAGGTGCAGTAAAATGTGATGTAAAAGATTTTTAGGTCGGGTGTGGTGGCTCATGCCTGGAATCCAAGCACTTTGGGAGGCTGAGGCAGGCAAATCACATGAGGCCAGGAGTTTGAGACCAGCTTGGGCAACAGGGCGAAACACTGTCTGCTAAAAATACAAAACTTAGCCAAGCGTGGTGATGCACATCTGTAATCTTAGCTACTCAGGAGGCTGAGGCATGAGAATTGCTTGAAATCTGGAGGCAGAAGTTGCAGTGAGCCAAGATTGCACTCCTGCGCTCCAGCTTGGGAAACACAGCAAGACTCTGTCTCAAAAAAAAAAAGAGATTTTTAAAAAACTACATCTGTGCAGGGCACTTACCATGAATGAAGCTTGCAGGAATGGAAGTTGCTCTGAGTGAGTCAGTGAGTGAGTGGTGAGTGAATGTGAGGGCCTAGGATTTTATACACTACTACAGATTTTATAAACACTGTACACTTAGGCTTCACTAAGTTTATAAAAGGTATGTTTCTTTCTTCAATAAAAAACCTTAGCTTACTGTAAGTTTTTAACTTAATAAACATTTTATTTTTTAAACATTATGACTTGTTTTGCAGTAACACAAATACATTGTACCACTGTACAAAAAAATATTTTCTTTCTTTATATGCTTATTCTGTAAGCTTTTTTCTATTTATGAATTTTTAAAAACTTTGAAAGCTTTTTTGTACTAAGACAAACGCTCACATTAACCTAGGCCTATGCAGGGTCAAGATCATCAAGACATCAGTAGGCAATAGAATCATATTTGTGATGGATCACTGCCTGAAATGTCAGGTGACACATGACTATATATGAAGATATGAACACCTTTTTCATGTACAGCTGCACATTTCCTCTTGTCACCTGAAGATTCATGCAGTTAGAAACAAGAGCTTTATTTCTCTTAAAGGGTTGCAACCTGCAGGGTGGCCATTCTGACATGCTGGCGAGCATAGCCTCCAGTCAGAAGCCAGAAACAGGCATTTCAAGGGAGGAGCAAAGGGAACAGGAATTTATGCTGAGCAGAGTGGCTGAACATACATATTCAATAAGCTATGGGAGGAGTCATGAATATTTATGAAAGGAGAAACACACATAAGCACAATGGAGCTTCACACATCTCCACAGGACTCATGTTCCAAAAATGGTGATGTTAGCACGACCTGAGGGTGGAGTTTTTGGCCCTCTGACATCAAAAGGAGAAGCAGAGGATGTGACAACCTTCACTGCATTCTCTGTAGACTGGGCAGAATCACTTCATGGTTGGTGGTCTCTTTTCAAAAAGGAGTGCTGGTTGGTTGTTTTGTGGAAACTGCAAAAGGAAGGGGCAGTGTCAGGTGCTTGGTTGGTATCAGCAGTAAGGCTTTTGAAAAGTTAGTGAGGGGCTGGGCACAGTGGCTCACACCTGTAATCTCAGAACTTTGGGAGGTTGAGGCAGGCAGATCATGAGGTCAGGAGTTCGAGACCAGCCTGGCCA
>NC_045440.1:39378297-39436988 GCF_002776525.5 Piliocolobus tephrosceles | reverse complement strand
TGAGGCAGGCAGATCATGAGGTCAGGAGTTCGAGACCAGCCTGGCCAACATGGTGAAACCCATCTCTAGTAAAAATACAAAAATTAGCCGGGCATGGTGGCGTGCACCTGTAATCCCAGCTACTTGGGAGGCTGAGGCAGGAGAATCGCTTGAATCCAGGAGGTGGAGGTTGCAGTGAGCTGAGATTGTACTATTGTACTCCATCCTGGGCAACAGAGCAAGACTCCATCTGGAAAAAAAGAAAAGAGAAGAGAAGAAAAGAAAAGAAAAGAAAAGACAAGAAAAGTTATTGAATCCCCATCCTCAGCCTCTTACCCTCCCTTCTTTTCTCCTGGATACCTCCCAGAAGTTTGTAGGAAGGTGTGCATAGGATACAAACCTCCTGAGTCCTTGCACATCTCAAATCATCTTTACTGTCTAATTGTAATTGGTCACTTATTTCTTGGTTGATACAATTTTAGAATTGAAATGATTTCCATTAGAAATGGGAAGGCATTGTTCACATAGCTCCTGTCCACCAATGTTGCTGAAGAGAAAGTCTGATCCTAGTCTGATTTTTGTTTATTTGTACGTAATTTCTTTTTCCTCAGTAAACGCCCTTAGGATGTTCTTTTTGTCCTTGATGTTCTATAATTTTAGGAGGATTGGGCTAGGTCTTTTTCATTTATTGAGTTTATCTTCAGTAGGTCTCTTCAATCTGAAGAATCTTTCTCTTCATCTAGAGAAGACTATTGATTGATTGATTGATTGATTGATTTTGAGACAGAGTATTGCTCTGTCACCCAGGCTGGAGTGCAGTGGCATGATCTCAGCTCACTGCAACCTCTGCCTCCCGAATAGCAATTCTCCTGCCTTAGCCTCCCGAGTAGCTAGGACTACAGGCACATGCCGCCACGCCAGGCTAATTTTTTGTATTTTTAGTAGAGAGGGGGTTTCACCTTATTAGCCAGGATGATCTCAATCTCCTGATCTTGTGATCCCCCACCTTGGCCTCCCAAAGTGCTGGGATCACAAGCATGAGCCACCTCGCCCGGCCTGTTTTGTTTTCTTTGAGATGGAGTCTTGCTCTGTCACCCTGGCTGGAGTGCAGTGGCGTGGTCTCGGCTCACTGCAACCTCTGCCTCCCAGATTCAAGTGATTCTCCTGCCTCAGCCTCCCAAGTAGCTGGGATTACAGGTGCCTACCATTATGCTCAGCTAATTTTTTGTATTTTTAATAGAGACAGGGTTTTACCATGTTGGCCAGTCTGATTTTGAACTTCTGACCTCAGGTGATCCACCTGCCTCGGCCTCCCAAAGTGCTGGGATGATAGGTGTGAGCCACTGTTCCTGGGAGATCACCTCTAAGCCTCTGGAGTGTCCTGTCTGATGAAAGTGTTTCTGTTTACCTGGGACCCTGAGCCACCCAGGTAGTTTATGCTAGCAATGTGATTTATGATAGGGGACTTGGGTGACACAGTATCTGGTTGACATCTGGAGTGGCTGGACATTGAGAAACTAGGGTGAGCCATGTGGGCACTCTATGCTAGTGTGACTGACACTCAATAAAAATCCTGGACATTGAGACTCAAGTGAGCTTCTCAGGTTGGTGTCATACCTCATTGCTGGGAGAATGACAGGTGCTGCCTGTATAACCCATGAGGAGAGGAGAGGACATCTAGAAACATCTAGAATGAGAAGAATGAGAAGAGGACAGTTGGTCTTTCTTCTCCTGGTCTCTGCCTGATGTCTTTTTTAATTTTTTAAGAGACAGGATCTCACTATATTGCCCAAGCTAGTTTTGAACTCCTGGGCTCAAGCAATCCTCCAGCCTCAGCCTCCCAAAGTGGTGGGATTATAGGCATGAACCACCGTGCCTGGCCTGACTAATGTGCTCTTTACCTCTGCTGATTGTTCTCTGTGTCTTTTTGCTGTCATGAACTATAACCATGTGTGTAATAGCTTTTCTGAATTCTGCAAGTTTTTCTGAAGTGTCCCTAAACCTGAGAGTAGTCTTGGGGACCCCCATCACTGATCCCTCTGCCCACTGTGCACCCCAATTATCTTAAAGAGAGAAATTAGGTCCAGACGCTGTCTACCTTCAGGGAGTCTGTGGTTTAGTGAGAGAGGCCATTAATACTCCCCAAATACAATGTGAGGCACACAGTAAGACATACATAAGATAGACCTACAGGGTCAAGTGGCTTAGGAAAGAAAGCGAACAATCTAGCTAGGGTATTTTTGGCCGGGCGCAGTGGCTCGCACCTGTAATCCCAGCATTTTGAGAGGCTGAGGCAGGCAGACCACAAGGTCAGGAGATTGAGGCCATACTGGCCAACGTGGTGAAACCCCATCTGTACTAAAAATACAAAAATTAGCTGGGTGTGGTGGCACATGCCTGTAGTCCCAGCTACTCGGGAGGCTGAGGCAGGAGAATCACCTGAAACTGGGAGGCGGAGGTTGTGGTGAGTTGAGATTGTGTGCCATTGCACTGCAGCCAGGCGACAGAGCAAGACTCCGCTAAAAAAAAAAAAAAAAAAAAAAAAAAAAGGGGAAATTCAAAAAAAAAAAAAATGCACATTTGCACATTGCAGTTGGAAATCTGATCAATCATCAGGAAAAGCCAGAATCAGAACAGTCCTATGTCTGTACTTTCCTCTGCACAACTTATACTTTCTTTTTCTTTTTCTTTTGCCTAAATTCTTTGCCATCTGACTGGTTCTCTGTCCAAACAGAAAAATACCTGATCTTTTTTACACATTGACAGAAACTCATTCACACCAATAAGTTCTGCCTTCTAGGTATTTGCTCGTAAAAGACTTTTATCTCTCACTGGGGTCTGGGAGTGCTCTGTCTCTGGTTAGAGCAACATCTGGCAATAGCAAGACAGTATTTTTAGGGAGGTGGAGATAGATTTCTCCTGGCCACTCACTCATCATTGCAGAGACTGGCTGGGAAAGTAAATCTGCTTTAGATGTACAGCAGAATGGAGTTAAAAGAAACACTAGGGGATCAGGTCATTTCCTTTCCTTCTTACTCCCCCTCCCTCCAGTTCTAACTCATCTCATTTTATTTCTTGAATCCAAGATTCTCACATGCCCAGGAATTTTCCTGTGCCAACGCCCTTCACCTTCATTTCCTCTTCTTGTGTGTGACCTTGACCTCTGGGCAGGCTACTCAGAACCCTAGGCTTGAAGTTTCTGATGTCAAGGCTCTAGAGCTCCTAGGGCACCTAGCTTGGAGGCAGCAAGCTGGAGGCATCTGATTAGAGCTGTCTCTCTCTCGGTGTGTATGGGGGTGTTGATGGAGGATACTGTAAAAAGATTTTCTGTGTTAAGTGGAGGCTCAAATAGAACACCTCTGAGTTTCCAGCTCAACTTCAACATTCTAAGGATATTTGGTTAAATGAGAGCTGGGAAACATAGGGAAGAGAATCGTCGACGTTAATATCAGTTATAAATACTGCAGAACTAGCTTAAAGAATAAAACCCTAAAATGTGCTTTTCTGGGTAAGAATATTATTAACAGAGGTCATTTATGAGAATGATTGACCATTTAAGCTTACTTATCATGCAATATGGTAACAATTATGTATACTCGTCAACATGCCACTTTCAATAGGTTCTGTTTTACTCACTCAATAAGTTCTACACGTGTGCTTGCTTTTCATGATTTTATCCTTGAGATACAGTGGTTGTCTATTCATAGCTTAAAGTAAATGAAAATGAACACTGCCTGGGAAGACAATGCTACTCTGGTACTGTTGTGATTGCATTTTAACCAGTCTGCAGATTCCACACAATCATTCATTCAGTGAATGCTCGCTATGTGCATGCCTGCTATGTGCTGTTCTCTTCTGCAGAGAAGTCAGGGGTGGGCAGGGACAGGGATGTGAGGAGGTGCTTACAGCCTTTGCTGGAGCGGAGTTCTCTCAGATAGTGAGGAAGTGGCTGTCTGGTGTGCTGCTCAAGGGCAGCTGATCAGTGCCCACATGGTATTAAAGCCAGCTTCAGCATCCCACGGAGCCATCGATAGAAACACCTGGCGCTCCTGGCCTCCCTCCTGACCTTGCTCTTGCAGGGCCCCAGTGTAGCTCTACTCTACCTTGGCTCATTCCCATTTCATCCTGCTCTTTGTTTCCATATTTGAGAAAAGTGAAAGGATTTTTTTTTTTTTTTTTTTAGATAGAGTCTTGCTCTGTTGCCTGGGCTGGAGTAGAGTGATACCATCATAGCTCACTGCAGCCTCCAACTCCTGGACTCAAGCTGTCCTCCCTCCTCAGCCTCCCAAGTCACTGGGACTACAGGCATGCACCACCAGGCCTCGCTATGTTTTAAAAATTTTTGTAGAGATGAGGTCTCATTATGTTGCCCTAGCAGGTCTTGAACACCTGGCTTCAAGTGATCCTCCCACTTTGGCCTCCCAAAGTGCAGGGATTATAGGTGTGAGCCACTATGCCAAGGTGGGAAGATTGCTTGAAGCCAGGAGATTGAGACCAGCCTGGGGAATGTAGCAAGACCTCATCTCTGTAAAAACCAAAACTGGGTCAGGTGTGGTGGCTCACACCTGTAATCCCAGCACTTTGGGAGGCCGAGGGGGCAGATCACCTGAGGTCAGGAGTTCGAGACTTGCCTGGACAACATGGTGGAACCCCTTCTCTATTAATAATACAAAAATTAGCTGGGCATGGTGCCTCATGCCTGTAATCCCAACTACTTGGGAGGCTGAGGCAGAAGAATCGCTTGAACCCTTGAACCCAGGAGATGGAGGTTGCAGTGAGCTGAGATCATGCCATTGCACTCCAGCCTGGGTGACAAGAGTGAAACTCCATCTCAAAAAAAAAAAAAAAACAACCAAAAAACAAAAAACTGAAACTAAAACAAAAAGAAGAAAAAAATATCAGCCTTTTGGTAGAGACATTAAGGCAGACTTTATTCAAGAGGGATCATGGTGATGGGACCGCTGCAATGTGGTCTTGCAGTGAGGGATAGAGATGAGACTCGACTCCCACAACAAGGACAATTGGGCCTTTACAGTCAAGGGACAGGATGGAGGTCAGTGGGTGGGAAATTACTAAGAAGAAACCTCAAGGGTAAAGGGGATTTCTGACCAAACTGACTTGATGGGATTATTGCCCAGGGAAGGTCAGGGTGACAAAATATTGAAGGTAGTGAGATATCTAGGGTTGGGAATTTTCACTAAACTGACTTAGCAGGATTCTTGCTCAAATTGGATTCTACAAGGATGGAGAGGGAAGCTCAAGGTCAGGCCTAGTCAAGCAGAGCCTGACAAATGTTTTGGTCAAAGGAGAGCATCTTTGTCTCCCTGGGCAAACTCTTCAGATGTGACCCTTTCTCATCACTTTGGGGCAGTGCCTGGACCCAGTCCTACTACTGGACCCAAACCTTATGTTAGTCCCCTGGAGGCTGGTGTTTTGGCAGAAAAATTGTTTACCAAATTTTAAAATTCTGACTTTACCGACTGGGTGTAGTGGCTCACTCTTGTAATCCCAGCACTTGGGGAGGTCAACATGAGTGGATCACTTCAGGCCAGGAGTTCGAGACCAGCTTGGCCAACATGGTGAAACCCTGTCTCTACACAAAAATACAAAAATTAGCTGGGTGGAGTGGTGCATGCCTGTAATCCCAGCTACTCAGGAGGCTGAGGCAGGAGAATCTCTTGAACCCGGGAGGCAGAGGTTGCAAAGAGCTGAGATCATGCCATTGCACCCCAGCCTGGGTGAAAGAGATAAAATTCTGACATTAATCATATTATGACCTTGTCTTAAGAGAATACTCCCTTGGAATTATCACAGATTCTGCACATTTCACAAAAATGAAGTTGGGTCAAACGTTCTACTTAAAATCTCCATTTATTTATCTGATGGGCATGATCTTGGCTCACTGCAACCTCCGACTCCCAGGTTCAAGCAATTCTCCTGTCACAGCCCCCCAAGTAGCTGGGGTTACAGGTACCCACCACCACGCCCAGCTAATTTTTTTGTATTTTTAGTAGAGATGGGGTTTCACCATGTTGGCCAGGCTGGTTTTGAACTCCTGACCTCAGGTGATCTGCCAGCCTCGGCTTTCCAAAGTGCTGGGATTACAGGCATGAGCCACCATGCCCAGCCTAAACTCTCATTTTATATGAACAAGAAGTAGTAGCTTATCTAGATGGGAATAAGCCTTGTGAAGGCACCAGCCTCCAGGGATAATCTCTATGCCAGACTGCAGAATCCTTACTGAAATTATCAACTGTCCTAACTGGTTCTGTTTAAATGTGACAGATAACCATCTTTTTCTTTCCTTTTTATTTTTTAATTTTACTTTGTTTAAGTATACTTTTATTATTATTATTATTATTTCAATAGTTTTTGAGGAACAGGTAGTGTTTAGTTATGTAGATAAGTTGTTTAGTGGTGACTTCAGAGAGTTTGGTACACCCATCATTGGAGCTATGTACACTGTGTCCAATGTGTAGTATTTTATCTTTCAACCCCCTCCCACCCTTCCCCTCAGTCCCCAAAGTCCATTGTATCATTCTTATGCCTTTGCATACTCATAGCTATCTCCCACTTATAAGTGAAAACATACAATGTTTGGTTTTCCATTTCTGAGTTACTTCACTTAGAATAATGATCTCCAATTCCATCCAGATTGCTGCAAATGGCATTATTTTGTTCCTTTTTATGGCTGAGTAGTATTCCATGGTGTATATATATCACATTTTCTTTTTCTTTTCTTTCTTTCTTTTTTTTTTTTTTTTTGAGATGGAGTCTCTGTTGCCCAGGTTGGAGTGCAGTGGTGCAACCTTGGCTCGCTGCAACCTCTGTCTCCCGAATTCAAGCAATTCTCCTGCCTCAGCCTCCTGAGTAGCTGGGATTACAGACACATGCCACCACACCTAGCTAATTTTTGTATTTTTAGTAGAGATGGAGTTTCACCATGTTGATCAGGCTGGTCTTGAGTTCCTGACGTTGTGATCCACGTGCCTTGGCCTCCCAAAAGTACTGGGATTACAAGTGCCACCACTCCTGGCCTGACCATATTTTCTTTACCTGCTAATTGATTCATGAGCATTTGGGCTGGTTCCATATTTTTGCAATTTGCAAATTGTGTTGCTGTAAGCATGCATGTGCAAGTGTCTTTTTCATGTAATGACTTCTTTTCCTCTGCATAGATACCCAGCAGTGGCATTGCTGGATCAAATGGTAGTTCTACTTTTAGTTCTTTAAGGAATCTCTGTACTATTTTCCATAATGGTTGTACTAGTTTACATTCCCACCAGCAGTGTAGAAGTGTTCCCTGATCACCACATCCATGTCATCATCTATTTTTTTTTTATTTTTAAAGTATTGCCATTCTTGCAGGAATAAGATGGTTTTGATTTGCATTTCTCTGATAATTAGTAGTGTTGAGCATTTTTTTTTCATGTTTCTTGGCCATTTGTATATCTTCTTTTGGGAATTGTCTATTTGTGTCCTTAGCCCACTTTTTGATGGAATTATTGTTATTATTGCTGATTTGTTTGAGTTCCTTGTAGATTTTGAATATTAGTCCTTTTTTGTTTGAGTTCCTTGTAGATTTTGGATAATAGTCCTTTTTTGCATGAGTAGTTTGTGAAGATTTTTCTCCCACCCTGTGGGTTGTCTGTTTACTCTGCTGATTATTTCTTTTGCTGTGCAAGAAGCTTTCTAGTTTAAGCAAGCCCCATCTATTCATCTACTTTTGTGTGTGTTGCATTTGCTTTTGGGTTCTTGGTCATGAACTCTGCCTAAGCCAATGTCTAAAAGAGTTTTTCTGATGTTATTTTCTAGAATTGTTATTGTTTCAGGTCTTAGATTTAAGCCTTTGATCCATCTTGAGTTGATTTTTGTATAAGGCGAGAGATGAGGATCCAGTTTTATACTTCTACATGTGGTTTGCTATTATCTCAGCAGCATTTATTGAATAGGGTGCATTTTCCTCAGTTTATGTTTTTGATTGCTTTGTCAAAGATCAGTTGGCTGTAAATATTTGGGTTTATTTCTGGGTTTTCTATTCTGTCCCATTGGTTTATGTGCCCATTTTTATACCAGTACCATGCTGTTTTTGTGACTGTAGCCTTGTAGTATAGTTTGAAGTTGGGTAATGTGATGCCTCCAGATTTGTTCCTTTTGCTTAATCTTGCTTTGGCTATGTGGGCTCTTTTTTGGTTCCATATGAATTTTAGTAGTGTTTTTTTCTAGTTCCCTGAAGAATGATGATGGTATTTTGATGGGAATTGCAGTGACTTTGTAGATTGCTTTTGGCAGTAAGGTCATTTTACCAATATTGATTCTACCCACCCATGAACGTATGATGTATGTTTCCATTTGTTTTTATCATCTATTTCTTTCAGTAGCATTTTGTAGTTTTCTTTGTAGAGATCTTTTACCTCCTTGGTTAGGTTTATTCCTAAGTATTTAATTTTATTTTTATTTTTGCAGCTATTGTCAAAGGGATTGAGCTCTTAATTTGATTCTCAGCTTGGCCACAGTTTGTGTGTAGCAGTGCAACTTAATTGCATACCTTGATTTTGTATCCTGAAACTTTACTGAATTCATTCATCAGATCTAGGAACTTTCTGGATGTGTCATCAGGGTTCTCTAGGTATATAATTATATCATCAGTGAACAGTGACTCTTTGACTTCCTCTTTACTAATTTGGATGCCTTTTATTTCTTTCTCTTGTCTGATTGCTCTGGCTAGGACTTCCAATACTATGTTGAATGGAAGTGGTGAAAGTGGGCATCCTTGTCTTGTTCCAGTTCTCAGGGGGAATGCTTTCAACTTTTCTCCATTCAGTGTAATGTTGGCTGTGGGTTTGTCAAAGATGGCTTTTATTACATTAAGGTATATCCCTTCTACAGCAATTTTGCTGAGGGTTTTAATCATAAAGCAATGCTGGATTTTGTCAAGCACTTTTTCTACATCTATTGAGATGATTATATGATTTTTGTTTTTAATTCTGTTTATGTGGTGTATCACATTGATTGACTTGCCCATGTTAAACCATCCCTGCATCTCTGGTATGAAACCCACACGATCATGGAGGATTACCTTTTTGATATGCCACTAGATTTGGTTACCTGGTATTTTGTTGAGGATTTTTGCATCTATGTTCATCAGGGATACTGGTCTATAGTTTCCTTTTTTTGTTATGTTCTTTCCTGGTGTTGGTATTAAGGTGATACTGGCTTCATAGAATGATTTAGAGAGGATCCCCTCTTTCTCCATCTTTTGGTACAGTTTCAGTAGGATTGGTACCAATTCTTCTTTGAATGTCTGATAGAATTCAGCTGTGAATCCGTCTGGTTCTGAACTTTATTTGTTGGCAATTTTTTAAAATTACCACTTCTATCTCACTGCTTGTTATTGATCTGTTCAAAGTTTCTATTTCTTCCTGGTTTAATCTAGGAGGGTTGTGTATTTCCAGGAATGTATCCATCTCCTCTAGCTTTTCTAGTTTGTGTGCATAAAGGTGTTCATAGTAGCCTTGAATGATCTTTTGCATTTCTGTGGCATGAATTGTAATATTTCCCATTTCTTTTCTAATTGAGCTTACTTGCATCTTCTCTCTTCTTTTCTTGGTTTATCTCACTAATGGTCTATCAATTTTGTTTATCTTTTCAAAGCAGCTTTTTGTTTCATTTATCTTTTGTATTTTTTTGTTTCAATTTCATTTAATTTTGCTCTGATCTTTGTTATTTCTTTTATTCTGCTGCATTAGGGTTTGGGTTTGGTTTGTTCTTGTTTCTCTAGTTCTTTGAGATTCCTTAGATGTCTGTTTGTGCTCTTCAGACTTTTTGATGTAAGCATTTAATGCTACGAACTTTCCTCTTAGCACCACTTTTGCTATATCCCAGAGGTTTTGGTAAGTCGTGTCACTATTATCATTGTGATAATACTTCTTTAACTTCCATTTTGATGTAATTGTTGACCCAAAGATCATTCAGAGCAGATTAGTTAATTTCCACATATTAGTTAATTTCCTATGGCTTTGAGGGTTGGAGCTGATTTCCAATTTTATTCCACTTGATATAATTTTGATTTTCTTGAATTTATTGAGACTCATTTTGTGGCCTATCATATGGTCTATCTTGGAAAATGTTCTGTGTGCTGATGAATAGGATGTACATTCTGCAATTGTTTAGTAGCATGTTCTGTAAATATCTGTTGAGTCCATTTGTTCTAGGGTTTAGTTTAAGTCCATTGTTTGTTTGTTGACCTTCTGTCTTGATGGCCTGTCTAGTGCTGTCAGTGAAGTATTAAAGTTTCCCACTATTATTGTTGTGCCATCTATTTCATTTCTTGCATTAGTAGTAATTGTTTTTATAAATTTGGGAACTCCAGTGTTAGGTGCATATAGAGGATTGTGCTATTTTCCTGTTGAACTTGTCTCATCTTTTTATCATTATGTAATGTCCCTCTTCGTTTTTTTTTTCAACTGTTGTTCCTTTAAATTCTGTTTTGTCTGATATAAAAATAGCTACTTCTGCTCACTTTTGGTGTCCATTCTTTTTGCACCCCTTTACCTTAAGTTTATGTGAGTCCCTATGTGTTAGGCGAGTCTCTTGAAGACAGCAGATACTTGGTTGGTGAATTCTTATCCATTCTGCAATTCTACATCTTTTAAGTGGAGGTGAAGGATTTAGGCTATTTACAGTCAACATTAGTATTGAGATGTGAGCCACTATTCTATTCATCATGCCAGTTATTTCCTGAATACCTGTTTTTAAAAATTGTATTATTGTTTTATAGGTCCTGTGAGATTTATGCTTCAAGGAGGTTCTGTTTTGATGTATTCTGAGGTTTTGTCTCAAGATTTCAAACTCCTTCTAGCAGTTCTTGTAGTGCTGGCTTGGTAGTGGCAAATTCTCTCGGCATTTGTTTGTCTAAGAAAAGCTTTATTTTCCCTTCATTTATGAAGCTTAGTTTCACAGGCTACATGATTCTTGGCTGATAATTGTTTTGTTTAAGAGGGCAAAAGATAGGACCCCAATCCTTTCTAGCTTGTAGGGTTTCTGCTGACAAATCTGCTGTTCATCTGACAGATTTTCCTTTATGGGTTATCTAATGCTTTTGCCTCACAGCACTTCAGATTCTTTCCTTTTTCCTCACTTTAGACAACCTGATGACTATGTGCCTAGGTCATGATATTTTTGTGATGAATTTCCCAGGTGTTCTTTGAGTTTCTTGTGTTCAGATGTCTAGATCACTCACAAGGTCAGGGAAGTTTTCCTTGATGATTCTGTCAAATAAGTTTTCCAAATGTTTAGATTTCTCTTATTCCTCAGGAACAGAAATTATTGTTAGGTTTGGTCATTTAACACAATCCCAAACTTTTTGGAGGTCTGCATTTTTTTAAATTCTTTTTTTCTCTGTCTTTGATGGGTTGGGATAATTCTAAAGCTTTGTCTTTGAGCTGTAAAGTTCTTTCTTCTACTTGTTCAATTATATTTTGCATTTCCCTAAGTGTGTCTTTCTTTTCCAGAAGGTTTTATTGTTTTTTATTTATGATATCTATTTCTCTGGAGATGTTTTTGTGCATATCCTGCATTGTGTTTTTAATTTTTTAGGTTGGTTTTCACCTTTCTCTAGTACTTCCTTGAGTAGCTTGATAATCAACCTTCTGAATTCTTTTCCTGGCAATTCAGATATTTTTTCTTGGTTTGGACCCATTGCTGGTGAACTCATGTGATATTTTGGGGGTGTTAAAGAACCTTGTTTTGTTGTATTACTAGAATTGCTTTTCTGTTTCCTTGTTATTTGGGTAGGCTATGTCAGAGGGAAGATCTGGGAATCAAGGGCTGCAATTCAGATTCTTTCGTCACAAGGAGTGCTCCCTTGATATGGTGCTTTCCACCTTCCCCTATGGATGGGGCTTCCTGAGAGCCAGACTATAGTGATTGCTACTACTCTTCTGAGCCTTGTCCCCCAGAAGAGCTGCCGGGCTCTGGGTTGACACTGGGTAGTGTCTGCAAATAGTACTGTGATGTGATCTGTCTTCAGGTCTCTCAGTGGTGGATACCAGGGGAGTGAAGTGGACTCTAAGAATCCTTGGTTGTAGATTTATTTAGTGCACTGGTTTTCTTGAATGCTGCTTATACTAGCAGTGAAGTTGTCATGTGGACAGACTCTGTATCTCTGATTAGCCAGGATATTATAGGCAGTGAAATTAGCTGTTGTTTTCTCCTCCCTTGGAGCAGGGTTGTTCTTTCATGAGTTCCCGTAGTGGCTTGAGTTGGTTGGCTTCCCGCCAGGAGGTGGCACTTTCAAAACAGCATCAGCTGCTGTAGTATAGTGGGGCTATAAGCTTACCCTACAGTCTCCTGGATAAGTATTTGGGTTTCTCAGGTGATGGGCAGGGCCATAGAGCTCCCATGTCTTTTTCTTCAGCTACCAGGTCAGGAAGAGAAATACCGTCAGGTGGAGGCAGTGTTAGACGTGTCTGAGCTCAGACCCTCCTTGGGCAGGGCTTGCTGTGGCCACTGTGGGAGACGGGGGATTGGTTCTTAGGCTAATCAAGTGATGTTCCAAGTGGGTTTATGGCTGCCTTTGCTTCTTCAAACAGGTTTCCAGGGAAGCGGGGAAACCTGACAATGACAGGCCTTGCCTAGCTCCCATGCAGCCAGCAGGGTCAGTCTCACTTCCACCATGCTCCCTCAATAGCAACAGAGCTGAATTTATATCCAGACCTGTGGTACATAGGGCTGAGATTTTGCTTCAGGCTATAAGCCTCTCCACTGAGAAAGCAAGCAGGGCTTTCAGGCCTCACTGCTCCCTGTTTGCCATGGCTTCTGTGCTCATATCTGCAGTTTCTGTTTATTGCTCCCTCCTAGATTCTGCCCAGGAAAAAATTCATGCTCAGTCAAAATTATTACAAAGTTCAGTTAGAACTCTCCTTCTTCCTGTGCCCCTTCTTCAATTCCACTGGCTGACTACCCCAAGGACTCCTATGAGATAAAGCCAGAAATGGCTCCCTCGGGCTTCTCTGGGGAGTGGCAGTGCCTACAGGGCTCTTTCTACTGCTTCTACTTTTATATTTCTCTTGGCTATGTAAATTTATTTCAGCTCTAGGTAAGGTTAAATCCTTCTCCCATGATTTGGATTTTCAGGTTTCCCCAGTGTGGATGTGTGTTTGGAGGCAGACTTTCCCCACTCACACGTTGGGCACTCACAGTGTTTTGGCTATCTCACGGAATTACAGAGGCAAGCCACTTCTTTCCTAGAATAATTTTTTTTTTTTTCCTTAAGACTTTCAACATGGTTGCATAGCAGACCGAAACAAAGATTTGGAGAAATAAGAGCATGGTCCAACTAGCAATGGACCCATTTCCCACCTGTAGGAACCTAGGCTGTTTACATAATAGCATGGCACCTTGATGGCTTCACCTTGACACGTATATTTACTTCCTAGGGCTGCTGTAAGAGAGTACCAAAAATCGGGTGGCTCAACAACACAGCTATTTATTCACTCACAGTTCTGGAGGCTGGGAGTATGAAAGCAAGGTGACAGCAGGGCTGCATCTCCTCTGGAGCATCTGGGGAAGCTCCTTCCTGCCTCTTCCTGCTTCTGGGGCTGGCGGCCATCTGTGGTGTTCTGTGGCTTGAGCTGTGTCACTCTAGTTACATGGTCGTCTTCTCTCTGCGAATTTTCACATCACCTTCCTGCTGTGTCCCTGCCTCTGTGTCCAAATTTCCACTTTTTATAAGGACACCAGCCATGCAGTATGAGGGTCTGCTCTAATAACCTCATTTTAACTGGGTTATCTCTGCAAAGGCCCTATTTCTGAATAATGTCACCCTTGGAGGTACTGGGGATGAGGACTGCTATGTATCTTTTTGAGAGGCACCATTCAATCTATAACACATGGGAACAATATTTACCTAATAAGGTGATCACCTAGCACAGAATGTGAAATCCATAAAAAACATTATCATACTGACCACAGAAATAGTGATTTAAAGGGTTTGAATCTGCAGCACTCCTTCATTTGTTTACTCATTATGTCCACAATGCCTTTTGAGAGCTGATGGCATGCAGGTGCCAGGGACAGACCATTTTTATTTCTTCCCACCCAGCTCTTGTTCTGGCCCAGGTTCCTACCTGGTTCCTGGCCATGGCTCTCTCCCTGTTGTGTGATCTCATTCCCATCTCAGTGACCCAGGGACTGTGCCAGGCCTCCAATTGCAGACCTCAACTCTGCTACCAGAACCAACGTGGACTTGTTTTTCCCAGCCCTATTCTTCCTGCTTCTGTCTTCCTAAGCCACAATATTCAAGCCCAGATTTCTTCTACCTGCCATGGCCTTGCTCCTATATCTTGTTCATGTGAAAGGGTGCTTTGGGAAACTCTTAGCCAGAATCAGCCATGGGGACTTTTTCCAAAATGAGAGAGTTTGAATCCTTTCCTTCTGCCATCCTTATTTTGGCCTCATCTCCTGCTCTTCTGGCTCCAGGCCTCAGCCTTGCACAGCTCATGCCAGAACACCTGGTCATACTCATCCCTCTGCAGCACCTCAGATGATTTAGGGATTGGTAGGAGGAGGCTACAGGTACACTTACCTGCTATAAATTCCCTCTTTCTTTAGGTAGGCATCTTCCACTTAAAGGTAGGGAAGCAATTCATGTAGAAGCGGCAGCAATATGTCTTGGGGTGGCTTTCTTGGAGCTGGGATTCTAACGGAACATGCAATTGCTGATGACAATTTTCCTGCATGTAGGACCTTCCAGAATGGAGAAAGCAGGTGTATTCTTGCTAAGCTGCTGCCTGCTGGGCTTCTATTATCTCACCAGAAGAGCTTCTATAAGCATCCATGCACTTTCCTCTAAGCACTGGTTCCCAAAGCTGGCTGCATGTTAGGATCACCTGGGGGTAGGAGGTTAAAATTCCCAGATACCCAGGATTCTAGATGAATATATAATCACTAAACTCTTGGCAAAGAAGCAAATGCAGTTTAATCAAGAAAGGATATCTTTTCAATAAGGAGGGCTGAAAAAATTGGACATACCCATGCAAAAAATCTAGACTCATATAGAGTCTATACCATTCAGAAAATTCCTATATATCTTATGCCTTTCACAAATATTAACTCAAAATAAACCATAGTTCTAAATAGAAAACTATAAAACTCCTAGGAGATAACATAGGAAAATATCTAGGTGACCTTGGATTTGGTGATGACTTTTAAATGCAACACCAAATACATGATTCATGAAATAAAGACATTGATAAGTTGGATATCAGTAAAATTAAAAACTTCTGTTCAGGGGAAAGATACTATTCTAAGAAGGAAATGATAAGTCACAGACTAGAAGAAAATATTTACAAAATATGTGTCTCTTAAAGGGCTTATATCCAAAATATACAAACATCTCTTAAAACTCAGCAATAAGAAAAACAACCCAACTAAAAAACGAGCAAAATATCTGAACAAACATCTCATCAAATAAGATAGGCAGATGGTAAATAAGCATATAAAAAGATGCTCAATATCATATGTCATTAGGGATTTTTAAATTAAAACAACAATAAAACACCACCACGTACCTATTAGAATGGCTAAAATCCAAAACACTGACAACACTAAATGCTGACAAGGATGTGGAGCAACAGGAACTCTCCTTCATCACTGGTGGGAATGCAAAATGGTGCAGCTGAGAGGTGAAGCCAGCACTTCTGGGTCAGGTGGGGACTTGGAGAACTTTTCTGTCTTACAAGAGGATTGTAAAATGCACCAATCAGCATTCTGTAGCTAGCTAGAGGTTTGTAAAATGCACCAATCCCATGCTCTGTAAAAGCACACCAATCAGCACTCTGTAGCTAGCTAGAGATTTGTAAAATGGACCAATCAGTACTCTGTAAAATGGACCAATCAGCACACTGTAAAATGGACCAATCAGTACACTGTAAAATGGACCAATCAGCAGGACATGGGCGGGGATAAATAAGGGAATAAAAGCTGACCACCCCAGCCAGAAGTGGCAACTTGCTCAGGTCCCCTTCCACACTGTGGAAACTTTGTTCTTTCGCTCTTCACAATAAATCTTGCTGCTGCTCACTCTTTGGGTCCGTGCCATCTTTAAGAGCTGTAACACTCACCACAAGGGTCCACAGCTTCATTCTTGAAGTCAGTGAGACCACAAACACACCAGAAGGAACAAACTACAGACACACAGCCACTCTGGAAGACAGGCTGGCGATTTCTTACAAAACAAAGCATTCTGTTCATAATATGATTCAGCAATCATGCTCCATGGTATTTACCCAAATGAGTTGACATTGCCAAAACTTGGAAGCAACCAAGATGTTTCATAGATGAATGGTTAAATAAATTTTGGTACATCCATACAATGGAATATTACTCAATGATAAGAATAAATAGGCTGCCAAGCCACAAAAAGACATGGAAGAATTTTAATTGCATATTTCTAAGTGAGAGAAACCTCTCTGAAAAAGCTACATAGTGTACTATTCTAACTATGTGACATTCTGGAAAAGGTAAACTTCTGGAGACAGTAAAGAGATCAGTGCTTGCCACTAGAGTTGGGGAAGAAAGGAAGGAGAGAAGTGTAAGTGGAGCACAGGCAACTTTTAGGGCAGTGAAACTATTCTGTGTAACACTATAATGGTAGATACATGTCATTAGTATATTTGTCAAAACCCACAAAATGTATAACACAAAGTGAACCCTAATGTAAACTATGGACTTTAGTTAATAATAACCTGTAAATATTGGCACATCAGTTATAGCACATGTACCTCACTAATGCAAGATGTTAATAATAGGGGAAACATTTTAAAAAACAAGTAGACTCAGGCTATATAGTTAACATAGCAAAGCAAAGTGCAGAACAGTGCATGCCACACTTTCACTTTATATATAAATATATATTATTTCTTCTCTATTTTAAAATGATCTCTGTGAGTTGCCTCCTGGATAAGTGGGTGACTGAGATAGAAGCTAGAAAAACTCAGCAGTAAGAAAACAACCAGAGGATCATGGGGGATGGGAGGCATAAATAGGTTGCAGCTCCCGCTCGGATGGACAGAGTAGCACGTGGAATCTCACATCATAAACTTTTGCTCCAGAAATACTGCAGCAATAAACCAGGAACACCAAGAGAACCCACACACCCTCAGAAGGAAGAAGATTGCTCCTGCAAGACCCAGGAGACACCCCAAATACTGTGAGTGCCCAGACTGTGGAAATGGGAAAGGGGGATTGTTCACCCCTGGACACACACCCTCACTGGGGAGTCTGAAGGTCTAGATCATGAGAGAAGATTCTGACCTTAACAGGAGCTGAGTCAATTTAGCGAGCTGAGTAAAATACAGGGGTAGAGGAAGCAGCTGGAAAAGCCCTGTGGGCTCTCTGGGTCCCCTAGGAAGCGATTTCTGCCTTGCCTCACAGGGGTCCTTGGAGAGGGCTGCTAGAGGTACTGGGAAAAGGCCACAGGGAGAAGTAAACCACCAGCTGAACCATGTAACAATTCCAACCAAATGAGAAGTCTCCTGGCCAGAGCTCAGGGGAGGATGTGGATCTGGTGTGCAGACTCCACAGGCAGGGAAGCACGAAAGCCCAACTTCCTTTCACAGCTGGGAAGCTGCTAGTCTGGGGCAAGTTCTCAGCCCTGCTCACCCACTGCCTGGAAACAGACTTGATGCTGTTTAAGGGCTCATGGTGGGAGTGAGACTGGCCTTTTGGGTTGCATGAGAGTTGGGTGAGGCCTGCAACTGCTACTTTCCCCCACTTCCCTGACAATCTGCATGATACAACAGAGGCAGTCATAATCCTCCTGGGAATATAATTCCATCAACCTGGGAAACACACCCATGGACCCCACAGCAGCTGCAGCAAACCCTGAGCTTGGAAACGCCTAGCCTTGCCGTCACCTGCTGGTCCTTCCCTATCCACCCTAGTAGCTGAAGAAGAAGGGTATATACTCTTGGGAGTTCTGGGGCCCTGCCCCCTGCCTGATTCTCCTCAGTGAAGTGCACCACCTCCCAGCAGGAGGTCAACCAGCACAAAAAGAGTGCATTAAACAACCAAAACTATGGACTCTCACAGAGTCCCTTTCACCCCCCAGCCACCTTCACTGGAGCAGGTGCTAGTATCCATGGCTGAGAAATCCACAGAAGGTTCACATCACAGGACTCTGTGCAGACAACCCCCAGTACCAGCCCAGAACCTGTAGACCTGCTGGGTAGCTAGATCCAGAAGAGAGATAGCAATTACTACAGCTTGGCTTTCAGGAAGCCACATCCCTAGGGAAAGGGGGAGAGTACTACATTAAGGGAACACCCTGTGGGACAAAATAATTTGAACAACAGCCTTGAGCCCTAGACCTTCCCTCTGACAGAGTCTACCCAAATGAGAAGAAACCAGAAAACCAACTCTGGAAATAAGACAAAATGAGGTTCTTTAATACCCCCTAAAAAATCACTCTAGCTCACCAGCAATGGATCCAAACCAAGAAGAAATCCCTGATTTACCTGAAAAAGAATTCAGAAGGTCAGTTATTAAGCTAATCAAGGAGGCACCAGAGAGAGGCAAAGCCCAATTTAAGAAACTCAAAAAAGCGATACAAGAAATGAGGGGAGAAATTTTCAGTGAAATAGATACCATAAATAAAAAACAATTAAAACTTCAGGAAACAATGGACTTACTTATAGAAATGCAAAATGCTCTGGAAAGTCTCAGCAATAGAATTGAACAAGCAGAAGAAAGACTTCAGAGCTCAAAGACAAGGTCTTTAAATTAACCCAATCCAACAAAGACAAAGAAAAAAGAACATGAAAATATGAACAAAGCCTCTAAGAAGTAAGGAATTTTGTTTAAAAACCAAACCTAAGAATAATCAACATTCCAGAGGAAGAAGATAAATATAAAAGTTTGGAAAATATATTTGGGGGAATAATTGAGAAAAACTTCACTAGCCTTACTAAAGACCTAGACATACAAATACAAGAAGCTCAAAGAACACCTGGGAAATTCATTGCAAAAAGATCGTTGCCTAGGCACATTGCCATCAGGCTATCTAAAGTTAAGTCAGAGGAAAGAATCTGAAGAACTGTGAGGCAAAAGCACCAGGTAACCTATAAAGGAAAACCTATCAGATTAGCAGCAGATTTGTCAGCAGAACCCTTACAAGCTAGAAGGGATTGGAGTTCTATCTTCAGCCTCCTTAAACAAAACAATTATCAGCCAAGAATTTTGTATCCAGTGAAACTAAGCTTCATAAATGAAGGAAAGATACAGTCTCTTTCAGACAAAAAAATGCTGAGGAATTTGCCACTACCAAGCCAGCACTATAAGAATTGCTAAAAGGAGCTCTAAATCTTGAAACAAATTCTGGAAACACATCAAAACAGAACCTCCTTGAAGCATAAATCTCACAGGACCTATGAAACAAAACTAGAATTGAAAACAACAACAACAACAACAACAACAACAAACCAAGGTGTACAGGCAACAAATAGCACGATGAATGGAATGGTGTCTCACATCTCAGTACTAATATTGAATGTCAATAGCCTAAATGCTCCATTTAAACAATGTAGAGTTGTAGAATGGATAACATCTGCTGCCTTCAAGAGACTCACCTAACACATAAGGACTCACATAAGTTAAAGGGGTGGAAAAAGATAATTCATGCAAATTGATACCAAAAGTGAGCAATAGTAGCTATTCTTATATCAGACAAAACAAACTTTAAAGCAACAGCAGCTAAAAAAGACAAAGAAAGACATTATATAATGATAAAATGCCTTGTTCAACAGGAAAATATCACAATCCCATAATATGCACCTAACACTGGAGCTCACAAATTTATGAAACAATTCCTGCTAGACCTAAGAAATGAGATAGACAGCAACATAATTGTAGTGGGGGACTTCAATACTCCACTGACAGCAGTAGACAGGTCATCAAGACAGAAAGACAAAAAAGAAACAATGAATTTAAGGTATACTCTGGAGCAAATGGACTTAACAGATATTTACAGAACATTCTACCTAACAACAGCAGAATATGCATTCTATTCATCAGTGCAAGGAACTTTCTCCAAGATAGACCATATGATAGGCCACCCAACAAGCCTCCATAAATTTAAGAAAATTGAAATTATATTAAGTACTCTCTCAGACTACAGTGGAATAAAATTGAAAATCAACTATAAAAGGAACCTTTGAAACCATGCAAATACACGGAAATTAAATAACCTGCTACTGAATGATCACTGGGTCAACAATGAGATCAAGACGGAAATTAAAAAATTCTTCAAACTGAATGACAATAGTAACACAATCTATCAAAATCTCTGAGATACAGCAAAGGCAGCGCTAAGAGGAAAGTTCATAGCATTAAATGCCTGCATCAAAAAGTCTGAAAGAGCACAGACAGACAATCTGAGTTCATACCTCAAGGAACTAGAGAAACAAGAACAAACCAAACGCAAACCCAGCTGAAGAAAGGTCAGAGCAGGACTAAATGAAACTGAAACAAAAACAGAATACAAAAGATAAATGAAAGAAAAAGCTGCTTCTTTGAGAAGATAAATAAAATTGATAGACCATTAGAAAGATTAACCAAGAAGAGAGAATATCCAAATAAGTTCAATTAGAAATAAAACAGGAGATATTACAACTACACCACAGAAATACAAAAGATCATTCAAGGCTACTACGAACACCTTTACACACATAAACTAGAAAACCTAGAAGAGATAAATTCCTGGAAAGATACAATCCTCCTAGCTTAAATTAGGAAGAATTAGACACCCTGAACCGACCAATAACAAGCAGTGAGATTGAAATGGTTATAAAAAAATTACCAATAAAAAAAGTTCAGGACCAGATAGATTCATAGCTGAATTCTACCAGACATTCAAAGAATTGGCACCAATTCTATTGACACTATTCCACAAGATAGAGAAAGAAGGAATTCTCTATAAATTATTCTATAAAGCTAGTACCACCCTAATACTAACATCATGAATGGGCATAACAAAAAAAGGAAACTACAGACCAATATCCCTGATGAACATAGATGCAAAAATCCTCAACAAAATACTTGCTAACTGAATCCAACAACATATCAAAAAGATAATCCACCATGATCAAGTGGGTTTCATACCAGGGATGCAGGGATAGTTTAACATATGCAAGTTAATAAATGTGATACACCACATAAACAGAATTAAAAACCAAAATCATATGATCATCTCAATAGATGCAGAAAAAGCATTTGACAAAATCCAGCATCACTTTATGATTAAAACTCTCAACAAAATCATCATACGAGGGACATGCCTCAATGTAATAAAAGACATCTATGACAAATCCACAGCCAACATCGTACTATATGGGGAAAAGTTGAAAGCATTTCCCCTGAGAACTGGAATAAGACAAGGATGCCCACTCTCACCAATTCTCTTCAACACAGTACTGGAAGTCCCAGTCAGAGCAATCAGATAAGAGAAATAAATAAATGCATCCAAATCGGTAAAGAGGAAGTCAGACTGCTGCTGTTTGCTGATGATAAGATTGTGTTCCCAGAAAACCCTAAAGACTCATCCAAAAACTTCTAGAACTGATAAAATAATTCAGCAAAGTTTCTGGATACAAAATTAATGTACACAAATCAGTAGCTCTCCTATAGACCAACAGCAACCAAGCTGAGAATCAAATCAAGAACCCAACTCCTTTTACAGTAGCCACAAAATAAAATATAAAATACTTAGGAATATACCTAACCAAGGAGGTGAAAGAACTTTACAAGGTAAACTATAAAACACTGCTGAAAGAAATAGATGACACAAACAAATGGAAGCATATCTCATGCTCATGGATGGGTAGAATCAATATTGTGAAAATGACCATACTGCCAACAAAGTCACTGCAATTCCCATCACAATACTGCTATCATTCTTCACAGAACTAGAAAAAGCAATCTTAAAATTCATATGGAACCAAAAAAGAGCTCTCATAGCCAAAGCAACACTAAGCAAAAAGGACAAATCTGGAGGCATCATATTACCTAATTTCAAACTATACTATAAGGCCATAGTCACCACATAAGACCACATATTTTTATTCATAAAAAAATTAAAATAGGCACATAGACCAATGGAACAGAGTAGAGAACCTGGAAATAAACCCAAATACGTACAGTCAACCAATCTTTGCCAAAGCAAACAAAAACATGAAGTGGGGGAAAGACATCCTATTCAACAAATGGTGGTAGGATAATTGGCAAGTCACATGTAGAAGATGAAACTGGATCCTCATCACTCACCTTATACAAAAATTAACTCAAGATGGATCAAAGACTTAAATCTAAGACCTGAAACTCTAAAAACTCTGGAAGATAACATCGGAAAAACCCTTCTGGACATTGGCTTAGGCAAAGATTTCACGGCCAAGAACCCAAAAAGCAAATGCAATAAAAACAAAGATAAATACCTGGGACTTAATTAAACTGAAGAGCTTTTGCACAGCAAAATAAACAGCAGAATAAAGAGACAACCTACAGAGTGGGAGAAAGTCTTCACAATCTATACATGTGACAAAGGACGAATATTCAGAATCTACAATAAACTCAAATTAGCAAGAAGAAAACAAACAATCCGTCAAAAAGTGGGCTAAGGACATGAATGGACAATTCTCAAAAGAAGATATACAAGTGACTGACAAACATGAAAAGATGCTCAACATCACTAACTATCAGGGAAATGCAAATCAAAACCACAGTGATTACCACCTTACTCCTGCAAGACTGGCCATAATCAAAAAATAAAAAATAAAATAGTAATAGATGTTGGCGTGGATGTGGTGAACTGGGAACACTTCTACAGTGCTGGTGGGAATGTAAACTAGTACAACCACTATGGAAAACAGTATGGAGATTTTTTTTAAAAACTAAAAGTAGAACTACTGTTTGATCCAGCAATCCCACTATTGGGTACCTACCCAGAGGAAAAGACATTATACGAAAAAGACACTTGCACACGCATGTTTATAGCAGCACAATTCACAATTGCAAAAATGTGGAACCAACCCAAATGCCCATCAATCAATGAGAGAATAAAGAAGCTGTGGTATATATACACTATGGAATACTACTCGGCCATAAAACAGAATGAATTAATGGCATTCATAGCAACCCGGATGAGATTGGAGCCTATTATTCTAAGTGAAGTAACTCAGGAATGGAAAACTGAACATCGAATGTTCTAACTCATAAGTGGGAGCTAAGCTAGGAGGATGCAAAGGCGTAAGAATGACACAATGGACTTTGGGGACTCAGAAGAAAAGGGTGGGAAGGGATGGGGAATAAAGACTACGAATTGGGTGATGGGTGCACGAAAATCTCACAAATCACCACTGAATAACTTACTTATGTAACCAAACACCACCTGTTTCCCAATAACCTATGGAAATAAAAAAAGTTTTAAAAAAGGAAAACAAGCAACCCAACTTAAAAAATGAGGAAAAGAGGAAGGACATGGTGGCTCATGTCTTAATCCCGCACTTTGGAAGGCAGAAGTAGGAGGATCACTTTATCTCAGGAGTATAAGACCAGCCTGGGCAACATACGGAGACCTTGCCTCTATTAGAAAAAAAAAGGGCAAACTATCTGAACAGATATTTCATGAAAGAAGATATACATTTGGCAATTATGCACATGAAAAATGCTCAACATCATATATCATTTATTGTATTGTATTGTCCTTGTGTACATTTCTAATTGTATGCTATATGCATATATTCCCTATTCAAAAATAAATAAGACTTAAAAAACAAAAGAAAAATAAGACAACCTGGATACCCAAGCTGTACTCCAGATCAGTGAAATTAATATTTTTGGGGGTGGGGTCCAGGTATCAATAGTTTCTAAGCTTCTCCAGCTATTCCAGTGGGAACCACTGTTTTAGAGACATGTTTGCAAACACTGAGCTCCCTTAGTTCTTTCACCCAACTGAGAAAGCAGGATAAGTGCTCGGGTGCCTCTGCATCTCAGCTCACCCTCTTGTTTCCAGTTGACTGGACTCCCATTTCCCCAGGGATACCAACCATTACCCTCTGCCAATTTAATACACATTTACCAGATTAGTTCCAAAAAGCAATCACAAATCCATTTCCTTGCAGCTAGCAATACTAATTATAGAGAATTTCGAATCCTTCTGGCTGCAATTGCTCAAAGTTCAGCACTTGGGTTTTTCTCCACTCTATCTTTAATTTCAGTTTTTCTCACCCCCCGCACGGCTAGGACACAAGTCCAACCTTGAAGTATTGATGTGGGAGCAGGTCAGCCTGGTCGTGAAGAGCATCCCCCAGATGGCCTTGGGTTTGCATTCTGGCTGCTGTTTACCAGTTCGCCTTTGAGAAGCTGTGTTGTCTTACTGTGACTACGCTGTCAGCACCAGAACACTTTCTGGGCAGGTCTGTTAAATTCAGCGAGTTTGAGGATGGTAAGGGCAACAATAGCATTTATCATAAACTTAGATAACATATGTGGGAGCTCCTCAAAAATTGGGTTTTTTTTTTTTTTTTTTTAATAAGAATAATTTAAGCCATAGCCCTGTGGGCAGGGCCCAGCTGCTGCAGGTAAAAAGACAAGAAAAACTCTATCCCAAGGCTGGACACGATGGCTCACACCTGTAATCCCAGCACTTTGAGAGGCGGAGGCAGGAGGATCATTTGAACTGTGGAGTTTGAGACCAGCCTGGGCAATAAAACAAGACTCTGGCCTGGTGCAGTGGCTCACATCTGTAATCCCAGCACTCTGCGAGGTTGAGGTGGGTGGATCACTTGAGGTCAGGAGTTTGAGATCAGCCTGAGCAACATGGTGAAACCCCATCTCTACAAAAAAATACAAAAATTAGCCGGGTATGGTGGCACACACCTGTAACCTCAGTTACTCAGGAGGCTGAGGCAGGAGAATCACTTGAACCCAGGAGGTAGAGGTTGCAGTGAGCCAAGACTGGGCTACTGCACTCCAGCCCGGGTGACAGAGCAAGACTCTGTCTCAAACAAAACAAAACAAAACAAGACCCACATCTTCATTTAAAAAAAAAAAAAAAAAAGGAAGACATGTTGTGCATGCTGGCATGCTATGTACATCCCGTCCAGATTATTGTGTCGGAAAATGCTTGTGCTATTTAACTTAATTTAATTTGTCATTCTTGGGGAAAAGGGTGTACTCAATTTAAGGGGCAAAATAAGGTCCAAATCTATTCAAATAGCACACGGTCGTTGCTGTGGCACCCTGACCCTTTGGAATGCAGTGATGAACTCAATTGAAGAATGGCTTGCTGAGTCTCTACTGGGCACCAGGCACTAACCATGCTTGGTAACTCAATAAAGATAAGAAGGAGGCAACTGGGCTCTGCCTTCAAGGAACTGATGGTTGGGCAGAGGATGCTGGCAGCAAATAACTGCATATTTTCACTTGGCCCCTTTGCCTCTACGGATGTGAAATTGCATCCTCTCAGTGCCTGGGATGCTGGCACAATGGTGCAGAGAGGTACCTGCTGTCATTGAAGGCCACAAAGCACGTTAGTGGCTCTGCTAATAGCAGATAGCCCTGTGGGCAGGGCCCAGCTGCTGCATATAGTGTTTTTACAGTATTGAGAGCTCTTGGCTAAAGAAAGAACAGTTGAGAAAGTCTACAAACTGTACAAACCATCCTTATTTGAGAAGTAGAAAGGTGCATTGGTTTCTATCGATTGCATATCTGTAGTAAAAAAAATTCACAGTCAAATTCTGCTTTTTGTTTTTTAGACACCCATGAGGTAAACACTATTGTTAGAGGAAACAGTGGAAATGAGAACCTATCTTGTCTTAGAGAACCTATCAGGAAATGCTTTCCTGAATAGAAAGTATCCTTATCCATTGTTCAGCATCCAATTTCCCCTTTGTTCCATGTTTGATAACAATAGCAAACCTTAATTTCAGTCCAGCATGAAGAGATTATTGTGAGTTTTGGGTCATCAGGTTTGCACTAATGAGTTTTGACTAAATGTAGTTTGAAACCTGGGTTTATCCTGCTGGCAACAACTGAATATCTTGACTTCCCCTTTGAGGGAGAAGCAAGGGAGGTTGGCAGCTTCTGCAGAGGTGGCATCTGACTTTGCTGATGCCCAAGGGGCTGTAAGTGGATTTCAAGACACATGTTACTTTTGTTAGTAAAACACTACTAAAGCATTTCTTCAGGAGAAATGCTTAGAGGAAGAAGATATTTATGTTTTTTTTTTTTTTTTAAGATGAAGTCTCACTCTATCACCCAGGCTGGAGTGCAGTGGCATGATCTCGGCTCACCGCAATCTCTGCCTCCTAGGTTCAAGCAATTCTCCTGCCTCAGCCCCCCGAGTAGCTGGGATTACAGGCATCTGCCATCATGCCTGACTAATTTTTGTATTTTTAGTAGAAACAGGGTTTCACCTTGTTGGACAGGCTGGTCTTGAACTCCTGGCCTCAAATGATTCGCCTACCTCGGCTTCCCAAAGCGCTGGGATTACAGGAGTGAGACACTGTACCCAGCCAATTTACCAAATTTTTACCACATTTTATCCCTATACAGGAATGGGAAACGATGAAAATCTCATGCCAGGGAAGAATATCGGAGACACATATATTGCTTTGCCTGAGACTGAGTTAGTTTGTGCCCATTGCCTTAGCAGCCTGTTTGATGTAACATGTCTTAGATTCTTCATTTTAAAATGAGATATTGGCCAGCCATGGTGACTGACACCTGTAATCTCAGCACTTTGGGAGGCTGAAGTGAGTGGATCACCTGAGCCCAAGAGTTTGAGACTAGCCTGAGCAAGATAGCAAGACCTCATCTCTATTACAAATACAAAATCCCGTTAGCCAGGTGTGGTGGCACATGCCTGTAATCCCAGCTACTCTGTAGGCTGAGGGAGGAGGATCGCTTGAGTCCGGGAAGTTGAGGCTGCGTGAGCCGTGATTGTGTCACTGCACTTGAGCTTGGGCAACAGAGTGAGATCCTGTCTCAAAACAAACAAAATACTAATAATATGAGGTGTCATTTTTATTATTTTTTAATATGTATGCATGTTTATTAACAGTTTGGTCAATGTAATATCTCAGAGAAATCTTAAGTCAGGCAAAAGATAAGTGAGTAGCCTTGTTTAAAATGTTACAAAATCCTGGAGTGTCTATTTAGGGGTTGATTGGAACATTTTGGAAGAGACTGCCCTTTGCTGTTCTGCAGGCTCCTGCGGTATGAGGAGCACAGAACCTTTGACAAAGGCATTTGGAGGGTTTTCTTTTTCTTTCTTTCTTTTTAAATTATACTTTAAATTCTGGGGTACATGTGCAGAATGTGCAGGTTTGTTACATAGGGATACACGTGCCATGGTGGTTTGCTGCACCCATCAACCTGTCATCGACATTAGGTATTTCTCTTAATGCTCTCCCTCCCCTATCCCTCACATCCCGACAGGCCCCGGTGTGTGATGTTCCCCTCCCTGTGTCCATGTGTTCGCATTGTTCAACTCCCACATGCGATGTTTGATTTTCTGTTCCTGCGTTATTTTGCTGAGAATGATGGTTTCCAGCATCATCCATGTTCCTGCAGAGGACATGAACTCATCTTTTTTATGGCTGTGTAGTATTCCATGGTGTATATGTGGCACATTTTCTTTATCCAGTCTATCATTGATGGGCATTTGGGTTGGTTCCAAGTCTTTGCTATTGTGAATAGTGCCACAATAAACATGCATGTGCATGTGTCTTTATAGTAGAATGATTTATAGTCCTTTGGATATATACCCAGTAATGGGATTGCTGAGTCAAATGGTATTTCTGGTTCTAGATCCCTGAGGAATCACCACACTGTCTTCCACAATGGTTGAACTAATTTACACTCCCACCAACTGTGTAAAAGTGTTTTTATTTCTCTACATTCTTTCCAGCATTTGTTGTTTCCTGACTTTTTATTTTATTTTTATTTTTATTATTTGAGACAGAGTCTCACTCTGTCACCCAGGCTGGAGTGCAGTGGAGTAATCTCAGCTCACTGCAAGCTCCACCTCCCGGGTTCACACCATTCTCCTGCCTCAGCCTCCCGAGTAGCTGGGACTGCAGGCGCCTGCCACCACGCCCTGCTAATTTTTTGTATTTTTAGTAGAGAAGGGGTTTCACCTTGTTAGCCACGATGGTCTCAATCTCCTGACCTTGTGATCTGCCCGCTTTGGCCTCCCAAAGTGCTGGGATTACAGGCAGGAGCTGCTGCGCCCGGCCGTTTCCTGACTTTTTAATCATCGCCATTCTAACTGGCCTGAGATGGTATCACATTGTGGTTTTGATTTGCATTTCTCTAATGACCTGTGATGATGAGTTTTTTTCATGTTTGTTGCTCACATAAATGTCTTCTTTTGAGAAGTGTCTGTTCATATCCTTCATCCATTTTTTGATGGGGTTGTTTTTTTCTTGTAAATTTGTTTAAGTTCTTCATAGATTCTGGATATTAGCCCCTTGTCAGATAAATAGATTGCAAAAATTTTCTCCCATTCTGTAGGTTGCCTGTTCACTCTGATGATATTTTCTTTTGCTGTGCAGAAGCTCTTTAGTTTAATCAGATTCCATTTGTCGATTTTGGCTTTTGTTACCATTGCTTTTGGTGTTTTAGTCATGAAGGCTTTGCCTACGCCTATGTCCTGAATGGTATTACCTAGGCTTTCTTCTAGGGTTTTTATAGTTTTTGGTCTTATGTTTAAGTCTTTAATCCACCTTGAGCTAATTTTTGTATAAGGTGTAAGGAAGGGATCCAGTTTCAGATTTCTGCATATGGCTAGCCAGTTTTCCTAACACCATTTATTAAATAGGGAATCCTTTTCCCATTGCTTCTTTTTGCCAGGTTTGTCAAAGATCAGATGGTTGTAGATGTGTGGTGTTATTTCTCAGGCCTCTGTTCTGTTGCATTGGTCTGTATATCTGTTTTGGTACCAGTACCATGCTGTTTTGGTTACTGTCGCCTTGTAGTATAGTTCAAAGTCAGGTAGCATGATGCCTCCAGCTTTGTTCTTTTTGCTTAGGATTGTCTTGGCTACGCAGGCTCATTTTTGGTTACATATGAAATTTAAAGTAAAAATATGGAAGGCTTCACGAATTTGCACATCATCCTTGTGCAGGGCCCATGCTTATCTTCTCTGTATCATTCCAATTTTAGTATATGTGCTGCTGAAGTGAACTCTGGGCTGTTATTATGAACAGTTCCTCTAAAATGTACCTGGAGGGCTTCATTTATTGTATGGTGTAATATATTGCTATTTACTTATTTTTATTTATTTTATTTTATTTTTGAGACAGTCTCACTCTGTCACCCAGGCTGGGGTGTAGAGGCATGATCTTGGCTCACTGAAATCTCTGTCTCCCAGGTTCAAGCGACTCTCCTGCCTCAACCTCCCGAGTAACTGGAACCAGAGGCATGCACCACCACAACTGGCTAATTTTTGTATTTTTAGTACAGATAGGGTTTTGCCATGTTGGCCAGTCTGGTCTTGAACCCCTGACCTTAAGCGATCCATCCGCCTTAGCCTCCCAAAGTGTTGGGATTACAGGCGTGAGCCACTGTACCCTGCTACTTAAATTTTTTGAAATGCGTTTTATCTTGCCCTAAACCAGAGGTGTCCAGTCTTTTGGCTTTTCTCGGCCACATTGGAAGAAGAAGAATTGTCTGAGGCCATACATAAAATACGCCAACACTAACAACAGCTGATGAGCAAAAAAAAAAAAAAAGGAAAAGAATCCTCTCAAAATCTCATAATGTTTTAATAAAGTTTACAAATTTGTGTTGGGCTGCATTCAAAGTTGTGGGTGTGGGTTAGACAAGCTTGCCCTAAATCCATTTGCAAAAATGAGCTAAGACAAGCACATATTTAATAAAATAAAGTATTAAATTTAATAAAAATAAAGTACTAAATTTCTGTTTTGTAAGAACATTAATGATAGACATATAATATGTACAAAATGTTAATGTTTGTTAACATTTGCTGTGCACTATGAGGACCACAGAAGTATTAGTACCAGCTGTCTCAAATGTGATAAAGGAACAGCCACATCTATTTCAAAAGTTACTATGACAGTTATTTTAAGAAGATTGTAGGCAGTGGCAGAAAGTATGTTTTAGGATTACTCTGAGAAGTATGAGTTTTCATTTATAGCTATGTATTTATTTATATCATCTATATCTTCTAAATTAATTTCATTTTCAATTCCAAGTTTTCCTGGGTACAAACAAACAATAAAATCATAGCTGCTGATGTGTGTCATTAGCAGAAAAACTCATCATGCAGTTAGGTGATGCCAGCTTTATAAAGTGTAATCAGATGCTCCAAGTAGAAAAATCAGTTGATTGCAATAATAGATTTTTTTTTTTTTTGGTCCAATTCATCAAAGTAAAGCTTCTGGAAGTTTCCTCAAATTCAACATCTGAACATTGTTGTGAATGCTATTGTAAATGTGGTTATAAAGTTCCACATTGAAGATAAAATTATAGTTGTTACAGTGATAATAAAAACAAAATCTGGCAGAACATCATATTTTGGTAAAACTAATGTTCTTACTCAAAAAAATGATGTGGAGCAGAAATATATTTGGAATCGGTACACTGAAAATTCATACTTGTGTCCAAACAAGCTCTGATACCCTAGCAATCAAAACAGAAGCCACCGTTGCCAGACTCTATGAAGGTTTTCAGATATACACAGAATAAACCATGAAATTATCTTAATGAAGTTGTTGTTGAATTAAATAACAAGTTTGGCACGGCGTTTGGGGCTCTTTCTTGCTACTTATCACTGGTTGGATGTTAGAAATGTCTGGGCCTTTGTGAACCAAGCTCTGTGTTGATTTTGACATTTTTTGGAAATGAGTCCTTTAGTTTTTATTTACATTTTATTCAAAATGTGTTGAAAATCTTTATAAAAGTATTCAATAAACAGAACACCAACAACCTTTAGATTTCGAAACTTTAAGCCAATTGTAGTGTTGTCATTAACGAAAACAAAGTTTGCTAGCAGGAAACCATTGAAGTTTATCTCCATAAAAGTAGGGGAGAATTGAATAAATTAAACAATGCAAATGCAAATGATGAACAGGACTTAATTTTGATATTCTATGATTTCACTTTGGTTCAACTGAAAAATAATACATATTTAGTACTAAAATGAAATGAAATGAAGAAGACCTACAACATTGCATCAATCTAAGTATAGCTGAATGTTCAAAAGGATCTGGCAATTTTTCTGATGCCTTGTCTTATTAAAGTATTTGTCAAAGAGAGCTATTATGAGTAGAGGCAACAAAAAATGCTGTCCGTGAAAAGATTTGGGCTAAAATATTTATATTTTGTGAAAGAATTAAAAATAAGTTCATTTGGAAAAAAATGATTTGAAAAACCAATGTTGTGGTGTTTGAGACAAATGCATCTTACAAACTGATCTAAATATGTGAATACTTACATAACTATATGGGATGTGTAATATATTATAATAATGTATTAGGTTATATTATTAGGATATATAATATAATACATTGCTGTATAGTTTATAATATATATTATATGTTATATAATATTTTACATATAATATACATATATAATACAAGACAGTAATTCTGCTATCTTTATTCTCCAATATTTGGATAATCAATATCAATAATTTGTTTTGCTTTTAGTGTATAAATTGTCATTATTTAAACTTTTAAAGAAATATTTTTAATTTTGCAATAGTTTTAAAAAATGTTTAATTTTTGCAATGGAAGCTTTTTCCTTTTGAAATTACTTTTATAAATTATTTTATCTTCAAATAGAACTACTCTATTGGTCTACCAATATACCACAATCAATGTCAGTCGATAAATATATATTCGAAAATGCATCATTTTGGATGGGCGAAGAGGCTCACACCTGTAATCCCAGCACTTTGGGAGGCTGAGGAGGGCCCATCACTTGAGGTCAGCAGTTCGAGACAAGCCTGACCAGAATGGTGAAACCCTGTTTCTACTAAAAATACAAAAATTAGCTGGCTGTAGTGGCACAGGCCTGTAATGCCAGCTACTCAGGAGGCTGCCACAGGAGAATCACTTGAACCTGGGAAGCTGAGGCTGCAGTGAGCCGAGATCACTGTTGCCTGGACAACAAAGCTAGACTTCATCTTAAAACAAAAAAACAAAACAACAACAACAACCAAAAGAACTCCACATCATTGTAACTATTTTTAACAGTCACTTTTACTCCCAGGTGTTTTACTTGGATAACAAGTAGCCACCCTAACTATAAAGTCTTCATAGACCAGGCCATTCAGGGAAAACTGACTTTGTCAAATGCAATTCTCATTAGAAAGCAAACTTTTCTGGAAAGAGGAAAGGCCTAGGAAATGGTGATTCCTTCATTCGTTCCCACAAGCATTCATTCAGGACATGCTTACCACTTGCCTTCAATGGTTCTAGGTGCTAGAGATAGAGGTGATGTGGGGCTTGCATCATAAAATGAAGTACAGGACCAGCCTCCTTATGGAATTGATGTTTCAGTTGAAAATTCAAGAGGCATTGCAGAAAGCAGGCACTGCTGGAGCATAGACTGAGAGAGTGGGTGGGGAAGGGTGAGGTAGGGGAGGCCGGCAGAGAAGGCTGAGGATACACTAGTCCACAGGAAGGATTTGGATTCAGCCTAAAGGATGTGGGAAGTTATTAATAGGTTTTAAACAGAAAGATAACTTGATTTTTAAAAAGAAGATTGCAGGCCAAGCATGGTAGCTCACACCTGTAATCCCAGCACTTTGGGAGGCAAGCAGATCACCCGAGGTCAGGAGTTTGAGACCACCCTGGCTAACATGGTGAAACCCCGTCTCTACTAAAAATACAAAAATTAGCTGGGCATGGTGGCGGGTACCCGTAATCCCAGCTACTTGGGAGGCTGAGGCAGAAGAATCACTTGAACCTGGGAGGCAGAGGTTGCAGTGAGCCAAGACCACACCATTGAACTCCAGCCTGGGGGACAAGAGCAAGACTCCATTTCCAAAAAAAAAAAAAAAAAAAAAATTGCTTTTCAGGATGAAGGATAAATAGAAAGGGCCGGGCGCGGTGGCTCAAGCCTGTAATCCCAGCACTTTGGGAGGCCGAGACGGGCGGATCACGAGGTCAGGAGATCGAGACCATCCTGGCTAACACTGTGAAACCCCGTCTCTACTAAAAAATACAAAAAACTAGCCGGGCGAGGTGGTGGGCGCCTGTAGTCCCAGCTACTCGGGAGGCTGAGGCAGGAGAATGGCGTAAACCTGGGAGGCGGAGCTTGCAGTGAGCTGAGATCCGGCCACTGCACTCCAGCCTGGGGAACAGAGCGAGACTCCGTCTCAAAAAAAAAAAAAAAAAAAAAAAAAAAAGGATAAATAGAAAGGACAATATGAACACGGGAAGGTTAATGAACAGGCAGTTGTCCTGGTGAGGGAGGGTGGTCTGACTTGATTTGTGGGCAGTGGAGGAAGGGTGAATGGGTTTGAGAGGTGCAGGAGGTAGAAGAGAGAAGATTCCAGATGGATCAGATGCAGTGGGCTGAGAGCAGGAAGGAGCAAGGCATCAGGGATGACTCTCAATGTTATCCTTAGTGACGACAGTGCTGTTCGTTGAGACTGTGACCCCCCTAGGAAGAGCAGGCATCAGGACACAGACATCGAGCTGGCTTGGGCTGTGCTGGTTTGGGTCGTGTTTGCAGGCTGCTTAGATGCACAAGTCCGTGAGCACCGCACCTGCCATCTAGAGCTCAGGAGAACAGTCTGGGAGAAAGACACAGACAGGAGCTGTGGGCCCAGAGCTATGAGACAATGGAGTAGCTGCATTACAATGGAGTCGTAATGAACGACTGGGAATTACAGACTGGACCATGGCAAGACTAGGGGGTGTGGTGGTTTGGGAAAGGCAGCACAGCCCCTGATGAGCATAGAGAATAAAAGACTGAATGGACTTCTATGTGTGGACTTGGATGAAAGCAGAGACGTGGGGTCCGCCAGTTGGGGTTGGAGGCCTGGGACTCCCTGAGGGACATCAGACACTCAGGCCTCTCAGAATTCAGCGGTTCCTGGAAGGGGCTGTGAGGTGAGGAGGGGCTTCACCCCTGAGGGGTGTAGCAGTGGTTGGCAGGTAGAGGCAATCAGGTATGGGTTTGTAGTTTGGAGAGGGGTGCGAGTGACTAGGCTGAGCCCTTGGAAATGGGGGTGACAGTGTGGGACAGTGGGGGCAGAGGGAATCTGGCTGCTTCAGTTGTATGTGGGGACACAGTGGCACTGGGGTTTGGCTCATCCCAATTCACAGATGTTGTCGTCTATCTGGTCTCTCTCTGCTGCAATTTACTACACTTTCTCCTAACACCAGGCTCAGTGACATCGCTTCCAGAGGGAAAGAGTGGAAGGAGGTCCCTGGACTTGTCAAACGTTCCAGGAAATGGAGGTGGCAGTAGCACTGTATCAGGACTAATGGTGGGCTGAGCTGGTGATGCCTGCTGTTGAACTCCTTAGAGACACAGTTCTTCAGCTGGCTAGTCTGTATATTATCCGCTATGCACATAGAAGGAATCACTGACACACCTCAGTTTCATGTGCTGGTACTATTGTAGTACTAGGGACCATGTCTTGAATATTTTATTTTATTTTATTTTTATTTATTTATTTTTTTTGAGACAGAGTCTTGCTCTGTCGCCCAGGCTGGAGTGCAGTGGCGGGATCTCAGCTCACTGCAAGCTCCGCCTCCCGGGTTCACGCCATTCTCCTGCCTCAGCCTCCTGAGTAGCTGGGACTACAGGTGCCCGCCACCACGCCCGACTAGTTTTTTGTATTTTTTAGTAGAGACGGGGTTTCACCGTGTTAGCCAGGATGGTCTCGATCTCCTGACCTCATGATTCGCCCGTGTCGGCCTCCCAAAGTGCTGGGATTACAGGCTTGAGCCACCGCGCCCGGCCGAGTCTTGAATATTTTAAAACAGATTCTGCCTTCACTGGTGGTCAGAATGCATGGAGAGGTGATGGCAAGCCCTCAAGTCCCAACTCTGTGACTGTCAGGCCACATTTGGTCCTTTATACACCTTTACGCAGAGATAACTTAGTCACTTAAGCAAGGGGTCAGGGATTTCTTTTCCTTCCTTCCTTCCTTCCTTCCTTCCTTCCTTCCTTCCTTCCTTCCTTCCTTCTTTCTTTCTCTCTTTCCTTTCTCTCTTCCTCCCTTTCTCTCTTTCTTTCTCTTTCTCTCTCTCTTCCTTTCTTCCCTCCCTCCCTTCCTCCCTCCTTCCTTCCTAACTTGCTTTCTTGCCTCTTTTTTTTTTTTTTTTTGAGACAAGATCTTACTCTGTCACCCACACTGGGATAGAATGATGCAATCACAGCTCACGGCAGCCTCGACCTCCCAGGCTCAAGTGATCCTCCTGCCTCAGCCTCTTGAGTAGCTGGGACCACAGGTGCATGTCACCATGCCTGGCCTTTTTTTTTTTTTTTTAAGCAGAGATTGGGTTTCACCATATTGGCCACGCTGGTCTTGAACTCCTGACCTAAGGGAATCTGCCCGCCTCTGCCTCCCAAAGTGCCAGAATTACAGGCGTGAGCCACCATGCCCAGCCAAGATTTCTTTATGAGGATTGTCTTTATCTGTAATAAGAGGCCTTTTATTCTCCCCCAAGAACTATTGTTTTACCTTTTCTCTGGCCAGGAGTATCTTGGAACATAGAGAAGATTTGGGCTACATAACTTGAGATGTATGTGTCTGGGGTTTTGGACAAGAATATCTCATGATGTGGGTTGGGGCTTTGGACGAGGTACCTTGCCGCACAGCAGAACAATGCTCCTGGCAGAGGATGGGTGAATGTCAACAAGTCCCCACTTAAGGTGCATGTAAAATGCTCCTTCTGTGTCCTGAAATACTGCATTTCCCAAAATGAGCTTGTAGAAGCTTGAATGTAATGATTCATTCAAGACTTTTAAGAATGTTCTGTGATGACTTTTAGAGTAGTACAAGAGGAATGTTCCTCCTGATGATCAGAAGGAACAGAGCTTATAATTTTCATATTAGAGCCAGATGTGACCTGGGACCTGTACATTATGGCAGGTTTAAGGTAGAAAAGGAAACGTGATTTTTTTTGAAATAGCTTGCTACTTGCTATTTCAAAATATATATTGCCAGATATATTTCTGATATTGGGAAGGATGGTGATTGTTGGTTCAACTTGACTGGGAAGACAATGGTCAACTTCATCTCCTAATAGAAATGGCTTTTGAGTTGAGAGCAGAGAACATACCAAACAACACCCTTAATTGCCAGATGAGACAATAAAGTCTGTGAGGAGTAAAGTGCCCTTCCCAAGGTCACACAGAATGGACAGAGATCAGAACTCAACCTTTTGGCACCAAGACTAGGACCGTGTCCACTTCACTATCCCATATCTCCATATGTGTGTTCTTTAGTTCCAAGAATAAAATTGATATTCAAGGGGAGTTCACCCTTGATTCAGATTTGCCTGCATGTAAGTACCTCCTTCTCCATCCCCCAGTGGGGAAGTGGTGCTTGGATGGAAGAAGGTGGCACTCTGTGGTGCTTTGGTGGTGTCTCTCTCTGGGCCCCCTTGCTCTCCTGATTCTCCTGGTTGCTTTTGTATGGATTCATGTGTTGCTTTCTGATCTGACCCACAGGTTCCTGATTTTCTTCACACTTGTCATATTTTCTGTTCCTCTGGGTGGTTTCGTACTTTCCATGACCTCGTCATCTACTGCCTTAGTTCATTTTGCATGGCTGTAAAGAAATACCGAGGCTGGGTGATTTACAAAGAAAAGAGGCAGCCCGGATAATATAATGAAAACTTGTCTCTACAAAAATAAACTTAAAAATAGCCAGGCATGATGATGCATACCTGTAATCCCAGCTACTCAGGAGGCTGAGGCAGGAGGATCACTTGAGGCTGGGAGGCAAAGGTTGCAGTGAGCTGTGATCCTACTACTACACTCCAATACCCCAGCCTTGGCAATAGAGTGAGACTGTGTCTCAAAAATAGATAAATTTTTAAAAATAATAAAAGAGGTTGATTTGCATCATAGTTCTGCAGGCTGTGCATGAAGCATGGTACCAGCATCTGCTTCTTGTGAGGCTTCAAAAAGCTTCTAATCTTGGCAGAAGGAGAAGAGGGGGTAGGCATGTCACAGGGTAGGAAAGGGAGCAAGAGAGAGGAGCAGGAGGCGGAGGTGCCAGGTTTCTCCCAACAGTCAGTTCTCACTGGGACTCACAGAGCAAGAAGCCACTCATTATCTTGAGGACTCCACCAAACCATTCATGAGGGATCTGTGCCCATGAGCCAAACAGCCACCACTAGGCCCCACCTCCAACACTGGGGATCACATTTCAGCATGAGATTTGGAGGAGACAAACACTCAAACTTTATCAACTACTTATACCCTAATGATGCCCAAACTGATATCTCCAATTAAAGCTTCTTTCCTTGGCTTCAGAAGCCTGTGGAGCATCCAAGTCTGTCCCCTCAGTATGTGGTGGACAGAGTTGCGTCTACGTCACATCCCTTTACATAATCCTTTATTGGCTCTTTAACACCTGCAGGAGCATGTAACTGGGCACACAGGGGCCTCCACGACCAGGCATCAGCCTAATTTTCTAGCATTACCACTTTACAGTCTTTGCCTCTCACTATGTCCCGTAATAACATCTGATAACCATCACTCCCTTCCATCCCTGTGTGCCACACCTGGTATACCTTGAAATTCTCAACTCTTTCTGCATTGATATGTTGAGATATAGATGTCACTACTAACCATGACTTTTTTTTTTTTTTTTTTTTTCATTAAGAGGGAGTCTTGCTCTGTCACCCAGGCTGGAGTGCAGTGACACGATCTTAGCTCACGGCAACCTCTGCCTCCTGGGTTCAAGCGATTCTCCTGCCTCAGCCTCCTGAGTAGTTGGATTACAGGTGCCCACCACCGTGTCTGGCTAATTTTTGTATTTTTGTTAGAGGATTTCACCATATTGGCTAGGCTGGTCTCAAACTCCTGACCTCAAACTGCCTTGGCCTCCTAAAGTGCTGGGATTATAGGAGCGAACCACCACACCCAGCCCATGACTTTTTCTTAAGAAAAAATATTCTCCTAGGAAAAAATTTCCTTTGTTTGGGATTCCCCATGTGTGTTCCTACAGAGTACCATGTACTGGAATCTTGGTAAGGAACAATGTGGAGTTTGAGAAAGCCCCCAGTCACCTTGTTTGTCACGCCCTCCCTCAGGAGGGGATTTTTCTCTGTCACTGAAAATAGCTGCTGAGGGCAGATATGACCCCCACCCTTTCCCCATGTGGAACAGAGGCATTCATTGTCCCTGGTGGATTTCTGCTCTTGCAGGCAAAATCATCTCTCTCTGTCGCCACTGCGACACAGCTCGTTTTGAAGCCTGAAGGTTTCCCTTGCTTAATTGATGAGGAACTAATAAAGCATGGCCTTGTTCCTTGGAGTACAGCCCTATTAATGGCAGGATTCTGATACCACTTTTGCACACGTATTAAATTGCAGCCCAGAAGCCAGATCTTCTACTCTTTGCAAACTTAATGGAAAGCAAGGGAGGCAGGCAGCAGTAACAGGTAAATGATGAACAAGAGTCATTGTGTGCCTGGAGTTATTAAATTTTTTTCTGGGGCAGTCTCAGAAAAATGCTCCTAGTCCCTATCTAAGAATAATAGATTTTGAATCAGAAGGGACCTTAAAGGTTATCAGAATTTAGAGGTAATCTGCTGCCCAGGGTAAAAATCCCATCTGCAGGGACTGCGATAAATGGTTATATCCAGCCTTAAAAAAAAAAAAAGTTTCCAGTGACTGGGAGCTCACTGCAGCTTGAGACAGCCATCACTGTGAGCAAATAGGAAGCTTATGTTAGCAAGTAGCCACTTCGTAGTTGACTCAAAATATAATCTGTTTCTAGAATAAACCTGTGGATGGGACCCAAAATAAATTCTCACTATACTAATTTCTTGTAGCTACACACAGATAGAGCTAGGTAATTCAACTGGAACGACTGTAGAAATGGAGGGGCTCTGAATCAAGTGCCCAGATGCCCTGGAGTTATTTGGCGAGTACTAACTGCAAACATTTGCTCCATTGTCAGACTAAATGCCACAACCATGATTCCCAGTCATTGCAACAGGAGGCCATCCGGTTGATAGAAACAGCAGATTGAAAAAAAAGAAGCACAATGACAAAAAAAGGTAAACCTCTAAAGTGAGTTTCTTTTATAAATCACTATAGCAGTTACACTTGATTAATTTATAATTGTAGGATGTATTTATTCATTCGTTCTTGATGTGTGGATGAATACTCAGATCTCTTATGAAGACTCTGAGATTTTCCCAGACATCTGGGTTCTATATATTGAAAATAAATCACTGTGTTTGATTTTTTGGTTTGAAATTTGGGTCATTTGTCCCTGAGGATGTTTATTTGTTGTAAATAACCAATACATAAACAAAAATGTAAATCTCATATACTTTTTGCATTATAAAATATTCTATTTTTTAACCATTTACAACTTTTCAGTCATTAAAAATGGACAAAAGAAAACTATTCTTAGTTCAAAGTGCATATAAAAAGAGGCAGCTGCAATCAAATTAGAACTCAAGATTAAGAAACCCATTCAAAACCGCACAACTACATGGAAACTAAACAACCTGCTCCTTAATGACTACTGGGTGAATAACAAAATTAAGGCAGAAATACATAAGTTCTTTGAAACTAATGAGAAGAAAGACACAACATACCAGAATCTCTGGGACACAGCTAAAGCAGTGTTTAGAGGGAAATTTATAAAACTAAATGCCCTCAGGAGAAAGCAGGAAAGACCTGAAATTGACACCCTAACATCATGATTAAAAGAACTAGAGAAGCAAGAGCAAACAAATTCAAAAGCTAACAGAAGAGAAGAAATAACTAAGATCAGAGCAGAAATGAAGGGGATAGAGACACGAAAAATCCTTCAAAACATCCATGAATCCATGCGCTGCTTTTTTGAAAAGATTAGCAAAGTAGACCACTTGCCAGATTAATAAAGAAGAAAAGAGAGAAGAATCAAATAGACACAATAAAAAATGATACAGCGGAGATCACCACTGATCCCACAGAAATACAAACTACCATCAGAGAATACTATAAACACCTCTATGCAAATAAACTAGGAAGTCTAGAAGAAATTGATAAATTCCTGGACACATACACCCTCCCAATACTAAACCAGGAGGAAGGCGAATCCCTGAATAGACCAATAACAAGTTCTGAAATTGAGGCAGTAATTAATAGTCTACCAAACAAAAAAAGCCCAAGACCAGAAGGATTCACAGACGAATTCTACCAGAAGTACAAACAGGAGATGGTACAATTCCTTTTGAAACTATTCCAAACAATAGAAAAAGAGGGACTCCTCCCTGACTCATTTTATGAGGCCAGCATCATCCTGATACCAAAACCTGGCAGAGACACAACAAAAGAAGAAAATTTCGGGCCAATATACCTGATGAACATGGATGCGAAAATCCTCAATAAAATACTGGCAAACTGAATCCAGAAGCACATCAAAAAGCTTATCTACCATGATCAAGTCAGCTTCATCCCTGGAATGCAAGACTGGTTTCAACATATGCAAATAAATAAACATAATCCATCACATAAACAAGCAATGACAAAAACCACGTGATTATCTAAAAGGACTTTGATAAAATTCAACAGCCCTTCATGCTAAAAACTCTCAATAAACAAATATTGACAGAACATATCTCAAAATAAGAGCTATTTATGACAGACCCACGGCCAATATCATACTGAATGGGCAAAGGCTGGAAGCATACCCTTTGAAAATCGGCAAAAGACAAGGATGCCCTCACTCACCACTCCTATTCAACATAGTATTGGAAGTTCTCGCCAGGGCAATCAGACAAAAGAAAGAATTAAAACAGGGTATTCAAAAGGAAGAGAGGAAGTCAAATTGTCTTTATTTGCAGATGTCATGATTGTATATTTAGAAAACCCCATTGTCTCAGTCTAAAATCTCCTTAAACTGATAAACAACTTCAGCAAAGTCTCAGAATACAAAATCAATGTGCAAAAATCACAAGCATTCCTATACAGCAATAATAGACACACTGAGAGCCAAACCATAAGTGAACTCCATTCACAATTGCTACGAAGAGAATAAAATACTGAGGAATAAAACTTATAAAGGATGTGAAGGACCTCTTCAAGGAGAACTACAAAACTACTGCTCAAGGAAATAAGAGAGGATGCAAACAAATGGAAAAACATTCCATGCTCATGAATGGGAAGAATCAATATTGTGAAAATTGACATACTACCCAAAGTAATGTATAGATTCAATGCTATCCCAATCAAGCTACCAGTGACTTTCTTCACAGAATCAGAAAAAACAACTTTAAATTTCATATGGAAACAAAATAGAGCCCATATAGCCGGGACAATCCTAAGCAAAAAGAACAAAGCTGGAGGCATCATGCTACCTGACTTCAAACTATACTTCAAGGCTACAGTAACCAAAACAGCATGGTACTGGTACCAGAACAGATTTATACGCCAATGGAACAGAACAGAGGCCTCAGGAATAATGCCACACATCTGCAATCATCTGATCTTTGACAAATCTGACAAAAACAAGCAATGAGGAAAGGATTCCCTATTTAATAAATGGTGTTGGGAAAACTAGACCCCTTCATTACACCTTATACAAAAATTAACTCAAGATGGATTAAATACTTAAATGTAAGACCTAAAACCTTAAAGACCCTAGAAGAAAACCTAGGCAATACCATTCAAGACATAGGCATGGGCAAAGACTTCATGACTAAAACACCTAAAGCAATGGCAACAAAAGCCAAAATTCACAAATGGAATCTAATTAAACTATAGAGCTTCTGCACAGCAAAAGAAACTATCATCAGAATGAATAGGCAACCTACAGAATGGGAGAAAATTTTTGCAATCTATCCGTCTGACAAAGGGCTAATATCCAGAATCTACAAATAACTTAAACAAATTTACAAGAAAAACAACCCCATCAAAAAGTGGGCAAAGGATATGAACAGACACTTTTCAAAATAAGACATTTATGAGGCCAAAAAAAATATGAAAAAAGCTCATCATTGGTCATTAGAGAAATGCAAATCAAAACCACAGTGAGATACCATCTCAGGCCAGTTAGAATGGGGATCATTAAAAAGTCAGAAAAAACAAATTCTGGAGAGGATAAGGAGAAACAGGAATGCTTTTACATGGTTGGTGGGAGTGTAAATTAGTTCAACCATTGTGGAAGACAGTGTGGTGATTCCTCAGGGATCTAGAACTAGAAATACCATTTGACTCAGCAATCCCATTACTGGGTATATACCCAAAGGACTATAAATCATTCTACTATAAAGACACATGCACATGTATGTTTATTGTGGCACTATTCACAATAGCAAAGACTTGGAACCAACCCAAATGCCCATCAATGATAGACTGGATAAAGAAAATGTGGTACATATACACTATGGAATACTATGCAGCCATAAAAAAGTTGAGTTCATGTCCTTTGTAGAGCCATGGATGAAGCTAGAAACCATCATTCTTAGCAAACTAACACAGGAAGAGAAAACCAAACACCACATGTTCTCACTCATAAGTAGGTGTTGAACAATGAAAACACATGGACACAGTGAGGGGAACATTATACACCAGGGTCTGTCAGGGGGTGGGGGGCTAGGGGAGGGATAGCATTAGGAGAAATACCTAATATAGATGATGGGCTGGTGGGTGCAGCAAACCACCATGCCACGTGTATACCTATGTAACAAACTGCACATTCTGCACATGTATCCCAGAACTTAAAGTATAATAAAACCAAAAATCAAAACAAAAGAAACACACAAACAAAAAAACCAGACAGCAGGCTGGATTTCACTTACAGGCCAATTGGTCAACTAAGGCAATTTAGCTCACTGCTTTCTCCCATCCAAACCTCTAGTGACTTCCTTTTCTTACTCAATGTGCTTTTGATGTCCTCCTGGAGAGACCTGCTGGGAAAGGAAGGATATTCAGTGGAATAAGTCTTTGGCTTCATACCCATTCAAGGTCCCTTAGCTCGGCTTCATGGTCAGGATTGGTCAATGTCCAATCAGTCTCAGGTCAGGAGAGTAGAAGTTCCTCTCAGACTGAAACTGGAAGAATATGAAACCTCAAGTACACATGAGATGGTCATAAACTTCAACTGCTTCTCCACTGCAGATCTAAAACATCTCCTTTTGCCTTCCTCTAAGGATGCCTCTGAGAAATGCCTTCCTCCAGATTACTTCTTGTGATTAAAAGAAGAAGTTTTTAAGTGAATGGTGGGAAGAGAAGAAAAGGATCAGGAAACAGATCTTTGGAGACATTTAGGCATTTTCACAAGAGGTTTTTTAGAGGCACATAACTTAGTCTTTTACACTTGCTGTTTTCATATTCTACCAAGAAAGTTTGCCTGGCTTGAAAACTTGAGCAAGTGATCTGGAAGCTTAGATATCCTAGATTCTGTGGCTGCCAGTGGTGCGTGTAAAAGATCTGAGGACAGCCAGGAAGTTGCCTGATGGATTGGAAATGAAGCCAGTTTCTTCCTATGTAACCTCGCTATTCTTTAGGGGAGGAAATTGCCCTGACTTCATCAACAAGCTGCTCTCATTTGGTATGGCCAATTCTAGACAGGTATGGGCTCAAATGAGGTTTTTGAGTCAAAGAACTGAAACAGAAAATAAAACTCACTCATAGCTTATAATACATCAAAGCTTGGCTCCTGCCTTGATATTCTTCCAAAAATCTGTTGTTTGGCTTTGACTGGGACCTTTGGAAAGTCGAAGAGCCCCATGCTGACTGCAGTGTCATTTCTGCCATCTCTGAACTCATGTGCAATCAATGACTGTGAGATCACACAGATTAACAACACACTGAATGTTATTCATATTCACGTGGCATATGCCTTCAATTTATTATTAATGCGTGAACATTCACTTTCACAAAAAGCACTATAGATATAACCTGGAGTATAAAAATCTCTTTATGTCCTTTATATGTTGACATTGTATTCTATCAGTCAAATGCTACAATCATTAATCATTTATGGAAAGCTGTTCATTTGATGGGAAAATTATCAAGTGCTTTCAAACTTTTAAATAAACAAAGAAATACATTGATCATTATACAAATTTAAGGGATAGTATGTTAGATGGATAACGATGAAGGATGCTTACATATTTTTTGAGGCAACCAATGCTTGTAAACATTTAGATAATAATACAACACAGAATCATAGCTATGATATTATATGATATTCCAATCTTTATATAATTGATTGGTGTCATTCACGACATTTAAGGGCCTTGAAAAACTCTATCTAGTGTTTGTCACTTAATTTCATTGAAGCCACAAATTGTTTTAAGACAAAGTACTGTTTGGGATTCTTTCACATTTTGTGAAGGAGAAGCCAGACAGATTGTCATCTTTGTAAACCCAAAGTTTCATGAAATGAAAACTCTAAGTCATATACCATGATTCTTATGATAAATTATCTTTGACCCAAACATAATACAAATTGTGAAAAGTATTTAGAAAAGATTAAAATCTGATAGCAAAATAACATACCCCCAAATATCTGCCTTCTTCCTTCACCAGCTTTGATTGAAAGTGAACACCAATTTACAAACTATTATTGTTGCTGCAGCATAATATTAAACTTTTAAGATTTACTACTAAATCTTCTAATAATAAGAAAGTAATAAAAAATTTTTTGAATAACATTCCAGGCCAACTCTATATCTCATAAGTTCATTCAACTCTATATCTCATAAGTCCAACTCTATATCTCATAAGTGCACTATTTTGACATTAGTCAAATGTTAATTCTAACACTTGGTTATCGGTATTTGACTGAAACATTTTGGGCTTCATTTCTGGTCTTCTAGATTCTAGGAGCTGCAAGTCCGAAAAGTACATTTCTAAGACAACTACTGGCAAGAGATGAGAATTGAAAGACAGAGGGAAGTCACTATGAGATTCTGCTATCCCAATTAACAGGAGCATGAAGCTCATGGACTCTTGACTCTTGAAGCTGGCAATGGCAATGGCAGCAAAGGCCACCACAGACAACTGTGAGCTGCTGCAGCTGTCATGAGGCAGCAGGGGCAGGTGATCGCAGGCTGCAGTGGCATCAGCAATGAGTCCCGCAGTGTCAGTGAGGATGTGTCTATGGAGAGGGTTGGCAGCAGGACTGGATTTAGTGGTTCATATGGGAAATGAATAAAAATTAAGTTTGCAAAAATAGGGTGGGTTAGGCTTTGGAGAACCTGCAAACCAGTCCAAAGAGTTGCTGTTTTCTATCAGGAAAATATTTGTTGTTAGTTCTAGCAGGTTTTATTTAGCTAGATCCAGAACTGTTCTAAGATCAGAAAGGGATATTTATTTTTCATCTTCATATTCTTTGTTCATAGACAGAGACAAGACAAAATGCCATAAGAGCAGGGACATTCCTAGAAAAAACATATAAGTCTATCAGGAATTTCTGCTAGAGAACTTGTAGGTACAAATCTCTATTAATAATAATTTCTTACATTTCTATAGTGCTTTGTGAAAGTTTTTGGCATCCATTATTTAATTCGTGCTTGCAATAAACCTGTGAGGTAAGTTTAATTATTATCTTGATTTTAAAAATGAAGAAATGAATGTTCATTCTGCTAGACAACATGCCAAAACATACACAATTAGGAGTAGAGCCTGGAGTCAGTCTTGTGTCATTTGACTCCTGGTTTCTATTTTCTTTCTTACACAGCATTTCTCTATCTTTTTTTTTTTTTTAAGGTCTCCAATGGAACAGAGTAGAGAGCCCAGAAATAGGGCCACATATCTATAACAATCTGATCTTAGATAAAGCTGACACAAAGAAGCAATGGAGAAATAACTCCCTATTCAATAAATGGTGCTGGAATAATGGGCTACCCATTATGCAGAAGATTGAAACTGGACCCCTTCCTTATGCCATATGCAAAAATAAACTCAAGATGGATTAAAGACTTAAATGTGAAACCCCAAACTACAACAACTCAGAAGACAACCTAAGGAACACCATTCTGGACATAGGTACTGGCAAAGATTTCATGAGGGGGAAGCCAAAAGCATTTGCAGCAAAAGCAAAAGTTGAAAAGTTGAATCTAATTAAACTGAAGAGCTTCTTCACAGCAAAAGAAACTATCAACAAAGTAACAGACAACCTAGAGAATGGGAGAAAATTTTTGCAAATGATGTGTCTGATAAAGCTCTAATATCCAGCATCTACAAGGAACTTTAACAAATTTACTGGAAAAAAAAAAACAAACAACCCCATTAAAAAGTGGGCAAAAGACATGAACAGACACTTTCCAAAATAGCAAGTACATGCAGCCAACAAGCATATGAAAAAATGCTCAGCATCACTGATCGTTAGAGAAATGCAAATCAAAACCACAGTGAGATACTATCTCACACCAGTCAGAATGGCTATTACTAAAGAGTCAGAAAATAACAGATGCTGGTGAGGAACAATTATACATTGTTGGTGAGAGTATAACTTAGTTCAACCATTGTGGAAGACAGTGTGGCAATTCTTCAGAGATCTAAAAACAGAACTACCATTTGACCCAGCAGTCCCATTACTAGGTATATATCCAAAGGAGTATAAATCATTCTGTTATAAAGACATATGCACACGTATGTTTATTGCAGCACTATTAATAATAGCAAAGACATGAAATGAACCTTAATGCCCATTGGTAGCAGACTGGATAAAGAAAACGTGGTACATATACATCATGGAATACTATGCAGCCATAAAAAAGAATGAGATCATGTTCTTTGCAGGAATATGGATGGAGCTGATGACCATTATCCTTAGCATACTAATACGAGAACAGAAAATCAAATACCACATGTTCCCACTTATAAGTGGGAACTAAATGATGAGAGCACACGGACACAAAGAGAGGAACAACAGATATTGGGGCCTTCTTGAAGGTGGTTGGGTGGGAAGAGGGAGAGGAGCAGAAAAAATAACTATTGGGTACTACACTTAGTACCTGGGTAATGAAATAATCTGTACAACAAATCCCCATGACATTAGTTTACCTGTATAACAAACTTGTACACGTACCCCTGGACGTAAAAGTTAAAAAAGGTCTCATTTCTCCTTTTGAGAAATGTGCACAATTCCTTCTCTTCTTTAATGTTTTATGTAGATTACTTTCTATGCCAAGTCTGTTGTGCTACTAAGATTTCATAGATTCGTAAATATACAGATGTTCTTCAACTCCTGATGGGATTATGTCTCAATATACCCATTGTAAGTTGAAAATGTCATAGGTCAAAAATTCGTTTGACTCACCTAATCTTCTGAGCGTCATATCTTAGCCCAGCTGACCTTACATGTCCTCAGAACACTTACATTACACTATAGGTGGGCAAAATCTTCTAACATGAAGCCCATTTTAAAATAAATATTGTTGCAGGTGCGATTGACTGGAGCCAGCCTTACAGTCACTAAAATAATTTACCAACAATCATGGGTAAAGAAAGGCAGATTTATAAGAGAAAGTATGAAGATATGTTGCCAGAGTGCAATGGGCAGCACAGCAGAGAAGGGGCCCTCCACATAGAGATAGAGGCTGGAGGAAAGCTTTATAGGGTCATGCTGGAGAGGCTACAAGCAGATAAGGCTATGGTGCTGGGCTACATGAAGAGCAAGGTATTTGGGAATAGGATGTTGTGTCAGGGAGTTGTTTGTGGTTAGCCCTCTCTCAGAACAATTGCTTGCCCCAACCCTGGGATTTCCTCCCTGCTACCTTATCTTATCAGGATTCCACAAATGGTTCATGTGATTGAATGAACAGGGTACACTGTAAGGCATGGTATTAGCGGTTCATCTTTGTGATTGCATGGCTGGCTGGGATACTGTAGAGTATCTTACAGCATATTGCTAGCCCAGGAAAAGATCAAAATTCAAAATTCCAAGTACAGCAGATTGTGGTGGCTCATGCCTGTAATCCCAGCACTTTGGGAGCCCATGGGGGGCAGATTTCTTGAGCTCAGAAGTTGGAGACCAGCCTGGACAACATGGCAAAACCCCATCTTTATAAAAAACACAAAAATTAGTCAGGTGTGGTGGCATGCACCTGTAGTCCCAGCTACTTGGGAGGCTGATGAGGGAAGATTGCTTGAGCCCAGAAGGCAGAGGTTGCAGTGAGCCAAGATCACGCCACTGCACTCCAGCCTGGGCAACACAGCCAGACCCTGTCTCGAAAAAAAGAAAAAAAAGGCAAGTATAGTTTCTATTGAATGCGTATTGTTTTCATACTATCATAAAGTCAAAAAATCATGTCAAACCATTGTAAGAGACCATCTGCATATCATATGTTGAAAGTACAAATAGAACACCCTCCCTTCCTTTCTATACTCTTTTTTTTTCTTTTTACAAATATGGCCTTCTCTCCATGCTGCCTCTTTAATCTTGCTTTAGTTGGTCTTTTGATGATAACAAAAGAATGCCAATCCCTTTTCACCTAAATTTCATTTTCACCAGTAAATGAATGTTTATTGGTGAAAATTTATTGGTTAAAATATTTATTGGTGAATGTGTATTCATTTATTGGTTGGCTAGACTACATCATCAGTTTAGTTGTCAATAAACATATAAGTGAGTACACATATGAGATATATATCTGAATATCTGAAAATTCACATGTGAAAAACACAGGGGCTATTGAAAAACTCTATGGACACAAAGTTCTTCCTTTGGAGTCTGTATACATGGCTATATGTGGCTAGACTGTCTTTTGGCATTTATTTTTGTAGAGAAACATGAAGTCAAGGGCTTTTCCTCAATTTACATAAAGTTTTTAAAAACGCTTCTTTTTTTCCTGGACTGAAATCTTGTCATACATTTTCTTTATCTAATATTTGCATAAAAATTACAAATCAAGTATGTCTTTTATGTAAACTCTCTTTTTACTAATCCTTGTTGTGAAACCTTTTATCTGTGTGGTCTTTGTCCTTGTCTGGGTTTTCTAGAAAACAGAGCCTGAGATAAAGCTTATATGCTGAAGCCTCATGGAAAGTATGATCCCAGGAAGGCAAGGCTGAGGGCAAGGGAAGAAGAGAGAGAAAGCAAATATAAGTTGGTGACTGACAGAGCTGGCTGCAGCTTCTTATTCCTTAATTATAAGTGCGTCTTCCAGAGGTACCACGGGACCACTACACCTTAGAACCATCACTCTTCCCTTGGTTATGAGCATGTCTTCCAGAGTTGCTGCGGTACCACTGTACCTTGGAACCATCACTGGGTGCAGAATGAGAGAGAAATTGATCTGCTGCTCCTTACAGTCTCTTGCCTTTCATTGCTCAGAGTTCCTCCTTGGGGTGTTAACTTTCTCTCCTTTCCAGGTCCTGATGTGCTGCCCCTTTAAGCAGTCTCTGGGGAAGCCACACCCTGTCCCCTGAATCAGGTGCCCCATTGGGGTTCAGAAGTGCAGGAAGAAGGATCAGGGCGTCTGGGGTCAGATGGGATCTGGCCTGGCTGCTGAGAGCTGCCTGACTTCAGTCACAGTGGTCTGTGGAGGCCTGACCTACTCTTACCAACAGAGGAGTGGCGCTCGCCCCTTGGGACCTGAGGCAGTGATGGGGCCAGGAGATGAGGCATCAAAGCCAAGGTTCTCCACTGAGCAAGTGGCCAAGCGTCCTTGGGGCCAGAGGCACCAAACAACTCCAAGGAGGAGCAGGAACTACAGCAAGCACATTCGCAAGCTCATGCTTCTCAGGCGAGAATTTCCTTTCCTTTCCTCTAGATTCACAATCTTAGGTTTAATTTTAAAAGGAGTTCTTAGTTCTCTGTATTTACATTTTGGGGTTTTCTTTAGGTTTGTTTCACAAGTAACTTTTTGAGTTCCTTTCCCAGTGGCATTTCTGCTCTTCACTGCCTACATTTAATCCTGATCTTGCATTTTTCATTTCCTTGAAATTCTCACCTCATTTAGATATTCTGTCATTCTTTTGTCAGGATCTGTTCTTTCCCTCTTATAAATACTAAATTAATTTTCTAAGGATTTTCATTCAGTTGAAATAGCAAATAATTTTAGAGGGTTTTAAAAAAAATCATCAGTTTTATTTTCCTCGATCTCAGCATTCTCCCCCACTTAGATATCTTGCTGGTATTTTTCATCTTTTTCACTCTAACAAGAGGGATAAACCGATCCTGATGAGCTTTGTAGACTGTTATTGGCCACACTCTCTGTCTTTAATACACACTGGTTAAACTGTATTTTGAGCATCAAATTTCACAGTGTTTGCAGGCTTTCCTTCAGTGTTACTCCCCTAGACTGAGAGAGAATTTCTCCTATTTCTATGGTCCAGCGAGCGATCACACACACTCCCCGTCACACACACATACGCTCTGTTTCTCAGGATGCATGACCCAGCTGAGCGTTGTCTCCAGTTCCTCCTTTAATGCTTTTTCTGAGGGATCATATCTCCCAGCATATCCATTCTCAAGGGCCTCTTCCTACTTATGTGCTTTCTGGATGCTATAGCTCTTGACTGGATATGTATACATCAAAAAAGCATGGTGCAATAAATACAGAGCTACCTGGTGGTGTGTTTTTCTAGCCAGGGGCCAGATGATGGGATAGAGATGAGGAATTCAACCACCTTCTTTAAGGAAGATAAGATTGCTCTCTTACTGTCAACATCACGTGGATGGAGAGTTTTTCAGTTCAGTTCCACTTGCTTTATAGTCAGTGGAAATTTCTACCAGACTGTGGAAATAGATTAGCCATCAGTTCTAGTCTTTAATGTTCATTTAAGTTTTCGTCTTTCTCTGTGTCTTTGTGGGCATTTTGAGAGGGGCTACATCAGAGGCTGCTGGTCCCAGGGCACTTTAGGGTGAACTTCCTCTGAGTCTACCATTGTGCCCCCGCCAACAGCCCCACACTTGAGCACCCTCCTCCTTAAGTTAGACACCTCCTTGCTGTTAGCAAACCCACTACTCTTGCTCCCCATACCAGTGCACCCCTCTTATTGCCTGTGCAGTTTCAAATTCTGAATATCTTGCAATTTTCGCTTCTTGCTTGAAGTTCTCTTGGCTGCTCCAGCTCTCCCTTGATTCCTAGGCTCCTGGCAATCTGTGCTGTGCAATCGTTCAAGCAGTTACCAAGGGCCTGGTCCTGTGCGTGCATTGGATCTCTTCCACTAGAATGTCAGCTTTGACAGAGAAGGGGTCGTGCCTTATTTATCCTTCTGTCTTTTTTATAGAAATAGACATGTAGTAGACAGTGTCCTTTTGTGATAGCTGCCTATGGGTAAGGCATTTTAGAACTATATCTAGAAGTTATCTTGATACCCACATTTGCTCCAAAGCATTTAATATTGCCATATCAGTAAATTCTTTTATTAGGGGGTAAACACAAGTGTGTAAGACAAGTTCAACTACCTATCCGTGTGTTCATCTATATGACCTTTTTTTCCCCTGATCTCTGAAAAAGAAACTTATATATGAACTCTTTATTGAAAAATATGTAGTTGAAAAATATGTACTGAAAAATATTAATATGCCAATGAATATCAAGGTTAAGAACACAGGTTCTCAGCTGGGTCCAGTGGCTCACGCCTGTAATCCCAGCACATTGGTAGGCTGAAGTGGGAGGATTTCTTGAGTCCAGGAATGGGAGACCAGCCTGAGCAACATGGTGAGACTCCCTCTCTACAAAAAAAGTAGCTGGGCATAGTGGCACGTGCTTGTAATTCCAGCTACTTGAGAGGCTGAGGTAGGAGGATCCCTTGAGCTTGGGAGGCGGAAGTTTCAGTGAGCCAAGATAGAGCCACTTCACTCCAGCCTGGGTGACAGAGGAGAGCCTGTCTGGAAAAAAAAAAAAAAAAAAAAAAAGGACCCCGGTTCTGGTATTAGATGCCTTAAGGTGGAATCCTGTTTCTCACATTGGCTTAGCTTTGTCTTCTGTAAAAGGGACAAATATATTATTATCTGCTACAATCATGTTTTTGTAAGGATTAAATAATTTAGTAGCATTTATTTAATGAATACTTACCAGTGCTGGCACATGGTTCTACTGCGTAAGCTGGCCTTCTTCATTTCAAAACCATTGCTGGTCTCACACTGGATGTTTTCTCCCTACTGCCTAGGGTGCCCGCAAAAGCATTTTATACAAGCCTCATCCTCTCCCCACAGCTTCATCACCATCTTTACCTGGGGTTTGCTCCTCCAGGGACTCCTGACTCACATTTCTTTCAATGAATTTTTTTTTCTTTCCTGAGAGTTTTGGAATGAAAACAAATGTTATTTTGGTCTCTTTTGAATACGAATTGGAAGAGAACACCAAGACTGTCTCTCAAGTCAGCAGTGGGCACACTGCGACCTCCACGGTGGATTATCCGTCATGCCTACTTGACCCACTTGGCATTTGTTGTCTTGTGGAGTCTTGCATTTGCTGTTAACTTTTCAATTATTAGCCTTGCCTCTCCAAAACTTTCAAAATCTCCCTTGAAGAAAGAGAAAGAAAGTAAATATTTATTGAGCAATTCCAGGTATTATGCTTGGTTCATTTTGTATTCATCAGGTAGTTTAACCCATATACCAACTCCAGGATTCATTATTCACATTTTCTCTCTCTCTCTCTCTTTTTTTTTTTGAGATGGGTGCTCAGTACTCTCTTCAGGAAGATGGGTAGTTTAACCCATATAGACCCATATACCAGCTCCAAGATGCATTATTCACATTTTATTTTATTTTATTTTTTTTTGAGATGGAGTCTTTCTCTCTTGCCCAGGCTGGAGTACAGTGACACGATCTCAGCTCACTGCAGCCTCCACCTCCCAGATTCAAGTGATTCTTCTGCCTCAGCCTCACAAGTAGCTGGGATTACAGGCATGTGCCAACATGCATGGCTAATTTTTGTAGCTTTTTTTTAGTAGAGACGTGGTTTTGCTATGTTGGCCAGTCTGATCTCAAATTCGTGACCTCAAGTGATCCTCCCACCTCGGCCTCCCAAAGTGCTGGGATTACAGGCATAAGCCACTGTGCCTGGCTCATTATTCATATTTTCTAGCTGAGGAAATGAAGGCTCCAAGAAATTGTGACTTGCCTAAGATCACATAGGCACGGAGCAGGTTTTAGTACAAAACACTTAGCATTGAGTCTTGCATATAGTTAGAATTCATTAAAGAGCCAAGAAAAATCATCCTTAAAAACAAAACAAAAGAAAACAAAGCCACCTTTTGGGAGAATGCAGGAGGATGTGCCAGTAGACATGATCACATGCATGTGTGTTTTCTCCTGTTGCCTCTGAGTTCGAGTCCTCTCTCTTGCTTCCTGAGACACATGATGTTCTGTGGCAATGCTGAGATTGCTTGTGGCAACATGACTCAGGTGTCTGTTACAATCAAAATTTCCCAGGAAATACACTACAAACCTGTAGACAACCTCAGTGCTCTTTTCAGGAAGCCCCTACACTTCAGTTACTGGAGACAACTGTCCACTCTCCTGTGAAAATGGCTCATTTATTGTCTTGGTTTGTTCTGGCTGCTGTAACAGAATACCGTCCACGGGGTGGCTTAGAAACAACAGAAATGTATTTGTCACAGTTTTGGAGGCTGGGAAGTCCAAGATCAAGGTGCCAGCAGTTTCGGTGCCTGGTGAGCCCTCTTCCTCTCACACAAATGGTGCCCCCTAGCTGTAATCTCACGTGGTGGAAGGGGCACAGCAGCTCTCTTACGTTTCTTCCTATAAGGGCACTCCTCTCATTGAAGAGGGCCCCACCCTCATGACCTACCCACCTCCCAAGGGCTCCCTCTCCTAACACCATCACATTGGTGATTAGGGTTGAATATATGAATTGTATGAATTGTGTGGGGACACAAACATTTAGAGCACAGCACATATTAAGTAGAATATCAGGACGTTCTTCAGGGTTCTTGCTTTGCTGTGTCTGCTGCATCTAAAGCCTTTTATCACAAATCTTCCCAATCAGTCCCCTGCCTTGAAAAACCCAATTTAACCACTTGAGCTGAGACATCAAAGCCACAAAAATATTTCACTTCTCACCACCCCTTTCTGAGACTCCGTCAAGGTGGTGTTCTCTCTTATGGCAATGCCTTGAAATACAGTGGCTTTTACTTTATTAACAGTTTTCCTGGTGACATTCTGGGGAGTTAAACACCCCTGAAGTCTTGGCTTATTTTCATCTTTGACAAGATGATAGCTTTGGGTTGGCTGTTTGGAATACTAGGTTCTGGTGACAAACTCTGAGTGGCTGAGAAAAGGCACTCCAAATGGCTTGTGATGAAGACTCAATTTCATTTCCCTTTCACCAGGGGCTAGGCAAGAGCTGCATAACTTCTGTTAGTGTCCAGCCTTTTTTCAGAAGCCAGTCTATAGAACAAGTCAAAGGTATAGCTTCCGCTTTCTTGGAGTTGAAATGTGATACACTCAGAGTATGCCCTTTTAACCCAAGGCTTCTATTAAAACGTTCTTAAGTATATAACGTAGTGAGAGTAGAGCACTGTGGTTTTTTTCTTTTTTCTTTTTTCTGAGATGGGATCTCACTCTGTCCCCCAGGCTAGAGTGCAGTGGCATGATCTTGTCTCACTGCAGTCTCGACCTCCCAGACTCAACTGAAGCGGACCCCACCCTCATAACCTAATCAATCCTCCCACCTCAGCCTCCCAAGTAACTGGGTTCACAGGCATACGCCACACACTGGGGATTTGCCATGTTGTCCAGGCTGGTCTAGAACTCCTGGGCTCAAGCAATACTCCTGTCTTGGTCTCCCAAAGTGCTGGAATTACAGGCATGAGCCACCACGCCCAGTCGGGAACACTTATTTTCACATAAAATTTACATACCTTATTGTATAAAGGGTTGTGGAGAAAATCTTCAGTCCATCCAAACTACCCTTTTCTCCTTCCATAAAACCATTTTATGCTTGGGGCTTTGTGAGGATGTAGAAATATCCTTTGTGGGTCTGAATTATTGTGTGTGAAAATTTTAAAGTAGAAGTTGTTTATGTGACTCACACTGTTGTATTGCAGGAACATGGAATTCTGACTTAATAACTTAAACAAAAGAAAATTTATTCTTCCACGTAACAAGCGGCTGGGATGAGACAGAGCCAGGCATGGTGCATGGGCAGGGCCTCCCTGCTGTTCTTTGGGCTCCTCTGGTTTCACTCTCAGCCTGGGGCATGGTCGCTGGGGACATTCCAGGCCTTGCCTCCAAGCATAACAAAAAAGGGGTGCTTATTCCTTTGTCTCATTCTTGAGGGTGAGAGGTCCTTCTCAGGAGTACCCTGGCATACTCCCTGTCAGGTATCCTTGGCCAGAATTAAGTCATCTGTTTATTGTTAAGTCAATCAGGGCCAAGAGGAATGGTGTGAATCAACATTGGCTCAGAATAATCAGGCTGGCCTTGGGAATGGGGTCTCCTTCTCCTGAACTGAACAGAGCAGATACTGAAACAAAATAGAACTCTTTTAGAAAGGAGGAGGGGGAAATGGATACTTGATGGATAACTAACAATGTCTGCTAGATCGGTACATTTAGTATAGCATGCTATACATATAGTGTACCGCACCATACACGTAGCCTACAGCACCATACACGTAGCGTACCACACTATACATGTGACACAGAGCATGTGTCCTCACCTCGGAGTCCCCTAAGATGATGGTAGAAAAGGGGACTTGTTCAAAGTATGAAGCATAAATTGGGTGCTGGTATATTTTCCCTGGGACACTAACTAATAATTCTGCTAGGTCGGGGTTCTAGGGTACAGGGGTTCTAGAGTCTTCTCTGGCCATCTTAAGACATGTAAGGAAGACAGGGCTAGAGGCTTCTGATGGCCACTTTGCAAATTGCATCATAAACAAATGAGTGGGTAAAATCCTCAAGCCGCCTCCCGGAGCATGAGCAGTTTTTAGAACTTCTTTCTCAGAATTCCATAAAAAGCTACTCTAGTTGCTCATTTGTTTTGAAGCTCAGAAGAGGGTTAGCAAGCCAAGAACCAAAGAAGAGGCTGAGACTTTTCCAATTCCTATTTTCTACTCTCACAGTAAATAAAGATGGGAGGGAGAAACAATGAAATCTTCTTAGAGATGCCAAGGGCATCTGCCTTTGCTCCCACTTTGGTCCCCAGATGGCCTAGTACAAAACCGTCTGTTGCCGGAGGAAACTATTATGAACCTATTTCAGGGTTTTGCAATTCAAACCCAATATAAACACCTCTGTGGTACTTGCAAGGTATTCCCAGATGATGTTCAAGTCAATAGCAAAGGTAATTATTTTCTCATTCCCTCATCCTCTCTTGCTCCACTGCCAAGGCCTAGAGGCCTCTACCTCCGGGTTGGCCACGAATCCTACTGAAATTCCTGGTAGGATGATATCTATGTTTGTCTCTGGCTTGTATAAAAAAACTTCATATTTTTATAGCATTTTCTACTTTTTCAAGCACGCTCATGTTTCAAAAGAGCTTTACAAGGTAATTACCCCAGCTTCATACGTAAGCTTAAGCTGCATAAATGAAGGAGAGTGAGTTCATTTACATTTGTGATAGTGACATTTGTTGAGTTCAGAAAGGTAAGTGATTCCCTGTGGGCATGTAAGGAGGTGGGGGTAGGGAGAAACAGAGTTGGCCTCTAAATCTTCTGACCTCACTCTCAGTGTACTATTTTATATGTGGAACATTTTCTCACTGGACTCCATGGTAAGTAGAACCTGCTCTGCCTTATAATGATGAGGTAAAGAATTATTTTAGGGGAACAGGGGGACAGGAGAAGGCATAGGAAAAGGAGGACATGAGGTGTAGGCCTCCTATGTGATCTCTGGACTCTCCAAGCATTCTGAAAACAGGAAGTGTCTCTCAGCTACTTCCTAGGTTAGGGGATGGCAGAGTCCAATCACTTTATGTAGCTTCCATTTTTTAACCACTCAACCCGTTTTTATGAGTGAGGCCAAGTTAAGAAATTCCAGAAAAAGCTTGAAGAGGTAAAAAGGAATCTTGAGAGTCAGTCGATCCAGCAATCCCACTACTGGGTACCTACCCAAAGGAAAAGAAATCACTATATCTAAAAGATTCCTGCACACATATGTTTATTGCAACACTATTCACAATAGCAAAGTCACAGAATCCACTTATGGATGAATCAACAAATGGTTGGATTAATCAACAAATGATTGGATAACGAAAATGTATATATACACCACAGAATATTATTCAGCTCTAAAAAAGAATGAAATCAAGTCTTCTGCAGCAACATGGCCCTCAAAATTGAAGGCCATTATCTTAAGTGAAACAACTCAGATACAGAAAGTCAGATATCACCTGTTCTCATTAATGAGTGGGCGCTAAATAGTATGTACACATGGATAGACTGTGGGATGACAGACGTTGAGACTCGGAAGGGTCAGGGGGTGAGGAATGAGAAATTACTTAATGGCTGCAATATGCACTATTCAGGTGATGGCTACACTAACAGCCCAGACATCGTCCCTATGCAAGATATCCATGGAATAAAAATGCACTTGTACCCCTTAAATTTATACAAATACAAAAAGTGTTTCAAGGTTAACTTAAGAAAAGGCAGTTGGAGGAACCTCCAAGTTCTCTTAGGATCATAGTGGCTGCCAAAATTTTAATCTCTCCATATGTTCTGCAAAAACCATATAGAGCAACAGAGAGAGCAAGTCCTAGTATCTATAACCCGTGTCTACAACATTACTAGACGACAGAGAATACTACAAGTTTCAGTGCCTGTGTAAGTAAGGGACAGACATCTGAAACAATAGAGCCAGTGCTGGCACCTTCCACACAGTGGAGTCAGATGGGGACTGTAGAGCAGAGGGAAGGGCACCTGGGCCCCAGCGGGGAAGGAGCTCATATGAAATTATTCTTAGGAAATGAGAGACCTGGCTAGGCATGGTGGCTTCTGCCTGTAATTCCAGCACTTTGGGAGGCCGAGGTGAATAGATAGCCTGAGCCCAGAAGTTTGAGACCAGCCTGGGCAACATGGTGAAACACCGTCTCTACTAAAAACACAAAAATTAGCTGATTTGGTGGTGTGCATCTGTAATCCCAACTACTTGAGAGGCTGAGGCATGAGAATTGCTTGAGTCCTGGAGACAGAGGCTGCAGTGAACTGGGATCACACAGCTGCACTCTGGCCTGGACAACAGAATGAGATCCTGTCTCAAAACAAAACAAAACAATACAAAAAAGTGAGAGGTCTGCCTGAGTGTGAGTGGGGAAAATGAAAACAAGTGTGAGCTGGGTGAACCTGACAAAAATCTACTGGAGGATCAAAAAGAAAAAGTATTCTCAGGGCAGTGGTTCACGCCTGTAATCCCAACACTTTGGGAGGCTGAGGCAGGAGGATTGCTTGAGCTCAGGAGTTCAAGACCTCCCTGGGTAATCTAGCAAGACCCTGTCTCTATTTTAATTAAAAAGAAGGACGGAGAAGGAAGGAGGAAGAAAGAAGAAGAAGAAGAGGAGGAGGAAGAAGAAGACGAAGAAGAAGAAGAAGAAGAAGAAGAAGAAGAAGAAGAAGAAGAAGA
>NC_045440.1:39369648-39378287 GCF_002776525.5 Piliocolobus tephrosceles | reverse complement strand
AGGATGAGGAGGAAGAGGAGGAGGAGAAGGAGGAGAAGGAGGAGGAGAAGGAGGAGGAAAGAACAAGGGGAAGAAGGAGAAGAAGGAGAGGAGGAAGAGAAGAGAAGGAGCAGGAGGAGGAAAAGAGAAAGAGGAGGAGGAGGAGAAGGAGAAGAGGAGGAGGAGGAGGAGGAGGAGGCAGCTGCAGCAGCATAAACATGTAGTGGGCCGGAGGTTTAAACAGGAGTGGGCAGCACCAGTTCTGGCTGGTGACTCAGAGAGGGCAGGTGTTCTTTGGGAAAGAGAAAGAAGGAATCCAGAGACATAAATTAAAGTTTCTATGGAAACAAAAGAGCACCGCAGGATCAAAATATACACCCAGTCATTCCCCATAAAAAATACATTTGTACTAAAACAAAAGCAACAAACTGCATCTTATTACAGTGAAAGATGAGTGGAATCTTGAACTAAGAAGTACAGTCCCCTAAATCCTCCTGCCCACCTACGTCTGTTATTGCTGACCAGGAAAATATCAGACCAGCTAGAGGAATGCAGCACAAAGGACAACTTCCATACAGAGCTACTGTGAGATGAAAATGGGAAATGGCAATGAACACCACCCTCCCCATCCAAACCACCACAAACCAGGGGAGAGCATATGTCAACACCTCATCCAATCTATGCCTTCTTTACAAAGAATTCTCGGATTGGAAGCAAATATCTTGGCTCAGAAAACTAAAGGCAAAGTGACTAACTCGAGAAAAATTTAAAGACAAAAGTGACAAAAGCCAGAAATTTGTGAAATGAATGATGTACTGCTATCAGAAAAGATGAGTAAGAACCACCTCAGAAGTAAAAATTCCATCACAAGATTCATTGAGAGAATTGGTTCACTTGAAAATAAAACAAGGAAATTGAAGGAATGAAAATACCCAAGAGAACAAAAATATAATTAAAACAAGAGGTAAAAATGGGATCTCAAAGACAATAGCAGTTATAAATAAATAGGCAAAGAAAATCTCACTTACATGTAATTGAAATAAAGGAGTAAGACTAAGGAGATAGAAGAACAGCAACAACAACTAATATTTGTGTAAAGCCATGGCACAAAAACTCTTTCTGAAAATAAACAATCTTCATATTTCAAAGATCTGTCATGTAACTAAAAGAACTGGGTTGAAATGATCAGTTCTCAATTGACTTAATAAAACAATATGACTTTAAAGACAAAGGAAAAAATCCTTTAAGTGTTCAATACAATACTCCAAACCATTTACAAAAAAAGAAAATTGTGTTGGCATCAGCGTTCTCAACTTCAAGTATGAGGCAAGACAACAGAGGCGCAATATTGTAATTAATAAATTTGTAAGAATAGAAGAACACCAAATATGATGAGCTCTAATAAAGTAATTAACTAAAAATGTGAAGAGAAAGAGGCGAGAAAAAGGAAAGGGAAATAAGCTCATTGATTTCTGGATGCTAATAAGTAGGTGTCAAATAACATCCTTTGAAGCTGACAAACCAAACAGTAGAAAAATAAATAAGAAAAAAGAAATAAATTGGTTAGAAATGATATTAGTATAGGGGAACATGGTAGAATAAAAACACAAACCTTCAAAACTCCACTCTTCCCTAGAAATTTAAAACAATGAAAGAACTACAAAGAAAGAAAAACAAAAAGAGTAAATAGAACAAAATGCATCAGTAAATAAATAATTAAAAATATGGCAAAGTTGATATGAAACATGTTGGCTATGTTAATAAATATAATGAATTTATGTTCCTTACTCAAAGAAAAAGAATTTCTAGGCCAGGTGCAGTGGCTCATGCCTATAATCCCAGCACTCTGGGAGGCTGAGGAAGGAGGATTGGTTGAGCTTAGGAGTTGGAAACTAGCCTGGGCAACATAGTGAGACTTTGTCTCTGCTAAAAATAAAAAAATATTAGCCAGGTATAGTGGTGTGCACCTGTGGCCCCAGCTACTTTGGAGGCTGAGGCAGGAGGATCACTTGAGCCAGGTAGGTCAAGACTGCATGAGCCAAGATTGGGCCATCACATTCCAGCCTGGGTGACAGAGATAGACCTTGCCTCAGAAAAAAAATTCTGACTGGTTCACAACACAAAAATCAACCACATAAAAGAAGCATACCTGAAATAATGTGATTCAGAAAGGCTAAAAATAGAGATGAGTAAATGCATTTCCAGGAAACAGAAACAAGAGATTCTGTATCAGACAAGGTAGAATTTAGTCTCAAAAACCTTGCAGAACAGCAACACAATAACAAACAAATAAAAATTGTATGCTTTAAAATGCTAACAGCTACAATTTACAATAAAGATATGACAGGCCCGAATACCTACCCAAATAACACAGCAACTCAACTAACCTCTTTTTTTTTTCTTTTTCTTTTTTTTTTTATATTATACTTTAAGTTCTAGGGTACATGTGCACAACGTGCAGGTTTGTTACATATATACATGTGCCATGTTGGTGTGCTACACCCATTAACTCATCATTTACATTAGGTGTATCTCCTAATGCTATCCCTCCCCCCTACCCCCACCCCACAATAGGATCCAGTGTGTGATGCTCCCCTTCCTGTGTCCAAGTGATCTCATTGTTCAATTCCCACCTATGAGTGAGAACATGCGGTATTTGGTTTTCAGTTCTTGCAATAGTTTGCTGAGAATGATGGTTTCCAGCTGCATCCATGTCCCTACAAAGGACACAAACTCATCCTTTTTTATGGCTGCATAGTATTTCATGGTGTATACGTGCCAGTCTGTCACTGATGGACATTTGAGTTGATTCCAAGTCTTTGCTATTGTGAATAGTGCCACAATAAACATACTTGTGCATGTGTCTTCATAGCAGCATGACTTATAATCCTTTGGGTATATCCCCAGTAATGGGATGGCTGGGTCAAATGGTATTTCTAGTTCTAGATCCTTGAGGAATCGCCACACTGTTTTCCACAATGGTTGAACTAGTTTACAGTCCCACCAACAGTGTAAAAGTGTTCCTGTTTCTCCACATCCTCTCCAGCACCTGTCATTTCCTGATTTTTTTAATGATTGCCATTCTAACTGGTGTGAGATGGTATCTCATTATGGTTTTGATTTGCATTTCTCTGATGGCCAGTGATGATGAGCATTTTTTCATGTGTCTGTTGGCTGTATGAATGTCTTATTTTGAGAAGTGTCTATTCATATCCTTTGCCCACTTATTGATGGGGTTGTTTTTTTCTTGTAAATTTGATTGAGTTCTTTATAGGTTCTGGATATTAGCCCTTTGTCAGATGAGTAGATTGCAAAATTTTTCTCCCATTCTGTAGGTTGCCTGTTCACTCTGATGGTAGTTTCTTTTGCTGTGCAGAAGTTCTTCAGTTTAATTAGATTCCATTTGTCAATTTTGGCTTTTGTTGCCTTTGCTTTTGATGTTTTAGACATGAAGACCTTGCCCATGCCTATGTCCTGAATGGTATTCCCTAGGTTTTCTTCTAGGGTTTTTATGGTTTTAGGTCTAACATTTAAGTCTCTAATCCATCTTGAATTAATTTTCATAAAAGGAGTAAGGAAAGGATCTAGTTTCAGCTTTCTACTTATGGCTAGCCAATTTTCCCAGCACCATTTATTAAATAGAGAATCCTTTCCCCATTTCTTGTTTTTCTCAGGTTTGTCAAAGATCAGATGGCTGTAGATGTGTGGTATTATTTCTGAGGGCTCTGTTCTGTTCCATTGGTCTATATCCTTGTTTGGGTACCAGTACCATGCTGTTGTGGTTACTGTAGGCTGTAGTATAGTTTGAAGTCAGGTAGCGTGATACCTCCAGCTTTGTTCTTTTGGTTAGGATTGTCTTGGCAGTGCGGGGTCTTTTTTGGTTCCATATGAACCTTTATCATTTTTTATTGTGTCTATTTGATCCTTCTCTCTTTTATTCTTTATTAGTCTTGCTAGCGGTCTATCAATTTTGTTGATCTTTTCAAAAAACCAACTCCTGGATTCATTGATTTTTTGGAGGGTTTTTTGTGTCTCTATCTCCTTCAGTTCTGCTCTGATCTTAGTTATTTATTGCCTTCTGCTAGTTTTTGAATGTGTTTGCTCTTGCTTCTCTAGTTCTTTTAATTGTGATGTTAGAGTGTCAATTTTAGATCTTTCCTGCTATCTCTTGTGGGCATTACTGCTATAAATTTCCCTCTACAGACTGCTTTAAATGTGTCCCAGAGATTCTGGTATGTTGTATCTTTGTTCTCATTGGTTTCAAAGAACATCTTTATTTCTGCCTTCATTTTGTTATGTACCCAGTAGTCATTCAGGAGCAGGTTGTTCAGTTTCCATGTAGTTGAATGGTTTTGATTGAGTTTCTCTGTCCTCAGTTCTAGTTAAATTGCACTGTGGTCTGAGAGACAGTTTGTGATAATTTCTGTTCTTTTACATTTGCTGAGGAGTGCTTTACTTCCAACTATGTGGTCAATTTTGGAAGAAGTGTGATGTGGTGCTGAGAAGAATGTATATTCTGTTGACTTGGGGTGGAGAGTTCTATAGATGTCTATTAGGTCCGCTTGGTGCAGAGTTGAGTTCAATTCCTGGATATCCTTGTTAACTTTCTGTCTCATTGATCTGTCTAATGTTGACAGTGGGGTGTTAAAGTCTCCTATTATTATTGTATGAGAGTCTAAGTCTCTTTGTAAGTGTCTAAGGACTTGCTTTATGAATCTCGGTGCTCCTGTATTGGGTGCATATATATTTAGGATAATTAGCTCTTCCTGATGAATTGATCCCTTTACCATTGTGTAATGGCCTTCTTTGTCTCTTTTGATCTTTGATGGTTTAAAATCTGTTTTATCAGAGACTAGGATTGCAACCCTTGCTTTTTTTTTGTTTTCCATTTGCTTGGTAGATCTTCCTCCATCCCTTTATTTTGAGACTATGTGTGTCTCTGCATGTGAGATGGGTCTCCTGAATACAGCAAACTGATGGGTCTTGACTCTTTATTCAATTTGCCAGTCTGTGTCTTTTAATTGGACCATTTAGTCCATTTACATTTAAGGTTAATATTGTTATGTGTGAACTTGATCCAGTCATTATGATATTAGCTGGTCATTTTGCTTGCTAGTTGATGCAGTTTCTTCCTAGCATTGATGGACTTTACATTTTGACATGTTTTTGCAATGGCTGGTACCTGGTGTTCCTTTCCATGTTTAGTGCTTCCTTCAGGATCTCTTGTAGGGCAGGCCTGGTGGTGACAAAATCTCTATGCATTTGCTTGTCTGTAAAGGATTTTATTTTTCCTTCGCTTATGAAACTTAGTTTGGCTGGATATGAAATTCTAGGTTGAAAATTCTTTTCTTTAAGAATGTTGAATATCGGCCCCACTCTCTTCGGGCTTGGAGAGTTTCTGCCGAGAGATCTGCTGTTAGTCTGATGGGTTTCCCTTTGTGGGTAATCCAACCTTTCTCTCTGGCTGCCCTTAACATCTTTTCCTTCATTTCAACTTTGGTGAATCTGACAATTATGTGTCTTGGAGTTGTTCTTCTCAGGGAGTATCTTTGTGGCATTCTCTGTATTTCCTGAATTTCAATGTGGGCCTGCCTTACTAGGTTGGGGAAATTCTCCTGGATGATATCCTGCAGAGTGTTTTCCAACTTGGTTCCATTTTCCCCGTCACTTTCAGGGACACCAATCAGACGTAGATTTCGTCTTTTCACATAATCCCATACTTCTTGGAGACTTTGTTCATTTCTTTTTACTATTTTTTCTCCACACTTCTCTTCTTGCTTCATTTCATTCATTTGATCTTCAATCGCTGATACTCTTTCTTCCAGTTGATCGACTCAGTTACTGAAGCTTTTGCATTTGTCACATATTTCTCATGTTATGGTTTTCATCTCTATCAGTTCTTTTAAGGTCTTCTCTGCATTGATTATTCTAGTTATCCATTCATCCATTCTTTTTTCAAGGTTTTTAGTTTCTTTGTGCTGGTTACGTAGTTCCTCCTTTAGCTCTGAGAAGTTTGATTGACTGAAGCCTTCTTCTCTCAACTTGTCAAAGTCATTCTCCGTCCAACTTTGTTCTGTTGCTGGTGATGAGCTGTGTTCCTTTGGAGGGGGAGATGCGCTCTGATTTTTTGAATTTCCAGCTTTTCTTTACTGCTTTTTCCCCATCTTTGTGGTTTTATCTGCTTTTGGTCTTTGATGATGGTGATGTACTGATGGAGTTTTGGTGTGGGTGTCCTTTCTGTTTGTTAGTTTTCCTTCTAACAGCCAGGACCCTCAGCTGTAGGTCTGTTGGAGTTTGCTTGAAGTCCACTCCAGACCCTGTTTGCCTGGGTATCAGCAGCGGAGGCTGCAGAAGATAGAATATTGCTGAACAGCAAGTATTGCTGTCTGATTCTTGCTCTGGAAGCTTCGTCTCAGGGGTGTACTCTGCTGTGTGAGGTGTGAGGAGTCGGTCTGCACCTCAGTTGGAAATGCAGAAATCACCCATCTTCTGTGTCACTCACGCTGGGAGCTGGAGGCTGGAGCTGTTCCTATTTGGCCATCTTGGGCGCGCCCCCACAATTAACCTCTTAAAGCAGCAACAAGAGACACAGGGAGAAATAGAAGCATGCTATTGACATGAGACTTTAACATTTAGTCCAAGACAGACCATGTGGGCACAATGTTAGCTGGGATATGAAATAACTTAATAAGGTGGACCTAATGGCTCTACATCAAACTTGACACCACTCATAGAAATACACATTCTTTTCAAGCATACATAGAACATTCACAAGGATTGGCTATATAGTAAATGACAAGTAAACTCTAATAAGTTCCACAAAGTAGAATTAACATAAATAACATACTCTAATCACAATGCCATAAAATTAAATAACAAAATCAAAAGTGAAGAAGAGCCTTCTGCCTTCCAATTAAAACAAAGAAACAAACGGACAAACAAACAACTTTTTATATACGCACATTTAGGACAAATTGGGAACTGCAAATCAAAATTGTAGAATTTCTAAAAAATAAAAATAAAAAACAACGTAATAGGAAACATCACCATCAACCTTACAGAAATAAGAAAGATTACATACAAATAGTTTGAACAATTGTTGCCAATAAATTAGATAATCCAGATGTAAATGAGCGAATTTCTAGAAATACAAAAATGACCAAAACGAACTTAAAAAAGAATAGATCAAACATACCTATAACAAATAAAGCGACTGAATTAGTAATTTAAAAACTTCTTGCAAAGGGAAGTCCAGGTCCAGATGGCATTACTGGAGAATTCTACCTAACATTAAAAAAAAATTGACACCAATCATTCACAAAGTCTTCCAAGAAATAAAAGAGGAAAGAACTCTTTCCAACTCATTTAACGAGGCAGTATCATCCTGAAACTGAAACAGACAAAAACATCACAGAAAACTATAAATCAATATTGAATAGAGAACAAATCCCACCGATCATCTCAATAGACATAGAAAACTTATTTCACAAAATTCAACACATTTTCAGGATGAAAACACTCAACAAACTAGGAAAAGAAGGGAACTTTCACAACCAAATAAAGGCCATCTATATAAAAACCACATCTCACACCATACTTGAAGGTGAAAGATGGAATGCTTTTCTCCTATGATTGGACCAAGACAAGGATGTCTGCTCTCATCACCTCTTTTGAATATTGTAATGAAAGTTCTAGCCAAAGCTATTAGGCAAGAAAAAGAAATAAAATCTATCCAGATTGAAAAGAAAGAAGTAAACTATATTTATAGATAATATGATCTTGTACAAAAATTTCTAAGGAACACACAAACATATTAACACTAATAAATGTGTTCATCAGTGTTTCAGGATGCAAGATCAATGTCATAGGCAGAATGATGCTCCCCCAATCCCAGAGATGTCCGTGACCTTATCTCAGAACCTGTGAATATGTCAGGTTACATGTCCAAAGGAATTGAAGGTTACAGACTGGAATTAAGATTGCTAATCAGATGATTTTAACATAGGGAGATTGCCTTGGATTATCAGGAGATCCAATGTAGACATGAGGGTCCTTCCAGGTGGAAGATGGAGGCAGTGGAGGAGGTCAGAGTGATGGAACACGGCAAGGTGTGACCTGATGTGGAGGGAGGAAGTGACCATAAACCAAGAATCCAGATACTAAAAAAGGTAAAACAAGAGTTTCTCCCTGACAGCCTCCAGAAAGAAACATAGCCCTTCTGCCACTGATGAGACTGTATTGGACCCTTGACCTGTAGAATGGCCAGATAATACATTTGCATTATTTAAAGCTGCAAGTTAGTGGCAATTTGTATGGCAGCAATAGAAAACTAATAACATGAGCATACAAAAATCAATTGTATTTATATACACCAATAGTGAACAATCTGAAAATGAAATTAAGACAACTATTTCATTTACAGTTGCATTGAAAAGAATAAAATACTTAGAAACAAATTTACAAAAGAAGTGTAAGCCTTGTACATTGAAAATCAGAAAGTATTCTGAAAAGAAATTAAATAGAGGGCCAGGCACAGTGGCTCATGCCTGTAATCCCAGCACTTTGGGAAGCTGAGGCAGGCAGATCACGAGGTCAGGAGATTGAGACCATCTTGGCTAACACAGGTGAAACCTCATCTCTACTAAAAATACACACACACA
>NC_045440.1:39344971-39369248 GCF_002776525.5 Piliocolobus tephrosceles | reverse complement strand
CTTAAGATAGCAATACTACCTAAATTGATCTACAGATTCAACACATACATCTCAAAATGTGCTGGCTTCTTTGCAGAAATTAATGAGGTGATCCTCGTGTTCATATGGATATGCAAGGAACCCAGACTAATCAAAACAGTTTTGAAAAAGAAGAACGTAGTTGGAAGACTTGTGTCCAAATTTCTAAACTTATACAAAACAACAGTAATCCATAGTGTAGTACTTGCATAAAGACAGATATAGACTAGTAGAAAATAACTGAGGACTCAGAAATAAATCCATATATTTATAGTCAATTGAGTTTTGACAAGGATGCTAAGATAATTCAGCGGGGGAAAGAACAGTGCTTGAAACAAACGGGGCTAGGGCAATTGGGTATCCACATGCCAAAGAATAAAGTTGGACCCTGTAATAACACCATCGACAAAAATTAACCCAAATGAATCATATGGACAGGGATGATGGCTTATGCCTGTAATCCCAACCCTTTGGGAGGTTGAGCCGGGAGGATCACTTGAGGCTAGTAGACCAGCTTGGGCAACATAGCAAGACACCATCTCTACAAAAAATACCAAAGTTAGCTGGGTGTGGTGGTGCATACATGTAGTCCCAGCTACTCAGGAGGCTGAGGTGGGAGAGTTGCTTGAGCCCAGGAGTTCCAGGCTGCAGTGAGCAGAGGCTGCATCATTGCTCTCCAACCTGGACAACAGAGTGCGAATCTCTTCCTCTTTCTCTCTCTCTCTCTCTCACACACACACACATACACGAAAAAAAAAGAACAAGAAAAAGAAAAAGAAAAAAAAAGAAATTGAGGGGAATAAAAGATTATAATCCAGATAGAAAAATGAGAAAAATGATGAACAAAGAGTTCACAAAAATCATATATAAGTGACCTCTAAACTTATAAAAGATACACAACTTCACTATAAAAAGAAGAATGTAAATTAAAACTGAATGGGGATATCATTTCTTACCTATGGATTTGGCAAACATGCAAAAACTTTTTTAACAGCACATCTTTGGCAAGGCTGTGGGGAAACCGGCCCTGTGAAATAGCCTGCGATGATGAGCCTGCGAAATAGGACAGGGCCTAGGGGATGGGAAATTGGAAAATAGCAAACAGATTATACATGCATTTACACTTTGACCAGCAACCCCACTTCTAGGAATTCTCTCTGAAAATGTATCTTCACTCATTGCATGTTTAAAACAATATGTTATACATAAAGTTATTAATTACTGGAATTATTTGTAATGACAAACTGCTGGAAATCAACTAAAGGCCAATCCGTAAGAGACTGGTTGAGTAAATTGTGACTTATCCACATAATGAAAGACTGTTGACACCATTGTAGAAATGAGGACGATTTCTCTGAACCAACACTGAGTCATTTTCAAGATATATCATTAACAGAAAAAAGAAAAATGTGAAAGTTACATATGTTTTATTAACTTTTGTGTAAGAAACATGGGGAAACTAAATCATGTGTGTTTGTGTACATTTGTTAATTTTTGCAAAGAAGAAATACAGGCAGGATAAACTTGATCCTAATAAAAGGGTAGATTTCCATGAATGACATGCTGGTGGTCTTGGATTTTTTTTTTTTTTTTTAAGGGAGGATCTCTCTGTGTTGCCTGTGCTGGAGTGCAGTGGCATGATCTCAGTTCACTGCAGCCTTGACTTTCTGGGCTCGAGTGATCCTCTCACCTCAGCCTCCCGAGTAGCATGTGCCATCATGCCTGGCTGGCTACTTTTTGTATTTAGTTTGTAAAGATGAAGTCTTGCCATGTTGCCCAGGCTAGTCTCGAACTCCCGGCCTCAAGCTATCCTATCACCTCAATCTCACAAAGTGCTGAGATTACAGGTGTGTCAGTGCCTGGCCTTTCTATTCTTTTCTTTTCTTTTTTTTTTTTTTGGTAGATTTGAAATTTTTAGAAAATAATGTTAAAAATTAAAAGAACAAAATCACTACAAAAACCCAGCCTACCAGGGGTATTATGTCAGGGGAGAGAAAGTGTCCTGAGGTTTTGCTTTGTTGATTGGCAAGGAAAGCAGCGTGGGGTGAACTGTCGTCGTGTGTCTGGGGGCAAACCCTTTTTAAAATTAATCACCTGAGGGTCTGCTGCATTCATCAGCAATGTTCCTGCTACAGTCATAAGTCTAGTCTTGGCCTCCCTCCCTCCCTCCCTCGGGCCTTTTTTCCTTCCTCCCTCTTTTTTTCCCCTTTTATTTAACATTTATTAGGTGCTTGTTATTTATCAGGGTCTGTGTTGGGCTCTGAGGATGCAGAGATGGAAGAGATACAGTTCCCTCCTTTAAAAGGCACATAATCTATGGGGGCAAATGCGGAAGCAACAGATTAAGTATAATTCTCACTGCCATGCACTGTAGGAAAGGAAATTGAGGATGCTCTGAGAAACCAGGAGCGGGACTGTGTCTCTCATCTGATCCTCACTCACCAGGGTTGTCTCTGGGCCACCGCCCTGATTCTTCGTACTGCAGGAAGAGTGTCTGCCACCCCAAAAGTGGACCCCCAAGCTAGGTGGGCGGGAGGCATGTGCAGAAGCGCACCCGCTTGACCTCACAGGCTTCTCCCATATTGCCTGCAGGTTCCCTGCAGCTTTCCCTCAGCTTGTTCACTTGAGACTTGGGTTCTGTCCTGTAAGGCCACTGTGCTGGCGCCTCCTTCATCTCCTCAGAGACAGCTCTGGCCTCTCTATGGTGCCTCTCCTGGCTGATCTGAAAGGGGACTTGGTGGTGGTCGCAGCAGTGGCAGAGCCCGTCTGCAGAGGGAACTACCCTGCTGCCTTCCAGATGGGGTCTCTGGAGACGTTACCTCCTTTGTCTATTACTTATATAGAGAGACAACACAGCACAAGAAGTGGTAAACATCTCCGCCATCCTGTTGCTTCTCCTTTCCCTTTTGTTTGTTTAAAAAAAAATAAAAAGGAACCAGATAATCTGTAAATTCCCTTCTGATAATCTATGATTCTATCAAGAGGAATTATCTAGGGCAGGGGGACTCTGAGCCCGGGACTTGATTTTTCATCTGAAATAAATGGCGAATTCTCGATATCCTTTTTATGGTGCAAGCTGAGAAAGTAGACTGAGAATGGCTTCTTGCTGATCATCGTTTTGAGGAGCTCTTTGCTGTGTGTTGACTTTGTGTTTTGGCTCCGAATATCCCTTTGTCCTTGTGGAAGCTGGATTTTTGGACAGGCGGCTGCAATGCCACCATCTTCCACATGGTGGCAGGTTTTGCCTGGAAAAGGAGAACCTGAATGGTTCACAGAATTAGGTTCCTTGACAAACGACATTTATATTGATTGCTTTTGTTAATGAATTAGAGAGAATGTGTGCTCAGGATACATTCCTGGTGATGTTTATTGCTTTTTCTGTTTAGGAAAAGAAACTGAAACAAATAAAGCTTTAACCATTTCAATAGCTCGTTGCCATGGACCAGTCATAATAATAACGTTAGGACTCCGGGGGAAGACGTGGCAGGGAGAGGTGAAAGAAACAACTTTTGAATGTAGGTAGATAACAGGCAGAGAGTCTTCCATACAATTGTTTTCTTCACTGTGTGTAGTTAATATTTCGATATTGCCTTGTTTTCAGTAATTCGGAAAGCTGGGAATGGCTTTTCGGTCATTCCTTTGTGTTGGTAAAGTGAGGTTCAGGAACAGGGCCTGGATAGATTCCATGTCAGCGAGCACTGCCCAGCTCACAGTTTCAGATGCCTGCTCTTATCCAGACCTCAGGATGTTTTCCCCGAATCCTGATGCCAGGGCTCTGCGGGCTGCTTCCTTCCTAATTGCTGATAAATGTTCCTAGAAATGCTTCCTAAACAAAAATACAGAGGAATCATATTTCAGAGGAGATAGAAAATTAAGGAGATACTGGGAGTCTCTGCTTCTGAGCCTTTCTTTACTTCCAGCCAAAAAGACATTAGAAAAGGCAAAGAAACACGTCAGACATCAGAAAACTCTTATAGTTATCATTGAAACAACATTTTGATGAGCACTTTTCTCACTCTTTGTGTTTTATGTTTTAAAGTCTTAAATAAATTTGCAGTCATGATACTGATTCTAAATCTCATGCAAAAGCAATGAGCTTGCAGATAAACAGTCGAGCAACAAAGATGACAGAGTCCCCTCACTACTGCTGCCTGTCCCCCTCATGCCATTGTTATGGTCCCTGGCACCTGCTCACCTGATCACAACCCACTATGCACTGACAGAAGTCTAACAGGAGAGGTTCTATTCCTGGAATTTTGAGCTACGTAACCCAGATGACCACACACTCCCTCTCAGATCAAAGGCAGAAATCACCTAAATGACTCATGTCAATTACACAAATAGGGGAGGAGACAGCTGGTAGGAAATTTGCCTGGAAGCCAACAGTAAAGGCAGGGAAAGCAGCCACTCTGCACTGACAGAGAGGCACACCCGCAGGAGTTGGGAATTTGGCTCCTGGCTGGGCATGAGCCAGCTACTCCCGGCTGACATACAGATCAAGGAGCCCTGCCAAATATTGCTTCCACAGGCTTTCCCCAAAAGCCATTTCTGTGGAGTAACGCTAATAGAGGACCCCTTTTCTCACAGTGCTGTGCCTAAGGATACAAACGGAGCTCCTTGAATTCCAAGCCTGTTGCTTTCAAATCCTCAACCCAGGAGAATGAGTAATGGGGATTTCACAAGCTAGGCAGGTCCAATGTGACAGCATCAGTTGGTTTTTATTTTTGGCCCCTAAAATGCCTGGCAGTAGCAATGAAAAGTTTGACACCTGAAGGCCCAGGGAGTCTCAGGAAATCCAGCCTCAGGTGCCCCCGCCCCAGGCAGTGAAGAGATCCTACCCTTTTCTCAAGGCGGGAAAAAAAGACATATCATGAGAACTGATCCCGTTCGACAATCACAACTTCAGAACTTCAGTGGACCTCACCATCTCCAGGCCCTCCTGCTATATTTGCCTGATCGAGTCACTTTCCTGCTTGTCTACATATCTAAGAAAATTTTCCTCTCTCCTCACATGGCTGAACTTCTCTCACATCCTATTTCAATGGGAAAATTGAAGCAGGTGGAAGGAAACTTCCAAAGACTCTGCTGGCCACCACATCTCTCCTTCATGGCCTCCAGCTTGTCACCATGGAGGAGCTGTCCCCACTCCTGTTCACACCCATGTGGTGAGGAACCCCGTCAGGGCCCCAGAAATGTTCCCCTCTCTCCCCCTCATAAATGATTACCCCAGATTATTTCAACTGGCAAACAAACATGCTGTTATTTTTCTCACTTTTTAAAAAAAAGTAGAGAAGGAGTAAGATTGACAAAAATAATCATAAAAAATTAAGAAATAAAATAAAAAGATAAAAAAGACAATAAAAACAAATGTGTCTTGATCCCACTTCTACTAGATTTCCCTCCAAATGTTTGCTTGTCTTTGCAACAAAACTTCTTTCCTCCCACTGGAACTCTCTCCAGTCAGGCTGACACACCTCCACAGTTCTGCTGAAATGGCTCTTCATGTCACCAGTGACCTCTACATAGTTAAATCTGGTGGTCAATTCTCAGTTCTCAATTTCTGGCACCTGTCAGCAGCCCTTGAGCCAGCTGATGGCCTCCGTCTCCTCCTCCTGGATGCACTTTTTTCTCTGTCCAGGACAGCATGCTCACTGGCTCCTCCTCTTACCTCACTCGTCTCTCCCTCAAGGGCTCCTTTGCTAGTTCCTCCCCAAGGTGCGGCTTGTAGACCTCTCCTCTTCTCCAAAATGCTCACCTACTATTGAGTGATCTTACGCGTAGACTGGCTTAAATGATAGTCTCTACATCAATGACTCCCAACCTCCATCTCCAGGCCTCACACCCCTTTGTTAGGCCTCACACTCATATCTCCATTGCTTTCTCACATTTTCCTTTGGTAGCCCACAAATGTGGCAAACTCCACGTGAACAAAGCTTCACTGTCATCTTCCCACTTCAAACTTGTGCCACTAGCTGCCTTTCCCGTCTCTCTTTATGGTAACTTTATCCTTACAGTTGCTCTGGCCTGTCAACCTTAAATAATGAGATTCAGAAAATAGGATGAAGTACAGAGTTTATTAGAGCGCAAATCTTAAGGATAGCCATATGCGAAACACAGACTCCAAGAGAATGGGTCAGCCTTCCAGAGTGAAATTATGGTTTCACTTACACAGGCAGAGACACAGAGGTTGAATAGGGCTGCAATATCTCCCGGGCAAGGTCAGTACAATGTCGTAGCAATTTGATCGGTAGCTTGCTACATTCCAAGGAAGATTGCTTTAACATTCTGCGAGGAAGGGTGATGATCTGAGGGGGTCTTATCTCTGGTGACACAAGACCTTCTCTAATCATTTACAGGAAAAAAGTTGCAGTTTCATACTGCGGGGCTCAGGCCACATAGCCACATTCCTCCCAGGGCTCAAAACAAGTTCCAACCACTTTAAGTTTGAATTATTTAATTTTCAGGTCAAAAATCTGAAAGTTATCAGTGACTCCTCCTTTTCTTTAACCTATCAATCTATTAGGGAATTCTACAGGCTGTACCTTCACAGTAAGTCAGATACTAATCAATTTCTCAATGTCTCCACTGCTACCCACCTGGCCCAGGCCCATTATTATTGACCCTTGTGCCCTATAGGGCAATGGCTTTTATGTCCTATCACTTTACGAGTCAAAACCTTCTGATGGCTCCGATGGCCCCAGGGTAAAAGAATGGAATATGAGCAATAGCTGACTGGGTCTTGCATGGAAATCTGGCTCTTGGTTACTTTTACTCCTGCCTCCTCTCCCCTGCTCACTCCACCACACTGGCCTGCCCGCTCCTCTGCAAACAGGCTGAGGGCCTCTGCTCCTTGTGCTCCCTCTGCCTGGAACACTCTTCTCCTACCTTCTTGGACTCCCCCTTACCTTCTTAAGATGTGTGTCAATTTCCTTTTCATCAGCTCTGCCCTGACCACGCCATTCCTAGTGCCCCCTATGCTCCTTGTCCTGTATTACCTTTTCTTTTTTTCAATAGTACTTATCACTGTTTATTCATGCATGTGTATATTTATTATGTTTATTGTTTCCTTTTCTCTTTTCCCTAGGTTGAAACTCTGCGAGGCAGAGATCTTTGTCTTTTTTACTCAGAGATGTATAAGCGCCTAGAGCAGTGCTCACAGTCATCATTCAACAAATATTTGTTGCTGAGTGAATGAATGAATGATCGAATGAATACAACTGGTCAGTGATATTAACACCTCAGTCCCTCCTGGGGTGTGGGTAGATCCTGGCTATTTGATAACCTTTCTTCATTAGCCAACCCCACGTGGATGGGGTGTGGGTCCTGCTGCAGCTAACATCAAAAAGCACTTCTTAAAGGGTGCAAGACTGGGTGGGTCTGGGCCATGCTTCGTGTTTGCCATCAGCCGCTGGTCAGGGCGGCCCAGGAAGTGGGGCAAAGCCTCAGGTCTAGTGGGTCACAGGGGGATGTACACAGAAAACTGAGCTCAGAGAAGTCCGAGTACAAGAGGGGTCAGGGAGAATTGAGATGTGAGGTGTAAAATGAAATCGTGATGCACAGTTGAGACACTGGTCATGAGTGACCTGAGGGCTGGAGGTCTGCTCTATGAATGTTGCCAGTGTGAGGCACAGGACAGGCTTCCAGACTTTTCTCTGTGAATGCATAGACCATGGCAGATGTGCTCATCACTGTGCAGCTGATTTCTAGGAGAGTGCCTGGTGTCAATGGTGGGTGGCCAGTAACCCTTTATGAAAGGACTGAATGTGTGTTGAAAGTAGTTTCATAGGATGGGACAATTTCCAACCCAGTACCTGCCACAGTTCCCTGGCTCAAAATTCTGATCCAACAACCTCCTATTCCCAATTCCTGTCACCAGAAAGTTCCCCTTTATTGAGTAGACGGTGATATGGTGGCAGGTTCTCTGCTCTGTCTCTCTGCGTTCCCAAGGAACATCAACGGAGTTTGCTCTATCTGTGTGCCTCTGCTTACATTTTTAGGCCTCGGTTTCTTCTCTGTAAAATAAAGATAGACTACTGTGTACATTATAATGTTGAGCCTGGCTCATATAGTCACAGGATTTGTTAGTCTTGGATAGAAGTCTGAAACCTTGCTGACTGTGTTCCTAGGGACCGCTAGGCCCTGCAGCTGATAAGTAAAGTTCTGTGGAATCACAACACCATGGTCACTTGGTGGCAGGTTTCAGACTGCATTTGAATTTGGATTTCCCTGCCCTTCCTGCTCCCCCTTTCATAATCTGTGGATGTTTAGACCAACAGGAGCTCCTTCTGTCCCACTGCACGGACACCGGGCCCCTTCTGGGAGAGAGTGAGAGCCATCCCCTGGCCATCAGCCCAGCTCTGCCTGTACAGCTCCAATGGATTTCCCATTGGACCATGGCACTGGGGGCTCCGTGTCACACCAGAAGGTGATGGCCAGGGGTAGATGGGACCCAGGTGACCTTCAGGGCCTTGACTCCCCAGGTAACTGCCTACCCCTTCTTCACTCCAGACGGGCCCTGTCCAGATCACTGGCTCATTCTCCCTCTGACCGCAGAGTTAAGAACATCTCGGGTCTTGAGCAGCAATGTGGTTAAGTGATCACATGTTTGGATGCAGAGGATTCATCTGTAGAGTCAGCTCCACTTAAACATTGAGGCAACAACTGCCACCATCTGCTTATACCTCTGGGTGTTTGCTTAGAAACTGAGCTTTTCCAGAGTCTGGAGTGTGAATGGGTTTGGAAAGTTTGTTGTTGCTGCCAGAGAGTGACTGATGGGACAGAGTAGGGTCCAGGGGGGCTGAAATTACTAAGTTTAGTCCTGGATGTGATGTTTACTCATCTTATGATCTTGGACAAATCACTTTCTTATTCTAGTCCTCAAAGTTTCCCATCTTGTTTTATTTATCTCTAATAATTTTTTTAAGAGATATTTCATGTGGAAGGCAACTTTATGGCTTTTCCAGATCAAATCAAAAGTAAAACTGCTCTCAAAAGGAGACAGGTTGCAGTGGCCCAGAGACCCCTGATTGAGAACCTCCCCTCAGACGTGTACACTAGGTGGCTCGAGGAGTGTCTCCATCCCACCTCGAGGATCCTAGCCCCGCCCCCCTCCCCCCAACCCCCGTCCTGCTGAGCACAGCTGGAAGCCCCGGACCAGGTGATCTTTCAGCCCTCCGGCTCTGACAGTTGTTGAGATTCTGAGTTAATCCCTCTGTTGGCATCTGGAAGCAGTAGCTCCTGATCTGGAGCTACTTACTCTGTACAGATTCTTACTCTGTTGGGATCTGGGGTGCAGAGGGGTAAGGGGGCAATGACGTGGAATGGCGGAGAGGATGAGGAGAAGACGGTGCATACTTAGGGGAAAGTCATTCCCGGGACTGCAGCCTTCCCTGATTCTATCTTGTGTACCTGACTGGGCTCTGCCCGGGACATACCCCCAGGGATCTGCCAGCCATCCTGCTCCAGGAGCCTTCCCTGCAAGGAACCCCAGCCTGATGACCACAGATACAAGAGGCATCTGCCAGCTGGGGCTCAAATCTTTTATTTCTGATTGCCTAATGTCCCCATTGAAGACGTGAAGACAGATGTCATCCAGCATCCTTGGGGCACTCGATCTGGCGAGAGAAATCACCTAAGGGCTCTAATGGGGACTTGGGCAAGGGCCAGTCCAGTCCAGAAGAGTGTGCCCATCCCTCTGTCTGTGGGCGGCCAGGAAGAGCTCAGAGAGGAGCTGAGGTCTGAGCTGTGACTGAAGGTATAAGTCCTAAGCCAGACAAAGTGTGGAGGAACGGAGGAGTCAGCAGGGGACCCTCAGGCAGAAGGAATAGCGCAGGCAGAGGCCTGGGGGGCTGAGAGAGCACACGACCTCTTTGAGCCTGTGATGTGATGATATCTCCACATCTGTCTCTGTATCTGCATTGGTAACCGCATCTGTATCATCCATCTAACCTATATATAGGTTTTCACCCACTGTTCCTGATCCATAACTCCCACATCTCTTGTTAGAGTCTTTCGTTGTAATGGCGGCTGTGTTAGGCCGCAGGAAACAGAACCTCTCTCCTGCCCTCCTTTCACCTGCCCCAAGGCAGAATTCACTCTTCCCTGCCTTTCTAACTGTGGGTCTTAAGGTGCTCCCCTGAGAAGGTTCCATCCTATATATCCCAAGGGAAGGAATGCTGACAACATGAAGCTTTCATAAAATCCCAGGAGGATTGAGTTAGGAGAGCCTCCCAACACATGAGGTTCCTGGACAGTGTTTCCCAGGGAGGGCAGGGAGGCCCCGCACCCCTTTCCTCACACCTCACCCTCACGTCTCTCCATCAGTGTCCTTTGTGAAATCCTTTATAATAAACTGGTAAATGTAAGTAAGTGTTTCCCTGAGTTCTGTGAGCCACTCCAGCAAATGAATCAAACCCAATGAGGGAGTCATGGGAACCCCAACTTGAAACAGGTTGGCCAGGAGTTCCGGAAGCCTGGACTTGCGAGCAGGGAGGGGTGGACAGTCTTGGTGATTGAGCCCCCAGCATGTGGGATCTGATGCTGCCTCTGAGTAGACAGTGTCAAAACTGGATTAGAGGACCCCACCTGCTGTCCACTGCTTGGTGTGTGGGGAACCCTCCCCCTGCAACATTTAGTCACAGGAATCTTCCTCTGCGTTAATGATTGTTCTTCTGGTGTGAAAGGACAGGAAAAGCACAGGTAAAGATAATTCTTTTTTTGTATGCAGAGACAGAGTCTGTTTCCATCTGGAAGCTCACACACCTGCAGCCAGGTCCAGGTGTTCCTCCCTGGAGCCCAGGCTGCAGGAGGAAAAGGCCCCTCTATGGAAGCCACCGGCTTAGCTTTGGTTAATGGCTGGATAATCTCCATTTAGCCAGAAATGATGTCAATCCATTATTAAAATGATTGGAATCATACACATGACTTGTTCCTGGAATAAATAATCATATCAGACCCAATCCAAACATTTTGTTTTGCTGCTCTAGGTATCTTTCTAATGATACAACTGGTTAACCTGCTGAAGGGAGTGCTTCAAAGAGATTGTTCTAGTGTGTGCTTGATCTGTGCTTCCAGAGGGCAAAGAAAGGGAAGGAGACCTTGGAGAATTCTCACAGAGATTTGCAAGCAAAAGCAGCTATTCAGTTCGGTGACTTCTCTTTTTATGAAAGAAACATTCCGTAAGTTACAATTAGGGCCTGGCCAGGAAGTAGAGCTCCCTAAGAGACAAACTTTCTCACACCTTTGCTGGGCTCATCTTCACCTCCCTGGATGAATTCCTGGATATCCGGATCTCACCTTGGGCACCTTTCTGGAGAGGATCAGGAGGCTGTCATTTGGTTCTTTTTTCTAAAAAAAAAAAAAAAAAAACCATTCATAGCTCAGGCTGGACAATGGCCTTCCCATCCTGACTGTGTCTCCACTACCTAACACACAGCAGTCTCTCTCCCCTCTGCTCTGTGCCCGCCCAAATGCTTATTCCATTGAGGCTTATGCCCCCTCACTCTGCCTGCATGGGGGCCGCTTTGGTGAGCAGACTCCTTCATGGACCAGAATATTCATGCCCATGAGCTGCATCACAGCCTCTGCAGCTTTCATTGGGGTTCCTCCCCACAAATCTTCTCTGAGGATGTCCCAAAACCTGAGGTTGCCCTCACACACATTTGAATCAATGTAGCTGATTCTGTACCTACTCTTTTTAAAAATATGAAAATATGTAAGTATGTGTATGTAATTTCTTAACAGATTTACTATCCACTTTTAAGTCTTTTGGCAATTGGAGAATTGTAATTTACAAATAGTCAGTTACAATAGTCTTATTAAAATCCTAAATAGATCGCATGGTCCTGGGATCAGGATTTCTGACACTCCCGCTTGAGGAGGATCAGCAGGACTTTTGAGGGGGGCTGCAGGATGGTGGACTGTGGGCAGCAGGCTTGGAGGCAGAGCCTAAGTCTTACCTCTTTCTTTCCTTAGTGCTGAGCACAGCAGCCAGCACACGGTGGGCACTCAGCAGCCGTTCAGCAAGTGCATGATCAACATGACTTTGAGAATTCAAGTGCCTATGTTGATCAAACAAGATGACGAGTTGACAAAAGTCCTGCCTTGGGGAAGGGTCATGCCCGAGATGGTGGCTGAGCATGGGGTGACTTCTAAAATGAGGCCCAGGGACGCAGGAGTACTCTTCTGGCCAGGCCTGGGAAACAGCAGGCGCAACGGGAGTGATGGAGAAAAGGAAAGGGGTCAATTCTTCCGCAGCAGCGGAGCTAGAGCCCTATCCACAGGGCAGGGGAGAGCTTCACTGGCAGCCCTTCCTCCTGAAGAGGCCTGGCGGCTTTCTCCTTTGCCATCATCTTCCTGGCCTCCAGTGGATCTGGGAGGAAGCAGGACATTCTCTCCATTCCCCAGGGGTGGGGTCAGGGTCGGGAGGAGGCCTGGGGCTGCTGCTTGGACTTGCCCTGATCAGAGTGCCAGCCTCCTGAAGGAAGCTCTGCCTGGGGGTCAAGGAGGGAGACCGGGAGAGTCCACCACTCTGTATAAAGCAGGTCAGCTATTTACGCATGCTGGATCACACTCAAAGCCACTAGTCGGCAAGCGTTTCTGTAAAGGGCCAGGCAGTAAATCATTTGGGTTTTATGAGCCTTATGGTCCCTGTTGCAGCTACTCTGTTCTGCTGTTTTAGTGCAAAGGCAGCCACAGACAATACATGAATATATGGGTGTGGCTGTTTTCCAGTAAAATTGCATTTGCAAAGTATGCAATGGACTGGATTTGGCCCACAAGCTGCAGTTTGCTATTTCCTTCTGGAAACATCTGGAAGCTTACATCTCTGACAAGATGACTTGATTTTTGGCTCTATTTTTCTGACCTTGTTTTCTATTTGCTGAATCCCACAGATCCTGACGTCTGTGTGTTGGACCCTAGCCTGGTCACCCAGGCCCTATTGCCGTGGTGTCTGCTGCCTGGGCTGGACTCTGGCTCCGAGTGGCCCTGGCACAGCCATACACCCATGGAGATGGAGAAGAGGCACACGGAAACCAGTGGAGAGCAATGAGTGAAAAGAGTGGAGCTGTCCAAGAAGGAAGATGTGAGTACTTATCTCAGGTGGATTGATGAGGAAGAGCAGTCTGCCAAGCTTGTTTTCTGAGCTGAACTGAAACTGCTATTTACAGTCTCCCTGGCACAAAACCAACTTTACAGTGCTAGATTCCTCCTGGGAGGGATTTGCAGAACTCTAGTCCAGGCTGGCTTATATGTCTTTGAGAGTTTAGGTGAAATCTCTTGACTTTACTTTGGTCTCACCTGAAGCCAGTGGAGCCCTCCAGGGGAAATGCTCTTTCTACTTTGGGCTCAGGCTCCCTCCCCACCTCTAGGTTGACTCTGGGGTGTTAACTTTTTTTTTTTTTTTTTTTTTTAGATGGAGTCCTGCTCTGTTCCCAGGCTGGAGTGCAGTGGTAGGATTGTGGCTCATTGCAACCTCTGCCTCCTGGGTTCGTGCAATTCTCCTGCCTTAGCCTCCCCAATAGCTGGGACTACAGGCATGCACCACCACACCCAGCTAATTTTTGTATTTTTAGTAGAGATGGGGTCTCATCATGTTGGCCAGGCTTGTCTCAAACTCCTGACCTCAGATGATCCACCCATCTGGGCCTCCCAAAGCACTGGGATCACAGGCGTGGGCCACCGCACCTGCCCGGGTGTTAACTTTTTCTCTCGCTCTCAAAGCCTGAGGGAATTGGGTGGCGCCCGGAGATCACTGGATCTAACTTTTGCATTTTACTGGTAAATAAACCAAATCTCCTAGGGATAAACTAACTTGCCCAGTGTCACAAGCCAGTCAACAGCAGAGCTAGGAGCCGGACTCAAGCCTCCTGGTGCTGACGTCTGTCCCGGGCATGGCACTTACCTCTTCCACCTTGCTCCCTTTTGGGTGCCTGTTTTGAAAAAACCTTTCAAACTGAGTTTCTCCTCTACTTTCACACCAATATAACAACAATTATCAACACAGAAGACTTCTGTGACCAAAGGTGCGGGGTTTTCCCACACACCAAGTGGCGAACATCAGCTGGGCGTCCTCCAATTCAACTCCAACACTGTCTACCTGGAGAGAGTGGCAGATACCACAGTGTGGGGGCTCAGTCCCCAAGAATGCCCTCCCACCCCAGACACTGCTCGCAAGCCCGGATCTCCGGAATTTCTGACCAACCAGCTTTAAGTTGGGGTGCCTAGGACTCCCTCTTTGGGTTTGATAAATTTGCTTGAGTGGCTCAGAGAACTCAGGGAAACACTTATCTGTTTATTATAAAGGATATTATGAGAAATACAGATGAAGAGTTGTGTGGGGTGGGGCATGGGGGAAGGGGTGTGGAGCCTCCCTGCCTTCCCTGGGCACCACCTGCAGGAACCTTCACATGTTCAGCCATTTGGAAGCTCCTAACTCGGTCTTCTTAGGTTTTTATGGAATCTTCATGGTGTCAGCATTCCCTTCCTCAGGATATAGGACAAGGCCTTTTCTGGGGTGGGGGCCTTAAGACCCACAATCAGAAAGGTGAGGGAAGATTAGAGTCCTGCCTGGGACAGATGAAAGCAGGCCAGGAAAGGTCAGGAGATTCTGTTTTCTGAGGCCTAGCACAGCCAACATTATAGCAAAATACTATAGCAAGGGCCATGGAGGTTATGAGCCAGGAACTGTGGATGAAAACCTACATCCACCTACCTACCTACCTACCTACCTACCTACCTACCTACCTACCAATCTACCTATCAATTCAATCCATCCATCCATCCATCCATCCATCCATCCATCCATCCATCCATCTATCGGATCAAAACATCACAGTATCTCACTCCTAAATTTCCTGAGTTGGTCACATTTTTGCTTCAAAAAGGAAAAGTCAGGAAATGTGAAAATGACTGCCATGAAATTTCTTCTCATGATCGTTTATTATGGTTCTGTTTCTCCCTGCCTTTGTTCCCCACCTCACCCTGGAAACCACCCTGGTGGAGATTCCTGCAGCAGATCCTTTTCATCCTTAGGTAGCTCGTGGTGCTTTTAGAATGAGAGTTCACTATGAGAAGTGATTATTCATGTGCCATTGGCATAACAAATTCCACCTTCCCCTCCCTACTCACCCCGCTGTGAGTTGTTAGAACACAGTCTCATCACCCGTGTTCTGTCCATAAAATATGCACTCCTGTTGTGGGAGATTATGGCTGTTCTTCCTTAATTTTTCAAAAAGGCAAACATGAAATAAAAACAAGAAGACTGAGGAGATCTAATTAAGACTCCATAAAGCAGGGGTTGGTATCTCCATTATCTGGCCAGAGTAAGATTGCTGTTTTCTTTCTACCCTGTCACTGATATAAATGAGTTCTTAATTCCTCCTTTTGTGGAGAACAGATTATCGCATTCCTATTCATTAAGTGACTTCAAGGCCCTGCAGCAGAGCTGAAAACTAGTTTAAATTCACGGACTCTTCCCCTGGTGTCATGGGTGGGGCAAGAATAGGGAGTTACAGGAAAGGTAATGCAGTCCCCTGAGCACCCACCATATCTGGGTTTGGGGGCTGAGGGATGAGGAGCCATATGAGTGACCTTGGAGGTATTTGAAGGACATTCCCATCCATCCCTCCTCCCTGCCCACAGGATAAAGTTCAAACTCCTTACCATGCGTGGAAGGATCTTACGTTGTTTTCTCTGTAGCTTCCTTCTCCGATCTTTTTTCCTTTTTTTCTTTTTTTTTTTCAATAGGGACAGGGTCTTGCTCTGTCACCCCAGATGGAATACAGTGGCTGATCACGGTTCCTTGTAGCCTAGAGCTCCTGGGTTCAAGCAGTCCTCCTGCCTCAGCCTCCGAGTAGCTGGAACCACAAACACATGGCCCCCGCCCAACTAATTATTTTTATTTTTACTTTTTGTAGAGACTGAGTCTTGCTGTGTTACCCAGGCTGGTCTTGAACTCCAGGGCTCAAGCAATCCTCCTGCCTTGGCCTCCCAAAGTGTTGGGGTTTCAGGTGTGAGTCACCACTCCTGGCCCCTCTCCGATCTTAACTGATGTTTTTCTTCCTACCTCGTCTCCCCAACAGGTGCTCACTGTGGCCACAGGGAGTCACCCTCAGGGCAGCTCCTGCAGCTTCCTGTTTCTGGCTTTTGCTCTTAGGATCCTCTGTAGGGAATGCTCCACTCTTCCTGCCTGCATCCTGTCCCCCGCCGGAATTGTTCAAATCTTACCTCAAACGTCCACTTCTCTAGGAGAACATTTTTAACTTTCTAGATATAGCCAGTAGCTTCCTTATAATTTGCAGAGATATTGAAAATCCTATGGATAATACACCACTGCACATTCTTGCCGGTCCTACCTGGACCATAGACCCTTGTGAACAGGGTCTTCACATCCACTGGGTCTCACTGATGTTTGACTTGTTCAGAAGGGAAGGAAGGAACTAAGAAGATGGAAGGAGGGAGGAAGGGCAGTGCAGGCTACAAAGGAGGGAAAGGCCATTTGATACTCAACACATCTCTGGGCCTGGGCATTTGGTTAAGGAACCAGGTAATACTCTGCTTCATAGCTACATCCCTTTGTTCATGCAGCCAACATTGAAGGTTGGCTTCAAACACTGTTCCTTCTCTGCGGTTTCTGTCCTGGATCAACCTGCAGACTTCATCCCCATTGCACCATGTCTTACGACCACCCCCATTTGTTGGAATTACCAAGCTCAAGACACACAGATGTCTCTCAGGACCACTTTGAAAATAGAGTTTTAAATTAGATGAGATTCCTGACAAGAACATCTCATCCACCAGTCACAGAGATTCAGTGACTCTTAGGTGCTGTGAGTCTGTGTCTATTTATTTCAGGTGCAAATCTCTTTACTTTTCAGTAGCATAACACCTCAGATGAAGAAAGCTCTTCTACTGTTATTATTATTGTTTTGCTCTGCCTATGAAAATGTGTGATTACATCAGGTTCCCCAGAAACAGATCAAGGATTTGTTAAGGAAATGTTCCCAGGAGAAACTAAAAAGAGAGTGAAAGAGCTGGATAAGGAGAGAAGAGGCTGGGTGAGGGTGTCAGCCTCTGCCTGATCCTACAGTGGAGCTCTGTCGGAGGAATTACTTCTGAGTTTGTCCTGACAGGGGAAGGGAGCTGAACACCTCCAAATTAGGTGTCAGGTAAGAAGAGAGAGGGTATAAACTCCCGGACACTTCAATTCTTTGGGCTTGAAGAAAAAATGGCTCTGGTAGTCCAAAGGCAGCCCTGAGAAGTGAGCCCCAGGTGCAGGCTGCTAGATGCAAAGTGCACAGATAGGGGCAGTGATGGGATCCACAGTGTCCACTACAGTGTGGACTCAAAACCCAGCACTGCTAAAAGCCACACACCTTATAAGCATGGATAGCCTCGCCTCACTTTCCTACATCTGAGCAAACAAGGTCAAGGGAAGGAAAGAGACTCAAGCCTGTGCAGCTTGAGAGTGGCAGAGCTGGGACTTGATTGCAGCTCTTCTGACCTCAGTCCAGACCTTCTGTGTGACATCCAGCCATCTGTTCCCAATATGGTGTAAGCCAAAGATGTTTACTGGTAACCCACTTGGAGAAAAAATGAACAACTCAATATATTGACTCTAAATTTAGGAATCATTATTTTCAAAGTAATTAATAATGGTGCAAGAATTCTTCTCTTTAAAAAGCATTTACAGATTCACATTAAATTGCAAGATCCTCTACCGTCTGCAAGGTCAGATATTTTACAAGATATTTAAAGAGCTCAAAAACTGAATACATGTACATCATGTTTCTTGCCCCTCTAAGCTTGCTGTCCTTCATTTTGTCCTACTCCAGCCGTATGGGTCACTGAAATGTGGTCAAGTGATTAGCTCACTTTCCTTTAGATGATCAGCAGGTGGAATGGGAAGAAAACCCAGACTCCATGTGAAACTAAGTTGAAGGTCAGTGCTTTTTTTCTGAATTGCAGCTTTTAAGGGATATCATAGTGAAAGTGACATGGAAGGCTTATGGATTTGGCATTATCAAAAGTGGATTGTTCAGCTGATGGTCAAGAAATGGGTATTATGGGCCAGGCGTGGTGGCTCATGCCTATAATCCCAGCACTTTGGGAGGCCAAAGTGGGTGGATAACCTGAGGTCAGGAGTTCAAGACCAGCCTGGCCACATGGTGAAACCCTGCCTTTACTGAAAATACAAAAATTAGCTGTGCATGGTGGCAGAATCCCAGCTACTGGGGAGGCTGAGGCAGGAGAATTGCTTGAACCTGGGAGGCGGAGTTTGCAGTCAGCCGAGATCACACCACTTCACTTCAGCCTGGGTGACAGAGCAAGACTCCATCTCAAAAAAGAAAAAAAGAGAAATGAATATCATGGTTGGAAATTTATCTTACATGATATCTCTATAACTTCACATTCCAGCCTTTAAGACCTGCCAAATTTTGAACAGAGACAAAACCAAAACATTGCTTCACCATTGTACTACATTCTTCAGTGAAGTTTTTCAAGAGCAAATTCCCCAGCTGCCGTAATCTTCTGCACACAACACTTTGGCTGTCTCCATTGTGGGCCTTTCAGGGGACAGAGAATGAGTTTGGCACACAGAACCACACTGGAATCCACACTGAAACTGCATCTTTCCTGTGTCAGTCATAAATAGTAAAGCTTAAAAGGGGGATTGCAGTGTTATTACCAGCAAGAGTGTTGACAGTGTCACAGCCCTGTTAACAGCATTCCAAAAATTGGTGTGTTTTTTGGACATTGAGGTTCCTTTGAGTGCTATGAAAAAGTCACATGGGAAGGCAATGTAGGCTGGGCATGGTGGCTCACACCTGTAATGCCTACACTTCCGGAGGGTGAGGCAGGAGTATTGCTTGAGGCTAGTAGTTCAAGATCAGCCTGGCCAACACAGCAAGACCCTGTCTCTATTTAAAAAAGAAAGAAAAGCAAGGTGTTTGACAAAGAGCAATTAGATTTTATAGGTCAGGTAAGGAAGAAGGATTCCAGCACACTGGCAGAAGGCAGGGTGAGAGGCAGAGAGGGTGAGAAAGCCCGCAAAGGTCCATCCCTATTCATCCATGTAATGCAAACGAAAGTTGTCTGGGGCTGACTGGAGAGGGGACCGTGTGTGATGGGATCTAATTGAAAACCCTGACAAATGAAACTCGTGACTGGCAGGACTAAATAAACAAACAGCTTCTTAGGCAGCTCTTATTATCTTTGAGAGATTTTTTTAATTCCCTATCCAAGATACAAAGCGCTCTCCCGGCTGGGGTACTTGATTCTCCCTAGGCTAATGTTCACTGAGACCAGGGATTTATTTGAAAGAGGTGATCGGAAGGAACTGCCTGGTTTCAGACAGGAGCACTTAGACTTCTCTGAAGGGAAATGGAATATGTGCCACCTGAGGTTTGCTCTCAATCCACTCACAGGTTTGAGAATCCTTGGATATGTGGCTGGAGTCCCAGGAAATACACCTGGAATTTGACATTCCTGCCATTGTTGAAGCACAAGCAGGGACCCCTGCTAAGATCATGGATGCCAGCAGAAAGCATCCCACTTGGAAAGCAATTGATCCATGCTTTGTCTTACCTTAAACTTAATTTAGAGTTATGGAATTCTTGCTAGTGCAAAATGTGCACAGTGTCCCTGAGTTGCTGAGCAGACCTGGGGAGAAAGGGGTTTGAGCCAATCTGGAGTCCCTTGTTAAAGATTAATTTTGGGGGGATTTCCCATGCTTTAATAGTTGTGTCTCTATCAAAGAAAGAGGTTCCTGAAATGAAAATTTAGGATCTGTGAGGGGCCTTGTGCTGTGGTCAGGGGAGGTGGTGAAACCTTCTTGAATCCCTAGGACCGTTTTTGGCTCAAGACAGGTAAAATTTGGTCACCTCTGGAAATCAAGTAGCCTTAAGATATTATAATGTTGTGAAATTCAGATTTTATATCAGTTTGTGGGAAATCTTCCTCCCAGTGTTTCTGAGTCTGTCTTCTTACCTGTCAAATGGGAATAATGACAGCACTTCCCTCATTCGCTTGACTTAGATGATGCAAGGCTTGGACAGAGTATCTCAAGGGAAGGCAGAATGCCTAGGATGTAGTAAGTGCTCACAACTATGTCTTATTTCCAAAGGGAAAGTCATCAGGTTTGAAGTTAAGAAATTGACAGAAGAAATATAAGAATATAATATAATATAACGTAATATTACAAACTTTCAGTTTTCTCTTTGAGAATCAAATGAGATCCTGTAGGTGAAAACACAGATGAATGAGTAAGTGCAATGCACATCTGGAAAATTAGTAAGCAAGTCTTTCAATGTCCTCTCACCTCCACACAGAGTCTCACTCCTTTGGCCACATGGAACTTTTCCTTGTCATTTTCCTGTATATAATTTGAGGAAATTCCCCTGCCATACTATTTAAGCTATGAATAACCTCCTTTGTCATAGACAGGAGCTAACTGGTGCTTCTTCCAAAAGGGAGCTAGTGAGGGGCAGGAGGCGGTGACCCCGAGGAGAGCAGGAGTCTGGCAGCCTCCCTGGGCATGTGGTCACCATTGGTTTGTCCCTGGACCCATCCAGGCTGCTTGGGTTCTGGGTTTCTCGGCACCTGGAGGGCTCAGTCATAGTGGGGATATGGGGGCAGTGATATAGTTTGGATATTTTTCCCTGCCCAAATCTCACGCTGAAATACAATCCCCAGTGTTGGAGGTGGGGCCTAGTCATAGGTGTTTGGGTCATGGAGGCAAATTCCCTCATGGCTTGGTGCTGTTTCCATGATGGTGAGTGAGTTTTAGTGTGATCTGCTAGTTTAAATGTGTTTGGCACCCCCTGCCCACCACCTCACACTCTTTTGCTGTCACTTTCACCATGTGAGGCGGCAGCTCCCTTTTCACCTTCTGTCATGAGTACAAACTCCCTAAGGCCTTTCCAGAAGCCAAGCAGGTGCCATTGCCACACTTGTGCAGCCTGCAGAACTGTGAGCCAATTAAACCTCTTTTTTTTTTTTTTTTAATAAATTACCCAGGCTCAGGTCTTTCTTTATAGCAACATAAGAACAGCTAACACAGAGAGCTTAATAGTTCCCCGGATGACTGTGGAAACTTCCACTTTGAGAGCACAAGGAGAGCCAGGCGTGGTGGCTCATGCCTGTAATCCCAGCACTTTGGGAGGCCGAGGTGGGCAGATCACTTGAGCTCAGGAGTTCGAGACCAGTCTGGCCAACATGGTGAAATCCCATCTCTACTAAAGATACAAAAATTAGCCTGGCATGGTGGCATGCACCTGTAATCCCAGCTACTGGGAGGCTGAGGCAGGAGAATCCCTTGAACCTGGGAGGCGGAGATTTCATTGAGCCGAGAGTGTACCACTGAACTCAGGCCTGGGTGACAGAGTGAGACTCTGTCTCAAAAAAAAAAAAAAGTACTGAAAGCACAAGGAAGTGTTTTTCAGGGCTCTGTGTCTGCAGGACTTAGGGCCGGTCTGGGGGAGGGCAGTGCTCATGGGCATCTAAGCACTGCCCTACCTTCTAGAACTGTTTGGATTCTTTCCAAAGAGACAGCCCCAGCACCAATACCTTAGCTGCATCTGGACATTCCTGTGGGATACTGGGACTGCTGAGCGTGCCGCTGGGTCCTCACATGGACCTCTCTGTGGATGGCACCGGGCAAGTTTGAAAAGGCTTCAGCATAAGTCGCCTTCCACTTGGATCTGTGTCCCTAAGAGCAGCCTTTCCTTGTAGGTCAGAGTCTCCCCAACAACTGAGTACCAGGCCTTGATTCGATGAAACTCTAAAGAGTTCTGTTCTTTTCTGGCCCCAGAGGGATTAGGATTCATTTCTGTCTATCTCTGACACCACCAAGTTCCTCCCAACCCAGGTGTAGAGCTGCCAGTCCCCAAAATACAGATGTATTCTAAATGATCAGTCAATGAGCCCTCTGTTCATCAGGAGTGTAGGGCATCTGCTGTGTTAACTAAGTCTCTTTTGATTGTAAGCAATAGAAATAGACTCTAACTATTTGGTGGGTGGAGGGGAGATTCATTCAAAATGTCTCATAGTTGGAGACTGCTGACATCAGCCAAAGCTGTTCTTCCTTCTTCCATAGCAACAGAGTTGAAGCAGGGTATGGCTGCCCAGCCAAGGACATGGTCCAGTCCCATCCGTGCAGCTAGGTGTGGCTGATGTTCAAGTTCCTGCCAGGGAGCATGAGCAGAAGTTTCAGGTGTCACTTCCAGGCCTTGCCCCCAAGACTTTGGAATTTCACTTCTGCACATTTTCCCCTCCTTGTGTCTGGCTAGAATCATTTCAGCCCGAGTGCCTCTGGCAGGCACTTAGTGTTGAAGGAGGCAGAGCTGCTGGCGGTCAGGGCTGATAAATGACTGCGTGGAACCGAGTGGTCCCAATGGACTGTTACTTTGCAATAAATAAACATCAAGTTTGTTTGAGCCATTGCATTTGGGGGCCCTTTGTTTTAGCAGTTTAACCTTTACCCTAACAATTTCAGGATACTGAATTGAAAGGATTGCTGAATAACTAAGCCTTGGGGAAGGCAAGGATGGGGCAACTTTGATATCTCAAGCGACAGGATTTATAGACCTAACTCTCTCAGATGCTGCCAGGAAGCCAGCTCTCTTTATAGTCTGTCACTACCGTGTCCTTCCATTCAAGTTTCACATTCTCACAAGATGATTTGGCTGACCCAGCTTGGGTCAGGTGTCTGTGCTGGGATCCATAAGCTATGGCTGGAGAGAGCAGGTGCTTATGGAAATGTGAACACTGAGGCCCTCCACCTCTTGCTTTTCACAGTCTTTTCTGGAAATGGGAACACTGAACAGGTGTGTCTCATACCATGTATATATCAGAATCAGATGAGGCAATGCACACAGAGAGAGGACCTAGAGTTTGGATTTTGGCGGGGGAGACAGGGAGTTGAATAGACAATTATATTATAAAGAGGTAAGAGCTACGTTTCAGATTTTCATGAAAGGAGAGGCAACTAACAGATTAGAGGAAGGAGTTTAGGAAGTTTGTACTGTTTGAAAGTGGGCTTACTCTTGTGGAAGGGGTCAGGCCAACTGGAGCTAAAATATCAGCACCAGTGAGTGGCCTGGGTCAGCTATTCAGATACTTAACCATTCTGAACACCTCCTCATTTGTAAAATTAAGATGATAATACAAAATCCTGTGTGACAAGGCATAGATCTAGAATTCCTGGGAATAAGAAGGGGAAGTGGTAGACCAGGAGGGAGAGGAGGCGAAATCATTGACCTGTCTGGATGCTATTTGTGGGTAGACAGGCCTAGACTCTCAATTGCCCATAATGAATTTGTTGCCCATGACTATTCTGGATCTGTATCCCTTCTGGATACAGTCTGTGATGGTCAGTTTTATGTTTCAAATTGACTAGTCTATAGTATCTCGTTATTAAGCCAAACACTAATCTAGGGGTTGTGAAGGTATTTTATAGATGGGATTAACTTGGACAATCAGTTGACTTTAAGTAGAGGAGATTGTCCTTCATAATGTGGGTGGGCCTCATCCAATGAAAGCAAAACTGAGGTTTTCCTAAGAAAGAGGAAATTCTGCCTCCACACTGCAGCATCAACTCCTACCCAAGAGTTTCCAGTCTGCCCTGTGAATTTCAGACTTGTGAGTCCCCACAATTGTGGGAACCAATTCCTTGATTATGTCTCTTTCTCTCTGTGTATATATATATATATAGATCCAATGCATCTCCCTCTCTTTCTATGTGTAAGCACACACACACACACACACACACACACAAGGGGACTTCAAAAAGTTCATGGAAAAATGAATTGAAAGATAAGACTAAAAAATATAAACTTAGTTTCTCAATATAAGCTCCATCAAGGTCAAGATACTTTTGAAAGTGATGATACCAGCCATTTAGTCCATCCCTAAAGAACTGAGGGTCCTGGGAATTTAACCCTACCAATGCAGTACATTTTTTTTTTACATGTTAACTGAAGAAAAATGTCTGTCTTTTACAGAGTTTTAAAGATTAGGAAACAAAAAGAAGAAAGAAGGATCCAGGCCGGGCGCGGTGACTCAAGCCTGTAATCCCAGCACTTTGGGAGGCCGAGACAGGCGGATCACGAGGTCAGGAGATCGAGACCATCCTGGCTAACAGGGTGAAACCCCGTCTCTACTAAAAAAAAAATACAAAACTCTAGCCGGGCGAGGTGGCGGGCGCCTGTAGTCCCAGCTACTCAGGAGGCTGAGGCAGGAGAATGGCGGGAACCCGGGC
>NC_045440.1:39310548-39344871 GCF_002776525.5 Piliocolobus tephrosceles | reverse complement strand
AAAAAAAAAAAAAAAAAAAAAAAAAAAAAAAAAAAAAAAGAAGGATCCAAATCAGTACTCTAAGGTGGATGCCTAATAATTTCCCACTGAAACTCCTTCTTGTTTGTTGAAAGGAATGAGCAAGAGTGTTGCCGTGGCGAAGGACTACCTGGCGAAGCTTTCTTGGGTGTTTTTCTGCTAAAGTTTTGGCTAATGTTCTCAAAACTCTCTTGTAATAAGTGGATGTTATCATTCTTTGGCCCTCAAGAAAGTTGTTTTTTTGGTTTGTGTTTTGAGACAGGGGCTCGTTCTGTCACTCAGGCTGAATTGTAGTGGCACTTATCACAGCTCACTGCAGTCTCCAACTCCTAAGCTCAAGCAATCCCCCTACCTCAGCCTCCTATGTAGCTGGGACCACAGGAGTGTGCCAGCATGCCTGGCTAACTTTTAAACCTTTTTTGTAGCAGTGAAGTCTTATTTTGTTGCCCAGGCTGGTTTTGAACTCCTGGCCTCAAGTGATCTCCCTGCCTCAGCCTCCCAAAGTGCTGGGATTACAGGGATGAGCCATTGTGCCTGGCAAGCCCTCCAGAAAGTCAACGGGTAAAATGCCTTCAGCATGCCAAGACACTGCCATGTTCTTTGCTCTTGGCCAGTCTGCTTTTGCTTTGGCTGGACCATGTCCACCTCTCAGTAGCCATTGCTTTGCTTGTACTTTGTCTTCAGGATTGTACTGGTAAGGCCATGTTTCATCTCCTGCTACAGTTATCTGAAGAAACAATTCAGGATCTTGATCCCACTTGTCCAAAATTTCTGTCAAAAGCTCTGCTCTTGTCTGCAACTGATCTTGATGTAACAGTTTTGGCACCCATCAAGAGGAAAGTTTGCTCAACTTTACTTACTCAGATAGAATTGTGTAGGCTGAACCAGTTGAGATGTCTCCGGTGCTGGCTATTGTTTCTGCTGTTAATCATGAGTCCTCTTCAATTAGAACATGAACAAGATAAATTTTTTCCTTGCAAATTGATGTGAATAGTCTGCTGCTTCAAGCTTCATCTTCAACATCATCCTGTCCCTTCTTAAAAGGATTTATCCATATGCAAATTCCTGATTCCTTTGGGGAACTCTCCCCATACATTGTTTTGTAAAGTATCAATGATTTCACCATTTTTCCACTGAAGTTTTACTATCAATTTGATGTTTTTTCTTGGTTCAATTTTAGCAGAATTCATGTTTCTCCATCAGGGGCTATTTTCAAACTGGTGTCTCATCCTTCTTAGGGTCTCAAGCTAGATCCTGTTCAGACATATCATAACAAGTTAGTACAAGTTGATTTTGGAATAAAAAATTAAAATCCATGCTGGCATAGTTTTTTCATAATAAGCATTTTCCATAAACTTTTTAAAGTTTCCTTGTAAACACACACACACTATATATGATACATATTATATACATATATCCTGGTGGTTCTGTTTCTCTAGAGAATGCCATCGTTCTCCTTTTGTTTCCATCCAAATGCTTACTAGACCCTATGAAAGTTTAAGCAGATTTTCATAGAAAAGTAGATAGAGGTGGAGAATCAGAGATGGTTCCTCTGGAGGAGCTCCTGTGCCTCTTCTCCGTGTGCCAGCTGGAGAGACCTCTGGGCCAAGCATTCAGGGAATGCCCCAGGCAGTCACGCTACGATTTTCAAACTCTTGCTCTTTTTTTTTTTTCTTACATTAGGTGCAGAGGATTTAGTTAATCATAGTGTTTGTTTCAGGGCATCTTATCATTTATTTCTGCAAGGCTCCTTTCTTATTGCTATGCTTTGTTATTCATGACTTTTAAATTCTCATTTCCTTTTACTTCCCTCTCTTAGAAGATCTTTCTAAGCTACTTGGTATGTATTCTTTCATCTTGGTTTGTGTTGTTGTAGAATATGTATTATATATAGTGTTGATAGGTGCAGGAAGAAGATAAGGTGGAAGGTCCCCAGAGAATCTCCCACCAGCCTGAGCACTGGGAGGATGGGGTGGAGCCTCAGGAGGCTCTCGCCATTTGCAGGAGGGGAGGCGCCTGGCCTCTCCTGTTCCTGGGTGGAGACCTGGAATTCAATCTGTGAGGTGGGGGGTCTGTTAATAGGAACCCCTCTTGCTTTGCTGAGTTATTTTCCTTTTTGCCCAATAAATTCCATTTCTCCTCACCCTTCAAAGTGTCTGTGAGCCAAATCTTTCTTGGTTGTGTGACAAGAACCTGTTTTTTTCTACAACAGTGTGTGGAAGTATTCTAATGTACATAAATGGAATTGTCATTTCTTTATTTTTACTTCAGCAATATATTTGTAGCCTCTCTTCATGTTGGTCTGTGTACTTCTGGTCTCTTGCTTCTAACTGCTGCAGAGCATTACACCTTGTGCACCGACCACATGTATTCTATCCCTTCCCTTCTAGAAAGGATGCTCAGGCTGCCTTTTACCCTCTCTCCAGCACAACCAATACTGCAATAAGCAGCCTCATATGAGTCCCTTTGGGACTTATGGAAGAATTTCTCTACTATACTTACCCAGGAGCAGAATTTTTAGGCCAGAGAGAGTAACTAAATATTTCTTCTGAGTTATTACAGAAAGGTCCCCAGAATTGGCTGCACCTCCCTGCACCCTTACCACCACTGCACCAGGACTCTCACATTCTTACAGCCTCAAAAATCACTCGCATTATCCAGGATTCTAAGTTTTTGCCAAGCTGACCGATGTTAAGATAGAGCATTGTTGTTTAATATGTTTTTCTCTAATTACTAATCAATTTAAGCCTCTCTTTGTGTGCTTCTTGTGCTTTTGGGATTTCTCTTCTGTGAAATGACGATTCATAGTTGTTGACCATTTTCTTTCTTTTTTTTTTTAAATTATACTTTAAGTTCTGGAATACATGTGCAGGTTTGTTACATAGGTATACATGTGCCATAGTGGTTTGCTGCACCCATCAACTGTCATCTACATTAGGTATTTCTCCTAATGGTATCCCTCCCCTTGCTCCCCACTCCCCGACAGGCCCCAGTGTGTGATGTTCCCCTCCCTGTGCCCATAGGTTCTCATTGTTCAATTCCTACTTATGAGTGAGAACATGTGGTGTTTGGTTTTCTGTTCCTGTGTTAGTTTGCTGAGAATGATAGTTTCCAGCTTCATCCATTTCCCTGCAAAGGACATGAACTCATTTCTTCTTATGGCTGCATAGTATTCCATGGTGTATATGTGCCACATTTTCTTTATCCAGTCTACCATTGATGAGCATTTGGGTTGGTTCCAAGTTTTTGCTATTGTTAATAGTGCTGCAATAAACATATGTGCAATAAACATACGCTTTTGCTGCCATTGCTTTTGGTGTTTTAGTCATAAAGTCTTTGCCCATGTCTATGTCCTGAATGATATTGCCTAGGTTTTCTTCAAATTTTTTTTTTTTTTTTTTTTTTGATTTTAGGTCTTACCTTTAAGTCTTTAATCCATCTTGAGTTAATTTTTGTATAAGGTGTAAGGAAGGGGTCCAGTTTCAGTTTTCTGCATATGGCTAGCCAGTTTTCCCAATGCCATTTATTAAATAGGAAATCATTTCCCCATTGCTTGTTTTTGTCAGGTTTGTCAAAGATCAGATAGTTGTAGATGTGTGGTGCTATTTCTGAGGCCTCTGTTCTGTTCCATTGGTCTATATATCTGTTTTGGTATGAGTGCCATGCTGCTTTGGTTACTGTAGCCTTTTATGTAGTTTGAAGTCAGGTTGCATGATGCCTACAGCTTTGTTCTTTTTGCTTAGAATTGTCTTGACTATACGGGCTCCTTTTTTGGTTCCATATGAAATTTAAAGTAGTTTTTTTTTTCTAAGTCTGTGAACAAAGTCAATGGTAGCTTGATGGGAATAGCACTGAATCTATAAATTACTTTGGGCAGTATGGACATTTTCAATATTGATTCTTCTATTCATGAACATGGAATGTTTTTCCACTTGTTTTGTCCTCTCTTATTTCCTTGAGCAGTACTTCATAGTTATCCTTGAAGAGGTCCTTCACATCCCTTGTAAGTTGCATTTCTAGGTATTTTATTCTCTTTGCAGCAATTGTGAATGGGAGTTTGCTCATGATTTGGCTCTCTGTTTGTCTATTATTGGTGTATAGGAATGTTTGTTATTTTTGCACATTGATTTTGTATCCTGAGACTTTGCTGAAGTTGCTTATCAGCTTAAGGAGATTTTGGGCTGAGACGATGGAGTTTTCTAAATATACAATCATGTCATCTGCAAACAGAGACAATTTGACTTCCTCTCTTCCTATTTTAATACCTTTTTTTCTTTCTCTTGACTGATTGCCCTGGCCAGATCTTCCAATACTACGTCGAATACGAGTGGTGAGAGGGTATCCTTGTCTTGTGCCAGTTTTCAAAGGTAATGCTTCCAGCTTTTGCCCATTCGGTATGATATTGGCTGTGGGTTTGTCATAAATAGTTCTTGTTATTTTGAGATATGTTCCATCAATACCTAGTTTATCAACTGTTTTTTAGTATGAAAGAGTGTTGAATTTTATCAAAGGTCTTTTTTTGCATCTATTGAGATAATCATATGGTTTTTGTCATTGGTTCTGTTTATGTGATGGATTACGTTTATTGATTTGCGTATGTTGAACCAGCCTTGCATCCCAGGGATGAAGCTGACTTGAGCATGGTGGATAAGCTTTTTGATGTGTTGCTGGATTCAGTTTGCCAGTATTTTATTGAGGATTTTCGCATCAGTGTTCATCAGGTATATTGGCTTGACATTTTCTTTTTTTGTTGTGTCTCTGCCAAGTTTTGGTATCAGGATGATGCTGGCCTCATAAGGTGAGTTATGGAGGAGTCCCTCTTTTTCTGTTGTTTGGAATAATTTCAGAAGGAATGGTACCAGCTCCTCTTTGTACCTCTGGTAGAATTCACCTGTGAATGCATCTGGTCCCGGGCTTTTTTTGGTTGGTAGACAATTACTGCCTCAATTTCAGAACTTGCTATTGGTCTATTCAGGGATTCGCCTTCTTCCTGGTTCAGTTTTGGGAGTTTGTATGTGTCCAGGAATTTATCCATTTCCTCTAGATTTCCTATTTTATTTGTGTAGAGGTGTTTATAGTATTCTCTGATGGTAGTTTGTATTTCTGTGGGATCAGTGATGATCTCCCCTTTATCAGTTTTTATTGTGTCTATTTGATTCTTCTCTTTTTTTCTTCTTTATTAGTCTGGCTTCCAGTCTATCTATTTTGTTAATCTTCTGAAAAAGCCAGCTCCTGGATTCATTGAGTTTTTGAAGGGTTTTTGTGTTTCTGTCTCCTTCAGTTTTGCTCTGATCTTAGTTATTTCCTGTCTTCTGCTAGCTTTTTGAATTTGTTTGCTCTTGCTTCTCTAGTTCTTTTGATTGCAATGTTAGGGTGTTGATTTTAGATCTTTCCTGATTTCTCCTGTGGGCATTTAGTGCTATAAATTTCCCGCTAAACACTGCTTTAGCTGTGTCCCAGAGATTCTTGTACGTTGTGTCTTTGTTCTCATTGGTTTCAAATAACTTATTTATTTCTGCATTAATTTCGTTATTTACCCAGTAGTCATTCAGGAGCATGTTGTTCAGTTTTCATGTAGCTGTGCAGTTTTGAGTGAGTTTCTTAATCCTGAATTCTAATTTGATTGCATTGTGGTATGAGAGACTCTTTGTTATAATTTCCCTTCTATTGCATTTGCTGAGGAGTGTCTTAGTTTCAATTATGTGGTTGATTTTAGAATAAGAGCTATGTGGTGCTGAGAAGAATGTATATTTTGTTGATTTGCTGTGGAGAGTTCTGTAGATCTATTAGGTCCACTTGGTCCAGAGCTGAGTTCAAGTCCTGAATATCCTTGTGAATTTTCTGTCTCATTGATCTGTCTAATATTGACAGTGGGGTGTTAAAGTCTCCAACTCTTATTGTGTGGGAGTTTAAGTCTCTTTGTAGGTCTCTAAGAACTTGCTTTATGAATCTGGGTGCTCTTGTGTTGGGTGCATATATATTTAGGATAGTTAGCTCTTCTTCTTGCATTAATCCCTTTACTATTATGTAATGGCCTTTCTTTGTCTTCTTTGATCTTTGTTGGTTTAAATTCTGTTTTATCAGAGACTATGATTGCAACTCCTGTTTTTTTTGTCTTTTTTTTTCTTTCTTTTCATTTGCCTGGAAAACATTCCTCCATCCCTTTATTTTGAGCCTATATGTGTCTTTGCACGTGAGATGAGTCTCCTGAATGTAGCACACCGATGGGTCTTGACTATCCAATTTCCCAGTCTGTGCCTTTTAATTGGGGCATTTAGCCCATTTACATTTAAGGTTAATATTGTTATGTGTAAATTTGATCCTCTCAGTATGATGCTAGCTGGTTATTTTGCCCATTAGTTGATGCAGTTTCTTCATAGTGTTGATGGTCTTTACATTTTGGTTTGTTTTTGCAGTGGCTAGTACTGTTTTTTCCTTTCCATATTTAGGGCTTCCTTCAGGAGCTCTTGTAAGGCAGGCCTGGTGGTGACAAAAATCCCTCAGCATTTGCTTGTCAGTAAAGGATTGTATTTCTCCTTCAGTTATGAAGCTTAGTTTGACTGGATATGCAATTCTGGATTGAAAATTCTTTCCCCCCCCCCCCCTTTTTTTTTTTGAGATGGAGTCTGGCTCTGTTGCCCAGGCTGGAGTGCAGTGGTGCAATCTCAGTTCACTGCAAGCTCCACCTGATTTTTTGTACTTTTAGTAGATACAGGGTTTCACCGTGTTAGCCAGGATGGTCTCAATCTCCTGACCTCGTGATCCGCCCGCCTTGGCATCCCAAAGTGCTGGGATTACAGGCGTGAGCCACTGTGCCTGGCCTGAAAATTTTTATTTTTAAGAATGTTGAATATTTGTCCTCACTCTCTTCTGGCTTGTAAGGTTTCCGAACAGAGATTTGCTGTTAGTCTGATGGGCTTCCCTTTGTGGGTAACCCAACCTTTCTCTCTGGTTGCCCTTAACATTTTTTCTTTCATTTCAACTTTGGTGAATCTGATGATTATGTGTCTTGGGGTTGCTCTTCTTGAGGGGTATCTTTGTGGTGTTCTCGGTATTTCCTGAATTTGAATGTTGGCCTGTCTTGCTAGGTTGGGGAAGTTCTCCCAGAAAATATCCTGAACTATCCTGAAGTATGTTTTCCAACTTGGTTCCATTCTCCCTGTCAGTTTTCAGGTACACCAGTCAAAGGTAGGTTTGGTCTTTTCCCATAGACCCATATTTCTTGGAGGCTTTGTTCATTCCTTTTCATTCTGTTTTCTCTAATCTTGTCGTCATGTTTTATTTCATTAAGTTGATCTTCAATCTCTGATATCCTTTCTTCCACTTGATTGGTTTGGCTATTGATACTTCTGTATGCTTCATGAAGTTCTTGTGCTATATTTTTCAGCTCCACCAGGTCAATTATGTTCTTCTCTAAACTGGTTATTCTAGTTAGCAATTCCTCTACCCTTTTACTAAGGTTCTTAGCTGCCCCGCATTGGATTAGAACATGCTCTTTTAGCTCGGAGGAGTTTGTTATTGCCCACCTTCTGAAGCCTACTTCTGTCAGTTCGTCAAACTGATTCTCCGTCTGGTTTTTTCCCTTGCTAGTGATGAGTTGTGATCCTTTGGAAGAGAAGAAGCATCCTTGTTTTTGCATTTTCAGGCTGCTTGCACTGGTTTTTCCTCATCTTCGTGGATTTATCTACCTTTGGTCTTTGCTGTTGGTGGCCTTCAGATGGAGTTTTTTCTTGGTCGTCCTTTTTTTTTTTTTGATGTTGATGCTATTGCTTTCTGTTTGTTAGTTTTCCTTCTAACAGTCAGGGCCCTCTTCTGCAGGTCTGCTGGAGTTTGCTAGGGGTCCACTCCAGACCCTGTTTTCCTGGGTATCACCAGTGGAGTCTTCAGAACAGCAAAGATTGCTACCTGCTCCTTCCTCTGGAAACTTTGTCCCAGATGCACACCTGCCAGATACCAGTCAGAGCTCTTCTGTATGAGATGTCTGTTGACCCCTGCTGGGAGGTGTCTCCCTACCAGGAGGCTCACGGGTCAGGGACCCAGTTGAGGAGGCAGCCTGTCCCTTGGCAGAGCTTGAGGGCTGTGCTGGGAGATCCACTGCTCTCTTCAGTGCTGGCAGGCAGGAACATTTAAGTCTGCTGAAGCTGTGCCCACAGTCACCCCTTCCTTCAGGTGCTCTGTTCCAGGGAGATAGGAGTTTTATCTATAAGCCCTTGACTGGGGCTGCTGCCTTTCTTTCAGAGATGCCCTGCCCAGAGAGGAGGAATCTAGAGAGGCAGTCTGGCTACCCTGGCTTTGTGGCACTGCAGTGGGCTCTGCCCAGTCCCAACTTCCTGGCAGCTTTTTTTACACTCTCTGACCATTTTCTTTTGATGTTCTCAATTTTTCTTGTTGACTTTTTGATTTGTGAGAGTTCCTTGAAGATTCTTGATATTGGTTCCTTCCCAGTTTCAGATGTTGTAAATATCTTCTCCCATTCTCCTATTTGTCGGCCAACTTTTATTGCATGAAATCCTTTCTGTTTGTTTGATGCTATAAAATCCATTGATTTTTACCTTATGGTTTGTGTTTTTTTGGGTTTCATCTCTGCAGTTCTTTTCTAGCCCTAAGTTATAAATAGGATATAAATATTTATCTTTCATATTTAGATATTTAATTCATCTGGAGTCCATTGTGAGATGCTGAGGTAGGTAAGGATCCATTTCCATATTTCTTTCCTTTTTTAAAGTTTTGTTTTATTTTCATTGACAGATAATATTTGCATATGTTTATGAGGTACGATGTCGTGTTTTGACACATTTATACATTGGGGAATAATCAAATCAAGCCAATTAGCATAACCTTCACCTCAAATATTCATCATTTCTTTTCTTTTATTTATTTATTTATTTTTTGAGATGGAGTCTCACTCTGTCACCCATGCTGGAGTACAGTGGCGTGACAGGTTGCTCACTGCAACCTCTGCCACCCAGGTTCAAGCTATTCTCCTGCCTCAGCCTCCCGAGTGGCTAGAATTACAGGCACCTTCCACTGTGCCTGGCTAATTTTTTAAAACATTTAAAATCTTTTATTAGCTATTTTGAAATCAACACACTATTATTAGCTATAGTCATCATGCATCTTTAGCTATTTTGAAATCAACACACTATTATTAGCTACAGTCACTATGCTATGCAATAATAGATCACCAGAACTTTTTATATGTATTTAACTGAAACTTTGTACCTGCTGACCCACGTCTGCTCTTTCCCCATCCTCACCTCACCCTTCCAGCTCTTGAAATCACCATTCTACTCTCTACTTGTATGAGTTCAACTGTTTTAGATTGCACATGTAAGTGTCATATAATACTTGTCTTTCTGTGCGTGGCCTATTTCACTCAACATAATGCTTCTAAGTTTACTCACGTTGTTGCCAATGACAGAATTTTTTGTTTTTCTAAGGCTGAATAGAATTACTTTACATGTGTCTATAGCACATTAAAAATATATTAATCCATTGATGGACATTTAAGTTTCCATAACTTGGCTATTGTGAATAATGCTGCAATGAACATGGGAGTGCAGACATTTCTTGATACACTAATTACAGTTCCTTTGGGTATATATCCATCAGTGGGATTTCTGAATCATATGGTAATTAATTTACAATACCACCAACAGCATATAAGTATTCCTTTCTTTTCATATTCTCACTAACACTTGTTATTTTTCATCTTTTTGACAATAACCAGGGTAACAGATGTAAGGTGGTACTCATTGTGATTTTAATTTGCATTTGTCTGATGATTAGAGATGTTAATCATGTTTTTACATGTCTGCTGGCCATTTGTATGTCTTCTTTTGAGAAATGTCTATATAAGTTGTTTGTCCATTTAAAAAATAGGGTTATTTGTTATCAAGTGCAATTGATAACAAGTGCAAATATGAGTACATTGACTTTCTTGAGTTTTTTGGATTTTAGCCCCTCATCTGATGTGTCATTTGCAAATACTTTTTTCTAATCGGTAGGTTGTCTCTTCACTCTATTACTTGTTTCCTTTGTTGTGCAGGAGCTTTTTCATTTGAAACAATCCCATTTATATATTTTTGCTTTTATCAACTGTGCTTTTGGGGTCATATTCAAGAAGTCACTGTCCAGACCAATGTCATGGAGCTTTCTTCCTATGTGTTCTTCTAATAGTTTCACAGTTTCGAGTCTTAAGTTTAAGGCTTTAAACCATTTTGAGTTGATTCTTGTAAGAGGTTAGATAGGGCCCCTTTTTATTCTTTTGTCTGTTGATATTCAGTTTGCCCATTTATTGAAGACATTTTTCTTTCCTCATTGTGTGTTCTTGGCACCTTTGTCAAAAATCAGTTGACTGTGTGAGTTCATTTCTGTGCTTCCTATTCTATTCCACTGGTTGATATATCTGTTTTTATGCCAGTTTCATGCTATTTTGATTACTACAGCTTTGTAATAGATGAAATTCTGTAGTGTGATGTTTCCAGCTTTGTTTTCATGTTTGTTTGGTCAAGCTTGATTTGGTTATTTGGAATCTTTTGTTTTCCAATACAAATTTTAGGATTTTTTTTTTCTATTTCTGTGAAGAATCAATTTTAATAGGAATTACATTGAATTTGCAGATTGTTTGGGGGAGTGTGAACATTTAATTATACAAACTCTTCCAATCCGTGAACATGAGATGTCTTTCCACTTATTAGTGTCATCTCCTATTTCTTTTTATTAAAGTTTATGGTTTTACATATATAGATCAGTGACTTCTTTGGCTAAAATTTTTTGGATGCTATTGTAAATGGGATTGTTTTCGTGATTTCTTTTTCAGGCAGCTGTTGTTAGTGTATAGAAATGCCACTGATTTTTGTCAGTAAATTTCATGTCCTGCAACTTTCCTGAATTTGTTTCTAAGTTCTAGCAGTTTTTGGTGGAGTCTTTAGGATTTCCTATATTAAAAAAATTATGTCTTCAGAAAACAGAGATGATTTCACTTCATTCTTCTCCATTTGGATTCCTTTTATTTCTTTCTTTTGCCCAGTTGCTCTTGCTAGGACTTCCAGTAACATGTTGAGCAGCAGTGGTGAGACTGTCTTGTGGGCATCCTTGTCTTGATGATCCTTTTCACCACTGGGTATGATATCAGCTGGGAGACTGTCATATATGGCCTGCATTGTGTTGAGAAATATTCTTTATTCTTAATTTATTGAGGGTTTTTTTTTTTGTCGTGAAAGAATATTGAATTTTGACTGATCCTTCATTCTGTTAATATGGTGAATCACATTTATTAATTTGCACATCCTAACCTTGCATCCCAAGGATAAATTGCACTTGATATGGTTAATGATCCTTTTAATGTGCTGGTAAACAAAGTTTGCTAGTTTATTTTTTGAGGACTTTTACATCTACATGCATCAGTAATATTGACCTGTAGTTTTCTTTCCTTGTAGTGTCTTTCTCTGGCTTTCCTATTAGGGTAATGTTGGCCTCATTAAATGAGTTTCAAGGGCCGGGCGCAGTGGCTCATGCCTGTAATCCCAGCATTTTGGGAGGCCGAGGTGGGCTGATCACAAGGTCAGGAGTTCAAGACAAGCCTGGCCAATATGGTGAAATCCTGTCTCTAATAAAAGTACAAAAACTAGCGGGGCATGGTGGCAGGTGCCTGTAGTCCCAGCTACTCCGGAGGCTGAGGGAGGAGAATTGCTTGAACCTGGAAGGCGGAGGTTGCAGTGAACTGAGATTGTGCCACTGCACTCCAGCCTGGCAACAGAGTGAGACTCTGTCTCAAAACATAAAATAAAATAAAATAAAATAAAATAAAATAAAATAAAATAAAATAAGAGTTTCCAAGTGCTCACTCCTTTAACTTTTTGGAAGAATTTGGAAGAATTGGTATTAGTTCTTCTTTAAATGTTTGCGAATTCAGCTATGAAGCCATCTTCTGTTTTTGTTAATCTAGTAGGACAATTTTCCCAACACTATGTGTTAATAATCAGTTTCAGTTTAATCTGTGGGAATGTATTATCCCCATACATACAAGGACTCTATCATAGTTTTCTTTCCTTCTTTTATACTCTTATTTTTTCAATTTTACCTTTTTTTGCAGAGGGGTCTTGCTCTGCCACCCAGGCTGGAGTGCAGCGGCATTATCATGGCTCACTGCAGCCTCAGCCTCCTGGACTAAGTGATCCTCTCACCTCAGCCTCCAGAGTAGCTGGAACTATAGATGTATGCTGTCATGACTGGCTAGTTTTTAAATTTTTTTTGTAGAGACAGGGCTTCCCTATGTTGTCCAGGTTGGTCCTGAACTCTTGGCCTCAAGTGATCCTCATGCCTTGGCCTCTCAAAGTGCAGGGATTATAGGCATGAGCCACCATGCCTGGTTTTGCATTGTTTTTTCTTAATTTTTAATTTTTGCGGGTACATAGCAAGTGCATATATTTATGGGATACTTGAGATATTTTGATACAGGCATTTGATGTGTAGTAACCACGTCAGGGTAAATGGGGTAACCATACACTCACGCCTTTATCCTTTCTTTGTGTTACAAACAATCCAATTATACTTTTAGTTAGTTTAAAGTGTACAGTAAATTATTGACTGCAATCAGCAGTTACCCTGTTGTGCAATCAAATACTAGATCTTATTCATTCTAACTATATTTTTGTACTCAGTAACCGTGTCCACTCACCAGTCACACTATTTTTCCCAGCCTCTGTAAAGAGTAGATCCATCATTCTGCTCTTTATCTCCATGAGTTCAATTGTTTTATTTATTTATTTCATTTATTTATTTTTTGAGATGGAGTCTTGCACTGTCACCAAGGCTGGAGTGACAGTGGTGCGATCTTGGTTCACTGCAAACTCTGCCTCCCAGGTTCAAGCAATTCTCCTGCCTCAGCCTCCTGAGTAGCTAGGACTATGGGTACGCGCCACCATGCCTGGCTAATTTTTTTTTTATTTTTTATTTTTAGTAGAGACAGGATTTCACCATATTGGCCAGGCTGGTCTCCAACTCCGGACCTTGTGATCCACCCACCTTGGCATCCTGAAGTGCTGGGATTACAGATGTGAGCCACTGTGCCTGGCCTGAGTTCAATTGTTTTAAATTTTAGCTTCCACAAATAAGTGCAAACATGCAAAATTTGTCTTTCCATGTCTGGATTATTTCACTTAACATAATGTTCTCCAGTTCTATCCATGTCATTGCAAGGACAGGATCTCATTCTTTTTTCATGGCTAAATAGCACTCTATTGTGTATATGTACCACATTTTCTTTATCCATTTATATATTGACTGACACTTAGGTTATTTCTAAACCTTGGTATTATGAATAATGCTGCAATACACATGGGAGTGCAGCTATCTCTTCAATATACTGATTCCCTTTCTTTTGTGTATATACCTAGCAATGGGATTACTGGATGATATGGTAGTCCTATTTTTAGTTTTTGCTACTTTGGACTGTTTTTGTCCTTGTATGTGCCATATTGTTTTTATCGGTATGGTTTTATAATATATTTAGTAGGCAAGTCTTTCTACTTCGGTCTTCATTTTCAAAATGGACTTAGTTTGTGTGAGCTTTGTCTATATAATTTTTATTGTTTTGATAAAAGCTGGTCAGATACAAAATGTTTATGAAATATGTGTATAGTACAAAGAATAAAAGTAGAACAAGTAGCCATGTACTTACTCCCAATAAATAAAATGAAGCATTATCTTTGAAGTTCCTGACACACCATTTCCCAATCCATTCCTGAGGGTCATTCTTCAGAGCTCAACTTTATGCTGAGTTTTGTGTCTATCATTCCATTGCTTGTCTTGGTCCTTTGCATAACTATATGTAGATTATTTAGATTTGATTTTTTTTTTTTAGCTTTGATTATTTTTAAGTTGTATAGAAATGTAATTATACTGGGTGTATTCTCCCTCTGCTTTCTTTCATTCCCCTTGACATTATATTAGTGAAATTCATCCTTGTTGTTGTGCATGTTTTAGATCATTAATTTCCACTGATATTATTGTATGAATATACCATATTCCATTTATCATACTGGTGCTGAATGGTTTCCAGTTTTTGCTGTTACTAGCAGTACTGCTGTAAATATTCTTGTGTATTTTTCACACCGCTCATGAGAAAGTATTTCTGTACATTAGAGTTTCTTAAATTGTTTTACCTTAGGACACTTTTCATTTTTTATTTTTTAAATTAAGAACTCTAAAGTGCTTTCAATTATACAGTTTGTATATACTTATATTTGTTTTATTAAAAATTAAAATTGAGAAAATTTAAAAGTATTTATATATTCATTTAAAATAGCAGTGATATGTTGGGAGAACTGGATATCTACATGCTGAACAATGAAATTCAACCCTTATCTCATACTACATGCAAAAACCAACTCAAGATGAATAAAAAACTTGAATTTAAGACCTAAACTGTAAAACTACTAGAAGAAAACATAGGATAAGGCTTCCTGACATTGGTCTGAGCAGCGATATTTTTATATGACCCCCAATTATAGGCAACAAAAGTGAAATTAGACAAATGGAATGATATAAAACTAAAAAGAAGTCATTGCCAAGAAGACAATCAACCATGTGAGGAGACAGCCTATGAAATGAGAGAGAAAATATTTGCAAACTAAACATCTGATAAAGTGTTAATATCCAAAATATATGAGGAACTCAAACAACTCAACAGCAAAAAAACAATCTGATTAAAAAATGGGCAAGGATCTAAGTAGACATTTCTCAAAAGAAGACATACAAATAGTCTTATAGATATATAAAAACAAGCTCAACATCACCAATCATAAGGGAAATGAAAACTAAAACTAAAATGAGATATCACATCCCAGCTGCTAGAATGGATATTATCAAAAAGATTAAAGATAAGTTCTGACAAGGATGTGAAGAAAAGGCAGCCCTTGCACTCTGTTGGTGGGAATGTCAGTTAGTACAACCATCGTGAAAAACAGTATGGAGTTTCTTCCAAAAATTAAAAATGGAAATACCATATGATCCAGCAATCTCACAACTGAATATACACCCAAAGGCAATGAAATCAGTATGTTGAAAAGATATCTGTGTCCCCATGTGTTTTGCAGCACTATTCGCAATAGTTAAGATATGGAATCAACTATGTTTCCATCAATGATGAATAAAGAAAATGTTGTATTACAGACACAATGGAATACCACTCAGCCTTATAGAAAGAGAAAAATCTTATTATTTGCAATGACATGGATGAACCTTAAGGGCATTATGTTTAAGTAAAATAAGCCAGGCACAGAAAGATAAATACTGTATGACCTCACTTACATGTGGAATCTAAAAAAGCTAAAGTTATGGAAGTAGAGAGATGGTCAAAGGATACAAAATTTCATTTAGATAGGAGCAATAAGTTTAAGAGTTCTATTGTACAATGTGGTAACTATAGTTAATAAAAATGTATTCTTTAAAATTGCTGAGAGTAGGCCGGGCACAGTGGCTCACGCCTGTAATCTCAACACTTTGGGAGGCTGAGGTGGGTGGATCACCTGACGTCAGGAGTTCAAGACCAGCCTGGCCAACATGGTGAAACTCCGTCTCTATAAAAATACAAAAATTAGCTGGGTATGGTGATGGGTGCCTGTAATCCCAGCTACTCAGGAGGCTGACGCAGGAGAATCATTTGAACCCAGGAGGTGGAGGTTGCAGTGAGCCAAGATCGTGCCACTGCACTCTAGCCTGGGTGACCAAAAAAAGAAAAAAAAATTGCTGACAGTAGATTTTAAGTGTTCTCACCACAAGAAATGATAAGTGTGTGAGGTAATGCATATGTTAATTAACTATACCATTCTAGAATGTATACTTAGTTCAAGATATCATGTCTTATGCCATAAATGTATATAATTTTTATTTGCAGTATAAAAAATAATAAATTAAAAATTATAGCAATAAGCCCATTGTATGTTGATATATTTTCATAAAAAATTCTATTTTTCAAAATAAGAAAAACTAATGAAGAGTGATATTGTTTTATATTTTTGAAAATCTCTGTATTAGAAGGCAGCTAGATCTTCATATGTGCCTCTATGTTCAAACTGTTACATATTATTTTGGTTGAAATATGTGAAGAAAATTTGGCCTCACTCAAACATGTAGTTGGAAAAGGTGATGGTATTTTATGAACCTTTTCAGATAATTGTGAATCTTCTTCTTTGACACTATACCTAAATTTGGCCAATGGTAATTTCTTAAAGATTAGTTGCAATATGGAATCTGAAACCATATCAATGACCTTTCCATCCTCTGTTACACTAAATTATTGCTCTTTCTTGCCCTTTTGTGAAAATGTTATTCATGCATTATTTTGTAAAATCATGGATGTGTCATTTGAATGTTCACTGTCTTATGCAGATATCACAAATATTGATACATTTTCTTATAGACATCCAAAGATCACATTCATTAATATCACCACTGATCTCATCAGAAAAGTCTTTACATTTTGGGACGTTTTTCAAAATTCCAAGTTTTGCTTGAAAGATTGAATTTTGTCATTGACAATAAAAAACAACAAATAATGTTAGTTTCTCTAAAGTGATAGACTCACTTCATCCATTTTGATGAAATGTTGGTCAGATAGTCAAGTCTGAATAGGTATGGTTTTTCTGTTAGTATTTGTTTCAAATAAAAATGGTGTTCTTTGGAAGCAATGGTTAGTTCAGCTTAGAACTCAAACAATGGCACAGGTCTTCTGAGAGACACACTTCGTGCTTCAATATGCAGCTGAGGTGTTTCAGGTATATTTCCCATTTCACACGTAGAATGTTAAAAAGATGTTTATCAGGAGTTGAGATTTAGGCTGGTTGCAGTGGCTCATGCCTGTAACCCAAGCACTTTGGGAGGCCAAGGCAGGCGGATCACCTGAGGTCAGAAGTTCAAGACCACCCTGGCTTGAACTGGGGAGGCGGGGGTTGCAGTGAGCCGAGATCACACCACTGCACTCCAGCCTGGGAAATAGAGTGAGACTTTGTCTCAAAAAATAAATAAATAAATAAATGGAATAAAATAAAATAATTGAGATTTAATAAAATTAGTACCTTTTCTTGCCTCAAGGACATTCTTAAGTAATATTGGCGATTTTGTTGTTGTTTTGTGTACATGATAGTGTAATGTAAACAGAATGAAAAAAGCAAACTATGTCTAAGTGTGATAATGAAGATAGTTTTGACTTGTGGAACCTCCTAGAGGGTCTCAGGGACCCCGAGGAGTTCGTGGACCACACATTAAGTGCCTGCTCTAAATGCCTGGAAATGAAATTGTTGGGTTATGAGTATTCACATCTTCAGATTTCCTAGAGAATGTCAAATTGTTTTCCAAGTAGTTGTAACAATTTCTACTTCTATAAGGAATGTAAAAGAATTCTCATTTCTCTGCATTCTTGCCAACATTTGATGTGACCAGAGTTTTACATTTTGACCAACATGGTGCATGTGCATGAGCACCTCACTATGGTGTTAATTTGCATTGGCCTGTTGAGTATTTTTTTTTTTAATATATCCTAATGGGTTATTTGTGTTCCTTCTTCCATCAAGCACTTAAGTGTTTTGCTTAGTTTTCTCTTGATTTTTTGCTTTCTGATGTTATATACAGGCATTCTTTGCATGATATGGATTCCTCCATCCTTTTCTTCTTCCAGAATCCTTACCTTTTCTTTCTTTCTTCTCTTCTTTTATCCTGGGATCTGTCACCCTTCTCTACAGAAATCCTACATTTTCAAGAATTTTTTTTTCAGTTTCTTCTTATGTCTTGCAAGGGCTGTGGTCGCTGGTATCGCGAGGTAGTCCACATCTCTTCTCCTCCACCCGTCTACTGATGTGCGACAGTACACTCTGGTCTCAGTGTCTGGCAGATCTCCAGGGGAGGGAGGGAAGGGTGAACTCTGGACGCTGGACGTCTCCCACTAGGATTTTGTCCCAGGCTTTTGTTTTCTCCGAGGCCTAAGCTCATTATGTAGATTATATGTGGATAGGTAAGGGAGAGAAAGGAGAGCTTTTGATGGAGGAGAGAGAACATAAAGCCTTCTCTGTGACTGGGGAAGGGGAGATTATTGGAGGAAATGCAAGCAGCAGGAACCGGCACCTCCAGCCCTGGAAGCTCCCTGGGGGAGGGGCAGCATCTCAGAAGACAGGGGTATTTCAGCCTCAACAAAGATTACCATGCCCCAAGGACCTGTGGAAGAGGAAGACGCCAATCTCCAAGGGTCTCCTCCAACTAAGGACAACGTGGATGCCAGCACTGACCACGGGAATTGGGGGCTGTTCCGTTTCCTGGGTACCACATGGACCTCAGCTGGCTGAGGGATGGGATGGGAGATAAAACAGAGAGTGACTTTGCTGTCATCCCAGAGAGACGAGCTTTAAACTTAGATTTTAAAGAGAATAAAGAAATTGGTATTTCTTACACACAACTTGAAGGACTAATGTTTATGCCCGTTAAAATTGTAGCTTTGATTTTATTTCTTATGAACAAATAATGCTGGCTTTATAATGTTGAGAACACTCCCTTCCTTTCTGGCCCTGAGTTAAAATTTCCAAACTTCCTACTTTGACAACTATAACATGTCCATGACCAAATCAGTCAAGGAATCTGTGATCTGTGGATGTGTGTGGGATCCAGGAATCTGCAGTTTAACAAGTCCCCAAGTGATTCTGATGGTAGAACCCATGTTTTATTTAATGCTAGATTTCTCTAAGTGGTTGATGAGGGATAAAGTTTCATTCAGTCCTGCTTCCATATTTGTCAGGCAAAACTGTTGCCAGGATTGAAGATTCGTTTGCAATGTGCCCAGCCTAAAGTAGAGAAGATCAATTAGGGATATGTTCTATTATTATGATCACTAGGGAGGGCGACACTTGGGTTAAATTTTAAAGGTTGAGCAAAAATTGGCCAAAGAATGATGAAAAGGAATATTTGGGCCAGAGATCAGCATACTCATGTAGCAGGTGTTCCTGAGGGAGCCTGCTGGAGAGGTGAGCAGGGACCAGTCTCACATGCCAGGTTTGTAAATGGCACATGGCACGTGTGGCAAATGGATTGCAAGGAGGAGGGATTGGAGCCACAAAAGGAGTGAAGGGTTATTCTAATAATACAGCCTTGGATTCCTGACAGCCAGTGCTGCATGAGTCTTCTAATACTCCTTTTGGCTTTTAAATCCATGCTTTAGTTGTTGCCTTCCTTGAAGACATGGCTGGGGGTGTCATCTTAGTAATTATAACCATCAGTTATTATTACACTGACAGTGTCTAGTGGGGGGAAGAGTCCACTAGACCCCATGGCTGGAAATCTGAAGAAAGAAAGCTGGCATGCATTATAAAATCACAAGAATGACCAGCACCATCTCCACGGCTGTGGAATCCCAGGTGGTACCAATGGGATTGGAGCAAGCAAGTTACTCTCTTTGATTCTCTTTCTAAGGCAGGTGACCCCAGGGTACGTGAAACATCCCTGACTTGGGGAGCAGCCATCAAGTCACAGGGAATGGGTAGTATCCCTACCCTATTCAGAATACAACCTGCCAGCCACCTCAGTGAAAAGTAGATAAAGCCAGAGGAAACTGCCTAAACCTACTGCCTCCCTCCCCAAGAAATCGGATGGAATTTTGCTGTAGATTTCACACCCTAAGCCCCTCTTTGATACCGCACTTGTAGCCTCTGATTTTTATCTCTTTATTTACTGCTATCCCCAGGATCTAGAACAGTGTCCATTACATCTTAAAAGCTGAAATACTTGCTGTCTGAACGAGTAGCCTCAGAAAAGATGAGTCTTCTGCAGGCTCATCCTTCTGTGTACTCCCAGCTCACCTCATTTTTTCCACCTCCCGTCTCTGCACCTCAATCTCACTTTCTATTGGAGCCTTCTCACAGCTGATAAAGGGGCTCAAGTCTCTCTCATGTAAAAACAGAAACACTCTCTGGCCCTCTAGCTGATAGTCTAATTACCTTGGCTTATTTCTATTTATTCCTCATGCTTCTCCCATGACCTCTGTCTCCCCCACTCCCCTGGAAGGGCCCTCGTCAAGATTGTGAGTGGCTATACTACTGAGTCCACTGTTGGCTTTTTAGTCTTTATCTCAGCTTTTGTATAAGCTGCTTCCTTCCCAAAACTTTCCTCTCTTGGGGGAGGAAACATTGTGCTTTACCGGTATTTCTCCGGATTTTCAGATCATTGTGTCGTGTTCTGCCCGCAACCCTGAGTTCTTCTGTCTACTCCCTAAACTTGGGGTTCCTGAGGGCTCCACCCTCAGGCCTTTCTCTTCTCACTTCCTATGCTTCCTGAGGGATTAATATGACCCATATGCTGAGGGTGCACAGATATTCATCTCCAGTTGCACTTCCATTCCCAACTCCAGACTTTTCCTGGGTGGCTCCACACGAATGCTTCCCAGGAGACCCAGTGACACAAGGAAACCAATCACAGAATCCCATCTTTGGGGAAAGTCTATTTCCTGAGACCACTTGGGTACCAGCAACTATACCTGTCAAGATGTAGAATGTATTAGGATGAATGGAAAAGCAGAGAAGAAGCACTCAGATAACCAGAGGAAGCAGCTACTGCAGCACCGCAGGGGGAATGAAAGAAGAGGTTGCTGCTAATGGAACCCAGAAACTTTGAGCAGAGCTGGGGAGAGCTGAGACTCAGACCCTGCAGAAGGCACAGCCAGCTGGGGGTGAAAACTCAGCAGAAGCCACAGAGCTGGCACTCAGGCCTCTGAGGAGGGGCCCTGAATGGCTTGTGCTGCTATTTCTGAAGGGATACAAGGGGCTGATTCTTGGATAATAATGCTGGCTTTATAATGCTGAGAACACTCCCTTCCTTTCTGGCCCTGAGTTAAAATTTCCAAACTTCCTACTTTGACAACTATAACAGGTCCATGACCAAATCAATCAAGGAATCTGTGATCTGTGGACGTGTGTGGGATCCAGGAATCTGCAGTTTAACAAGTCCCCAAGTGATTCTGATGGTAGAACCCATGTTTTATTTAACGCTAGATTTCTCTAAGTGGTTGGTGAGCATTTCTCTAAGTGGTCAGCATCTTCTCCTGCTGCCAGGAGAATGAACAATTGCTGGCACCCTGTGGGGGAAAGGCGCGTCCTCTCCTCCTCCAGCCTTCTGTTACCCTCTAGAGGCCCCTGTTGGTAGAGCCTGGTGGGCACCCCGCCAGAAAGGGGGCAGTGGTTTTCAGAATTCACAAGGATGAATGTGGAGGTGAACTGATGATTAGCGTTCTGTCATTCACCTCTGAGTCTGCTCCTTCCACCGTGTATCCTGACGTCCTAGGTAATGATTTATCTGCTCCTGCTCCACGCCAGAAAAGTGAAGTCATCCTGGATTCCACTCTCTCATATCCAATAGCCAATAAATTCGACTTCCTATTTATTTATTTATTTAGAGACAGGGTCTTGCTCTGTCTTCCAGGCTGGCCCGCACTGGTGTGGAATGAGACCCCATCTCCAAATAAATAAATACATACATACATAAATACATTTGTTTCTTCCTGTATGTCCCCAGTGCCTCTGAATTCTTTTTTTTTTTTTTTTTTGATGGAGTATCCCTCTGTCATCCAGACTAAAGTGCAGTGGTGTGATCATGGCTCACTGCAGCCTTGATTTCCCCAGGCTCAGGTGATCCTCCCACCTCAGTTTTTGTATTTTTAGTAGAGATGGGGACTCACCATGTTGCCGAAGCTGGTCTTGAATTTCTGGGATCAAGCTATCCACCCACCTTGGCCTCCCAAAGTGCTAGGATTACAGGCATGAGCCATCGCACCTGGTCCTTTTTTTTTTTTTTCTGCTAGAGAAAGTGTTGGTTTTATTATTCAAAGAATACTTTGGAAATGACACATAGACATCAGTGCCATTTTGGAAATGACACAAATAACAATTGACCAACTAGTTTGCCTTGCATTTTTATTTTAGTTTTGTAAAATATATCAAAAGGCAGATGGGTTTGCACTCATTTTCACCCTTGTCATCATCAAACTGAGCAACTGCTGCAATACCTTTTACCTGACCATTTTGACTTTTTTGTTGTTCCTTGTAAACCTAAGTGTTCTTTCTAAAGTGCTAATTGGTAACATTGTGCCAATGTTGCACACCTGTTTATGGCTCTTCTTCACAACATCAGATGCATTCTAAGACTTTATCACCTTGCCTTTGCCTCCTTCTTCATCATTAACTGCCTCTGACCCTATACTTTCTCCGTGCACGTGGTCCCAAACACCGCACTCTCACTCCCCCGTCCATGTCTGTAAGTGGGGCCCCTCTTTGAAATGCCTACCTGTCATCCCATATCCAGGCTGCCTGGCAATCTCCTTCTCATGCTATTAAATCTGGCTGCTGTTGTCTTTCCTGAGAAGCCTTCCCTAAACTCCCAGGTTAAGTTGATCGTTCATTTCTTTGTGACCATTGTTTGTTTCCGTCATGTTATTGACCACACTGAATTTTGTATTTTCATTAATGAGTCTGATTCCAGATCTGAATTAGGATTGGATTCAGCAGTAAGTGAGAGAAAATAAAAAAAGACAGTAGCTCATACAGTGTCAGTGCTTATTTTCACATAGAAGTCATGTGCAAATCGGCAATGCCTGGTCGACATGGCTTCCCTGGGCCAGGGAGATGCAGGGCTTACCTTGTTGATCCACTTCCCTTAATGCACAACTTCCACTTCCTGGTCCACAATGGCTATTCTAGCTCAGCCTGTTAGGTTTGTATTCTGACCAGCAGAGAGGAGAAACAGAGAGTGAAGGACGCATCTCCTTGGTCCAAGGCCACTTCCTCTCCAGACTCAAACTTGTAAGAACAGGGTTATGTTAGTTTGCCAGGACTGCCATAACAAATTACCACAAACCTGTGGCTTAACACAACAGAAACTTATTCCCTCACTGTTTTAGAGGCCAGAAGTCTAAAATCAAGGCATCTGCAGGGCCGTGATCCCTTTGAAGGCTCTAGGGAAGGACTCATTCCATGCCTTTCTCCCATGCTTTAGTGGTTGCTGACAATCTTTGGTGTTCTTTGACTTGTAATGCATCACTTCCACCTCTGCCTTCACCTTCTTTCTGTGTCTTCACATGGCCTCCTCATACAGATAGCAGTCACTGAATTTAAGGGCCACCTCAATCCACTGCAACTTCTTCTTAACTAGTTACAAATGCAAAGACTCCATTTTCAAATAATGTCAAATAATGATGTTTTGGGTACATACGAATTTTAGGAGGACACTATTCAACTCATTACAAGGGTCTTATCTCTCCATCTTGCAACATGAGGCACCATGTCTAGGACGTAGTAGGAGCTTAACAAAAAGTTTTCAGAATTGAATACAACTGATTACTGGCTTCAAAGGTGTTTGGTTTCAGTTCTCTTCAATTAACATTCACTGAGTTCCTTTTTCCATTTTGGTTGGTTAATCATTTTGTAACATTTTCCCATGTAAAATTAGAATCAAGTCAGCATGGGATGATTTCCTGGTAATTTATCCAAATTATATACCACTTTATCCTGGTAAAGTGAAATAATTCTTTGAACTATTAGGACAAAATTATGACAAAATATAGTCATCCCTTTCCCATTCCTCAGTCCTGCTCCCTAGATGCAAATCCTGTGAACTTTTCCAGCTGGGTCTTGAGGTATTGAACTCCATGTTTCTAAGTAACATGTGCACACCACAATCCTTTGAGTCATCAGTTTTAGGCATTGCAGTTGAGCTGCCAGGGTCCCACCTGTTCCCTTGGGCTTTACCCCTCTGTGCAGCTTGCCTTCTTCTAGCTGACAATATCTTCATCTCTTCGCTGGAGAATTTTCTTCAAAGACTGCTCACCTGTGCACAGGAGCAGGCATGAAATATCAGGCAATTTCCCCAAAAGCAGATCCAACCTGGCAGGACTTGGTGTATAAATCCCCCCACTCCCTCACCCCTGCAGTGGGCTAACTCAGACAGGTGCTGCTCCATTCTCCAGAGCTTCTCTGAGGGATTGAGACATAGTCTCCTTAAGGGGTTTCTGCACCATTAGTGGTGGCTTCCCTTCCTGTCACTCTCTCCTCTCCTCTATGGTGTTTTCTGTATCTCCCAAGCAAGCTTTTAAAAAATACTTTTTATTGTAGTAAAATGCACAGAACATAACATTTATCATCTTAATCATTTTAAGTGTACAGTTTGGTATCATTAAGTACCTTCACATTGTTGTGCAACCATCACTACCATCCATCTCCAGCGCTTTTCATCATCTCCAACTGAAACTCAGTATCCATTAAACAATAACTCCCCATTCTCTCTCTCCCCGAGGCCCTGGCAATTCCTTCAAATAAGCTTTTGCATTAATTCTTGTCTCTGGGTCTGCTTTAGGAGAAACTCAAGCTAAGACAGACATTAATTATTGATCTTCTGTCATGGTAATTCATTCATGACTTTATTCAACTAGTATTTATTAAAAATCTCCTAGGTGGCAAGCAATAGTCTGTAAGTTACATTATATCTGTTAGAAAATGTTATAAAGAAAAATAAAGCAGAGTAGGATGATAAGAGTGCTACAGTTTGGGGGAGCATTATTGCTGATACATTGGACAAAAGCAGAGACATTTAAACAGGGACTTGAATGAGATGAGTGAGTGGGTCACGTCCTGTCTGGGGAAGGGAGTTCTAGGCAGAGGCACCTGCTAGAGGTAGGAATAAACTTGGATGAGGATTCAGCATTTTTATTCTTCCCACCTGCAGGCATATACTTCCCCTTCAATCTTCTCAGTACAGTTATAGCACATGCTTTGGATAAGTTAATAGTTGATTGTTCCATTATTTGGCTTATGCAAATATTGTTGACTGCTAACCCATCCAATGTACAATTTTTGCTCTTGTACAAACTTTTGTTTTGTTTTTCCTGGAGCTAGAAATGCTTTTAATGTGCTTAGTTTAGTATAGATAAGGATTTTATCAGAGAAGCAGAACCACTAGGGTTTCTAAAAATTATTATTATGAGTTCTCCTTTTTTTCCTGGATATCTTTTCCCTGAAGCTTTCTGTTTTTCTGCCCCTTCTCTAGTTATGGCACATGGAACATGGCTGTCCTCCTGGGACTTCTATACCCTGTTTCTCTGATAGATCACTAATTTCTGCATCCAGTCTTCCCCTTTATTGGCTCACTCCCCCATCTATCTGTTTATTGGTACGTATGCACGTGTTTATTGCTGCAACTCATCTTCTCGTAGCTTCTAGAAAATAGTGCATGAGAGATAGAAACAAATCTACCTTCAAATTTGGTTGACAGGTGAAGTATTTAATTCTGAACTAAAAGTTATTTTTCCCCTCAGAACTTTAAAGAAATTTTCCCACAGCCTTCTAACATTTGATGAAATTCTTGAGAAATCCGATGTCATTCATATTCCTAGTTCATTGCATGTAACCTACTTTCCTTCCCTCCTTCCTTCCTTTCTTCCTTCCTTTCTCCCTCCCTCCTTTCTTTCTTTCCTTCTTCCTTCCTTCCTTCCTTCCTTCCTTCCTTCCTTCCTTCCTTCCTTCCTTCCTTTCTTTCTTCCTTCCTTCCTCTCTTTCCTTCTTTATTTTGGTTATTATTTTTAACCACATGTCGTAAAGTTTCATGATTAAGGTTCTTTGCTGTGGACCTTTTAAAATTCATTGCATTGGTTATTAAATGGGCCCTTTCAATCTGCCTAGATTGGAATTTTCCCATATTATTTCTTTGTTAATATCATCCTATTCATTTTTTTCTCTTCTCTATGGGACTTCTGTTAGGTAACTCTTGGTCTCCCTGAATTGGTCATTGAATTTACCTCCCTGCCTCTCCATAGCTCATTTGTTTGTCCCTCCTCTTCCTCCTCCCCTTCCTCTTCTTCCATTTTTAAAGTACTTTCTGGAATAGTTCCTTGACTTTATTGACTCTTCTATTGATTAAACAATTTTTGATGTTCATAATTTTATTTCATTTTTTAATAGGGTTTCTTATTCTCTAATTACTCTCCTTTTGCTATTGGGGCCCTCTGTTCTCATTTCATGATGTCATTTCTTTTTCGTATCTCTCTAAAGATAGTCTTTGGAGCTTCTTTTCTGTTCTTCATATAATCTCTGCTTCCAGATTTAAAAAATAATTTATTTTGATCTTCATGTTAGGTTCTTTCCTTAAAACATCTGTTGATATTTTGCTGTCTGTTTACATTTTGAAATTAAGGACTCAAGGGTTGATGTGAGGCTCTCTGATTACAGCAGGGCACTGATTCTGGACTTCACAGTAGGGTGGTGGGGCTGAAAACTGGCTCTTCCCCTGAGAGATACTCAACTGTATCTGTACATGTACTCAGGACTTTCTGTTTGTTAGCATAGAATTCTGTTTCTCGAATATTTCCCCATCTCCTGTCTTGCCACTGGCATTTGGGGACTGGGACTGGAAGAGGATGGTGAGGAGTGAGGGAGGATGAAGGTGTCTTTCTTCTGTAGACAGAGATCATTCAGCCCCTCTCTTCAGCCCGGCAGCTGGCCCATGTTTGCCTGTGGGCCTCAAGGGCCCTTTTCTGAAGTCCATCCTGCAGGACCAAAGAAGGGCCATTCCTTGGCTGTGCAGGGTATGGGGAGGGGATTTATAAGCCTGACTATTCTGTATGAAAGCTTTCAGACAGGTCTGTTTTTAGTCTCTTCTCTCGCCCCACTTTCCCTCGGAACTCAATGCTTTCATTCTGGGCCTCCCAGGGTCCTGCAGTGACCAGCAAGCTGCCCAGCCTCCCTGGCCTGTGTGGGGCTGCAGCACTCTTTCACCCGCCATCTGACTTCTGGAATCTTGCTGTTGTCTCTCTGCTGCTAGAGATTCTTCTCTTCTCATTGTCTTTGTAGATTTACTCCTCTTTCATTATTTTCTTATGATATTACTGCTATTTCGGGAGAGTAGGTATCAATAGTCATGCTCATTTCACCTATCTAGCTGGAAATTCGCCTATTTTACCATGCTGATTTGCATGAACAGTTGGTGGCTAATGCTATTCACTGCACTTTAGACTGTTCTTCCACAGAATGTGTGCAGGGCTTCTGGCAACAGCAGAGTAAGGCAACGTTGAAGACCTTGAGCTCTGGGCTGTTTGCTTGGAGAAATCACATCCTCTTTGTTTCTCAGTTTCCTCACGTGTGAAATGGGGATTATGATAGTTCTGACCTTAGAGGTAAATTAGATAATGCTTGTAAAATGCTTTGCCGTTTTGAGCACAGAATAACTGTTCAATAAATTGGAGCAATTATTGTTATGAATAAAATTAACGTATTCACGTATTACTCAGAGATAAGAATGTCTCTGCAAATATTATTACTATAGCTGAGATAGGACCCAGTGAGAAAAAACTCAATATTATAGACAGAAGTCCCTAATAATTCCAACCAAGCAAGGTATTTATTAAGCACCTAATGGATACCGGTGTTATGCTAAACACTGTGGGGAACACACAGAACACTATTCAGATGCAGAGTCTGAATAGGGAGCTTGCTGTTCAGATGGGGATAGCATTTAAGGAACAGCTAAGACCTAAGTCATAAGTTACTGGCCAAAGTAGAATACAGACAGAAGGGAGAAGATGTGGGGGTTAGATTAGGGGACACATGGCTGCCTGGAAGATGGGAAATCTGGGCTGAATTTGGATGAAGAGGCATTCCTTGATGCATCAAAGAAAGAAAAGAGTCATCCAGGTGGCAGAAACAGCAGGAGCCCAACAGGGTGGGAGGGAGAAGGCTTGTGTCTACAGAACACAGCGAGAAGAAAGCTCAGGTGAAGGAGAAGCTGCTGAGGTAAGGCTGGATATTAAAGGTGCGATTAGACTCTGAACTGCTCAGAAAGTGTGACAGAGGAGCTGGCAGGCAATATAGCCAACACTGGCTTTTGAGCAGGGAGCAGCAAAACCCATGAGGTACAGGACGTACCTGATGCTTTACCATGGTCTCCAACCACCCAAAGGAGAAAGAGAACGCAGAGGGAGGACAAGGTCTCCAAACCTGCCTGAGAAGCGAGGGATGAGATGGATAAAAAATTGATGCGGATCATAAATATTGTAGGAGTGAAAGCACCAGATACACACAAGAATCGTGTTCAGGGAGCGGCTTCCCCTTCAGTTGCAGTGGAAAGAGCTCCTTTCTGGGGACAGAGGAAGGAGACAGAGGTGCATGCCTCCGATGGAGGGTGGGGCTCCTCTCAGGGTTGAGGGTTGCTGCTGCTCTGGAAAGCCCTGAGGCGGCGGGTTGAACCTGTACACGTGGTAGGGGTGGGGAGTGCGTCCTGTCTCAGCCTCGAGGCCGCTTCTCTGGCTTCCCCTTGGCTCCTGCAAGGAGAAAGACAGACTTGGTCTCTGCTAAACTCACTGGTCCTCGCTGACATCGAATTATTTTTCTTTTCTGTGTGCCTCACAAGGGCTCTCATGAGCCCTCTCTATGGGCACTTCTGTGCTTTGGATTGACATTGAGAAGTCCCTGTGACCCTATGGGGTTTTCCTCTTTCATCCACCTGCTCCTCAGAGAACTGGCACGGAGATCTTTCACCTATGACACGCAGCAAAGAGTTCTTGTACCTGAATATCTGCCGACTAACTCCCTTCTGAGGAGCAGAGAAAAGAAGACACCAGGCTCTAGAGTCTCAGCGTCCGCTCTCAAGGGCACTCTCCCTGCAGCTCAAGCTGTTTCTCATCAGACCATCTCTGGCAGTTTATTTCTGAACTGCTTAAGATTTTGCTGGGCTGTCTGGGGGTGGGGTATGTAGTATGAGGGCAAGTTAAGAGCAAGTGAGGCAGAGGAGGGAAGTGAGAAAGGGCCTGCCCAGGGGTGTGTTGATAAATGTTTAACAGGGATGAAATCGGGGACGTTGATTTGTAAAGTTTGCTGATTTCTGTGGTGTCAACATTCTCCCCCTGGCCAATTTCAAGCTACAAACAGGATGTCAAGTGGCTAGCATAATTCCTAAATAAACTCACACAAGCTGGTTTGAACTTTCACCAGTGCATCCCTACTTCTGCTGTCTCTGGAAGTTTACAAGCCCAAGGTGCCATCAGGCATTTTACTATTGTAAAAAATAAACTAAAAGTTCTTCTTCAAAGACTTTCCTTCCCATTTAAATAGGAATAAATAGTAACTTCTTTTAGAAGCAAAATTTGTTCAAAGACCTGTGCTAACATTCTTAAATATCTGCTAGCTGTGATAAAAAAATCAATGTATTTCATGTTCTTAGCTCCCACAATTTAGTCTAAATATTTAACCTGGCATGGTTATACTGGTCCAAGCAAGCATTAGGTTGTAGCCTGTTCCTTTTCCTTATTTAAAACTGTTTTTACCTTTCTCAGCATTCCACAAGTTACTCCCTTCTTCCTTTGTTCTCCTCTACCTTTGTCTCTTTTAAAAAGTTCTAAGTTGTTAGCCAACCAGGACAAATACAGAACATGAGGTCCTGTTCCAGCCAATGAAAACTGGACACAGCAGTAGGGTGGATGTGTCAGGTTATAAATGACCCTCTCTCCTTTGTTCGGTGTACTCTCGTGGCAAAACTGCTGGCGAGTGTACCCTTTCTGCAGAAAGTATAAAAATGGCCTTGCTGAGTAAATTAAATTTATGTTCAAGTGCTATTTCTTTACGGCACTGGGGAACAAGCATTTCAAACCCTATCAACCACAGTGGAACTGAGTATCTTGCCTCTCTGTGCCTCAGGTGGCCAAGAGCCTGGGTCTCACTGGCCCCAGGGCAGGTCACCAGTGCAGAAGTTATCAATTGGAAAGCTACATGGAACATCGGAGAGTTTCTTTGGGCTCCCTGAGTGCTGTGGGTACTGCCCAATCACACAGCACAGTCAAGTGCAAGAATGAGGGAGGGACAGGAAGGAAACAAGGCTGTCACCTCAGAAACAAAGGGATCGGCTTGTTGGCAATTGATCCAGGTCTCTTTGCCTGCTAGGGATATAGACTGTTGCTCCTCTCACCAGCTGCAAGTTTTCTGATATTGCCCGAGCATGCCTCGTTGGTTTACGATCGTGATGGCTAACATCAATTGAGCTTCGTTAACAGGCCAGGCACTGCACCGGCTGCCAAACAGACTTCATTCGCTAGTCTCTATAACAACCCTGGGAGGTAAGCACAATCTTTTTTTCCCTGCTTTAAGCAAAAGAAGACTGAGGCTTGGAATAAGTTGCATGCCGAGTGACAGTTGGTAAGTGTAGAGCTGGGATTTGAAGCTGCTTCTGTTTGACTGCAGGCCCTTTCTGGAGCTCTGGACATTCGTGATGTGGACATATCCCCTGCCATTTCTTATTTCTGGCTCTGTGAGATACAGACTCACCCCAGAAGCCAGATTGCCACATTCAGTTCACCCAAGGCCTGTCTTCGCTCCAGCACCACTGCAGTCAGTGGGGAGTATGGAAGCCCAGGTCGACTTCACCTTGAGGATAGTGGCAAGGAAATGCCACCCTCTGCTATGGAAACAAATTAATTCCTGCCAGAGGCGGAGGAGGATGTCCACCTGAGAAGAATACCCACTCTAAGGAGTAACTTGTCTCTGTGTTGCTGAGAAGACCAGAGGGTCCCTTGGCCCTTACTGCAGAGTCAAGTGTGCTCTGTAGAAGGCTGTCAGGGGCCTCTGATGCACAGAGTAACTCATGCGAGATAAGCTACAATCTAATGGGCTGTAAGACACCATTACCACGTCACAAAATGGCAGAAGACTTGAACGACCAATAAAGAACAAGGGGCCCTCCCAGCACTTTGAGAGCTGAGGCGGGCAGATCCCCTGAGGTCAGGAGTCTGAGACCAGCCTGGCCAACATGGTGAAACCCGGTCTCTACTAAAAATATGAAAATTAGCTGGGCATGGTAGCGGGTGCTTGTAATCCCTGCTACTCAGGAGGCTGGGGCAGGAGAATCACTTGAACCCGGGAGGTGGATGTTGCAGTGAGTCGAGATTGTGCCTTTGCACTCCAGCCTGGGTCATGAGAAACTCCATCTCAAAAAAAAAAAAAAAAAAAAAAAGAACAAGGGACCTAAACAGAGCAGGCTGAGGCATGTCAGGGTATCCCCACAATACATGTGTAGACCAAAAATAAAATTCTAAGGCCTCTAACAGACTGAATGGACCCCCCTCTTGGCCAATGGGATCCCAGAGAAACCTAAAAAACTAGTTAAAGCCATAATGGGGGTGGAGGGAGGTGGGCACGGTGGCCCACGCCTGTAATCCCAGCACTTTGGGAGGTTGAGGCAGGTGGATCACCTGAGGTCAAGGGTTTGAGATCAACCTGACCAACATATCTCTACTAAAAACACAAAAAATTAGCCGGGCGTAGTGGCAGGCACCTGTAATCCCAGCTACTCAGGAGGCTGAGGCAGGAGAATTGGGAGAATGAACCTGGGAGGTGGAGGTTGCAGTGAGCCGAGATTGCTCCATTGCACTCCAGCCTGGGCAATAAGAGTGAAATTTCATCTCAAAAACCAACCAACCAAACAAACAAACAAAAAACAGCCATGATGGGAAGCGGGGGTCAGACATGCTCATCGTAGCCTCCCTCCTTTGGAGTTGAGACACAATTGATCAGCATTAACACAATAACAGAGATCTTAAGACTGATGAAACAGACTCTGTAGCAATAGGATACCAAATTTTAACCTGACTCTGGTATAGCATTACATGACAGATAGCAGGCCATGAAGGAAATAAAAGTATTTTACCCCCAACTATATTTCTTTGGCATATTTTGAAATGGCCCTCCAAAGCTGTCTCTTGTGGGGGAAATTTACAGTCTGCAAAGAATCTCCTTCCCTTACTAGATCCTTTCTGGAGAGTCTGACACCTTTTAACGTCCAATAAGAGATATTCACATATCTTCTCTCTGAAGCCTGCTACCTGGAGGCTTCATCTACCTGACAAGAACCTTGGCTTCCACAACCCCTCTTACCTTAACTCAAGTTGACTTCAACTTTTCAGGCAGAGCTTCACTCTTTCAACCAACTGTCAATCAGGAAATCTTTGAATCTACCTGTAACCCAGAAGTCCCCCTGCTTTAAGATGTCCCACGTTTCTTGGCCACATCGATGTATACATTGCATGTATTAATTTATATATTTTCCTATAACTTATGCCTCCCTAAAATGTATAAAACCAAGCTGCAACCCAACTACCTTGGGCACATGTTCTCAGGACCCTCTGAGGCTGTGTCACAGGTCCTGGTCTTCAACCTTGGCAAAAGAAACCTCTAAATTGATTGAGACCTGTCTCAAATACTTTTTGGTTTACCCATGGAAGATGCAATTTCAAGTGACTACAACAGATTATGTAGACAGAAGGCTCCACAGCCTGGAAAAAGCAACTTCATCAAGCTTTCAATGCTCAACAGACACTTCCCTTAAAAGTTCTCTCTCTATCTGGGTGAGGTGGCTCATGCCTGTAATCCCAGCACTTTGGGAGGCCAAGGTGAGAGGATCACTTGAGGTCCGCCATTTGAAATCAGCCTGGTCAACAGGGTGAAACCCCATCTTTACTAAAAATACAAAAATTAGCCAGATGTGGTGGCACTCACTTGTAATCCTAGCTACTCTGTAGGCTGAAGCAGGAGATTCCTTGAACCTGGGAGGTGGGGGTTGCAGTGAGCCGAGATTGCGCCTGTGCACTCCAGCCTCAGTGACAGAGTGAGACTCCATCTCAAAAGAAAGAAAGAAAGAGAAAAAGAATTCTATGCTCCATTTGTTTGGTGACCGTGAGGCCGAATCTGGTACTTCCTCTTAGTTCTAGCACATCTTCCCTCCGCTGCACACACGATTTCCTCATTTTCCATCCTCCATGTCTTCGCTCACCTGTGTTCTCCTTAGAATGGCCCCCCGTATCATCTTCTGTACAAACCTTCACACTTCCTTCCAGACTCAGCTTGAATGCTGCCAAGAAACAAGGGAGATTCTGATTCTTTCTCTACTCCCCACACTCCCTGCTGGAGGTATCTTTCCCTCTTCTGTGCTCCCTTAGCAAGTCATCTGCATCTTCCTATAGCATGTTCTCATCTGTGTTGTATTTAGGTGCAGGGAAGGGGAAGCTTCTCGAGGGCATGACCCGTGTATAACTTATCGCTGCCCTCACCACAGCATCTGGCATGGCTCCTTGTGCATAAGTAAAGACTCAGAAGGTATTTGCTGAGCAAGATATTTAATTTTATTTTACAGCAGGACCTACCTACCAAAAATTAAACCTGGGCAATGACCTGAATGGGCCATCCTGCTGGGCACACCTCTCCCATTGAAGCATTACTACTCAGTCCCTTGTGAATTTGGTGATTATGGATTCTTCCCCAAATATGTGTTCATCCTTAGATGAGCCAATGCAATTCAATTTATTAATCTTTAAAACAGACTCAGACACATCTGAACTTTGTTATGGCCACCTTAAGGCACAGCCTCATACAGTATAATGCCTCTGGCTAACCTTCTGACCATTAATCTTCCTCAGAGCTTTTGCATTAAGAGCAACAGTCTCAATTAGGCGAGAAAAGTCCAGAATAATGCGTTCAGTGCTGCACTTTAAACTGATTAAGCACAGAATCTAGCCATGCAGGGGATCCCAGACATCTAAATGTGGAGTTGTATCAAATTTAAAGTACCTTTTCTTAGTCTGGTTGTAAAAATCGACTCTGTCGACTTTACTTTCTACTTTGTTGAGGAGCAGGAAAGCTGAGGGCAGAGCAACCCAAGCTGCATAGGGGACTATCTGTGTTCTAAGAGGAAAATGTAGCATGTCTATCTGCAAAGAGAAGAATCAACTCTGTGCTCCTCATCATGATGCCTGAGGCGCCAAAATGTAATGGGAGAACTCTAGGAGAGATGGAAAAGCAAATTACCTGCCTGGTGCCTGGAAACCATGGCAGTCCCAGAACATGGGCATTAACAAGCCTGCAGGGCCTCCAGCTCTGATTGCCTGCCTGCTCTAGCCTCCAGGTCACACAGTCCAGTGGCCCAGCACATGGTGTTAGCATCCTACCAATGGGCTGGCTGATCCCTGCAGGGCCGGAAGAGAGGGGACTCTCTGCCTCTGCCTCTTGCTCTGCTGGAATTTGGATTTGAAGCTCTGGGCCTAATGATGTCCTCAGGATGAGGAAGGAAGCTACCATGCTTCATCCATCTCCCTGTGGCCCATCTTGAAGGTCACCTGCAGCTTTGGTGGACCCTTGTGGCTTCTTTCCTTCTTTCTTTCTTTCTTTCTTTCTTTCTTTCTTTCTTTCTTTCTTTCTTTCTTTCTTTCTTTCTTCCTTCCTTCCTTCCTTCCTTCCTTCCTTTCTT